>NC_142504.1:78827745-79138579 GCF_057876585.1 Rhinolophus sinicus | reverse complement strand
TCGATTGACTGTAGATGCATGGAGAAAAATGAAAGCTCAAGGCCGAGTCCCGTTCACATTTCACCGGCTCACTTGGGTAATATGCTCCATCTTGACGCAGAAGGAAAATTTTCCCCACTGAGTCAGTCATAAACGCTGCTGCTGACATTTCTATTTCTCTCTTTATTTGACCATCGTACAAAGACCCAGAAAACAGTGATAGTAGAATTTGCAAATTAACATCATTTTTGGGGAGCCATAAACTTCAAGCTGAAGGAGCTATTCAAAAAGCTGTGGTAAAGGAGGCAGTAACTGTTTTATCTTTTTCCATAAAACTCTAATGCATTGGAGGGAAAAATAAAGAAACCTCAGGTATAAACACTGCTATTGTAAGTTCAGTACACAACCTCTGTGATCTATCTACAACAAAGTTAAGGCTGTTGAGTATGGGTAATGCTAAAATTCTAAACAGAACTCATGGGAGGAACCAAAATGATCTGAAAAAAGAGTTTTTAATGGGATTTATTAGGAAGACCATCCCTGGGAATTATAGTGACATACATATAAGAGTTTTCTAAAGGCAAATTACACTATATTGGGCATTATTCTACCTCAATTTAAAGGTAAAAGGCAAAAAACCAAAGGTCATCAGCCCAAGAGTATATTAATTTATATCTAATGTAAGGTTTTTTCCACACATGAAGAAGTCCAAAGGGGAAAAAATTATAGCTCCCACAAGAAACTTTCAGCAATAATCTTACATAATTTACAACATAAAAGGACATTTCCGTGTCCAGGAATTCTGGTTCATCAGCATTGTAAAAATGGATCTGTGCAAGTCATTTGATGCAAAAGTCATATTAAAATCCTCAGCCAGCTGCCTGCTCTGCACAGCCGTTCCTCCCACCTACAGTCGCATTCACAACAGGTAATATTTTGGATGCTCCAGTGGAAAGACAAATACGTGACTTTTGGGGAAAAGAAGGTAAACTTAAAGGACAAGCTCAATTCTTCAGAACCCAAAGAAGCATTGCTCAGTTACCTGACAAGGCCCGTGCCAGCGTGGTTCTCTATCTAGCCTAGCACAGGCTCAGGGAAGCCCTGAACAATTTCATTATCTCGTGCCTTCCGAAGGGAGAAGGAGCTTGCTTTCCTATTTCATGATAATTGGATGAAAAAATGTGGGTGGGAGCACAATTCATTTCAGAGTTTGATGAATTATTTACCAATTAAGGAGATGAGCAGAGGAAGGGGGGGGCTACATAACTTTGATATGAATGTTCCTTTTTTATTATATTATTTATACACATGAAATTGTTGCTTTTATTAACTAAGAGGTTAATCACTTGAATGGGGATGCCTTGCATCCTTTACAATCCTGTACAGAGGCAAATTGGCTAATTTTATGTTAAGAAAATTACCTGGAAATTTTTCTAGTACTTATCTGTGTGGTGCAGTTTAATAACATTTTATAGTATGAAAAATGAGTAAACTAGCTGGGCTGCTGGTATTGCAAAGCCACTCTGTCTCAGTGGTGAGGGAAAAGGGAAGAATTCATGGGATTCTGGTGGAAAATGGAGTCCAAGAAAATTACCTTTTAGCACTTATGAGGTAACAACACATTATGGGGAATCAAAGCATAAATTACAAGGTCAGAAGATGTGGTCAGGACTCAGTCCCTGCCATTCACTATGTACTTTGAGCAAGTCACATGCTTTCTCAGTGTTTTCTTCATTTGTGAAATAAGGAGAACCCATTTATTAACTGAAATATATTATGAGAGCATTCTATGCACTCTCATTACACGGGGCGCTGGGATTGTAATGGTAAACAAGATTGACAAGATACTTATCCTCTTGTAATGTTCATTGTAGTGGGGAGAACAACAATACACACATTTAAAAAAATTAAACATTCACAGGTTGTGATAAGTACCATTCAAGAAATAAATAGGGATAATTGGAAAATAACAAAAATACCTACTTTTGATAGGAAAGTTTGAGAAAAACCCTTTAAAGAATGATAGTTAAACTAAGACCTAAGAGATATGGAGAAATAAACAATTTGCAAAGTCAACGGAACAGGACTCTCGGCCAAGGGAATAGCAGGAACGAAGGCCCTGATGTCTGAAAGACTGTTTGTTCTAGTAACTGGGAGATGCTCAATACATGTGTAGGCCATAGGGGTAGAAAATAGGCTGGAGAGATAGAAAGAGCTAGATCACGAAGAGCATGGTAAGAAATTTGGATTTCTAGACTAAGTTTAATGGGAAGTCATTGCAGGAGGTTAATGTGATCTTGTATACATATTTTAAAGATCCTGTGTGTAGAATCAACTGAAAAGATACAAGAGAAATGGAGAGACTGTTTAGGGGACCATTGCAATAATCTAGATGTTAGAGGCTTTGACTAGAATGCTGGCAATAAATATGAAGGCAAGCGGACAGAGACAAGCTATGTTTTGGAGAATCATCAGGTCTTGGTGATGGGAAGATTATATCCCATCACATTTCCCATAAAATAAAGGGAGTAGCTTATGATAACAGTGACTTTAGTAACTAAGAACATGGTAGTGCTAAATGCTGACACAAGACTGGAGACATGCAAGTTTGGGAGATATTTGCAAAGTGCACTGGAGAAAAAAAGGACTATTGACTGCTCAGCAAATCGTCTCTAACTCTAGGGGACATTCATGAGTAGTAGTAAAAGGACAATGGCCATACATGGAGGGGTAGCAAGAAGCTCTGGCTCACTAAGATAGAAATGGTGTTAGAAAGGGAAGCTTGGAGAGGTGGGGTGGGACTGAGGGGCGAGGACTTGCCTCCCATAAAGCTTTGAGGCTGACTTCTTTAGGCAAAGGGAAGTCATTAAAGATATTTCTAGCTGGAGGTGGTGACTTGATAAAAGTGTTTTTTTGTTTGTTCGTTTTTGTTTTTAGAAAGTGAAGGTGATGTTTAGGATGGACCAGAAGGAAGACTAATCACAAGAAGGACATCATTTCTGAGGCTATTGCCATGAGCCACATAATCATTCTTTTAAACTGGTTTCTAGCCCCAGTCTCCCCTAAATCACCAGCAACAGATCACCTTCACCCTAACCGCATAGCCTTAATTTTCTCCAGAGATAAAGTTCCGTTTTCTGAGCACTAAGACATTGAAATGTTAATGAGTCGCTTCCTCCACACTTCTCTCTATAGACACCTCCTTCTGGAACTGAAAGACTAGGAAACCAACCTAAGACTTTTGTTATTGTTATTTGATTTAGCTCACTCTTGCCCAAGAAAAGCAGCTATTCCCTGGATTTATGCATTGAGCTCTGTAACGTACCAGGCACTGTGCATGAAGCATACAAGACAAACCCCTGAATCATTGCCTAAAGATGCGCACAGGTAACCAGGAGACAACAAATGAGCTGTACCATCAAAGATAACCAGCAAGGCAGAGCAACGTGGGCTGCCTGGTTCTCTCCTCGGTATGAGGCACAGAATGCCGTGAAGTAAGGTGACTACAGCGGAGGAAAATTACATCCATACTGGATCCAAGAAAAAAGAAAAAAGAGGAACACTACGAAATATTCCTGGGCTGGTAGAGAAAGTGATCTTTAAGAGAAAGGAAGTTGCTAAGTTGAAAGGCTAAGCAAGGAGAAGGAAGTTCTAATGTGGACACAGAAAGTCTTGGGTGGGGAAAAGAGATGAAGAGTGAAGTGTGTGAGAGGCTTTCTGAGTTACAAGAAGCAAAGATTAATTTAATGGCTGTTTCTTAAGCATTTGCCTTGTGCAAAGGGCTCCACCTGTCTTATTTAATTCTCTGTGCAATACTATGAAATAGATCCTGTTATTATTCCCCTTTTGCAGATGAGGAAACTGAGGCTTGTCCAAGGACACACACACAGCTAATAAACAGTTAAGTATTTCCACACAGTTGAGCCCCAAAGCCTATGAGCTTAAACACCACAGTTATACTGTCTCCAGAGTATTCAGTCTCTAAAGTCTCAGGATTAGGTGCAGTGATCCATCTCTCTTGCAGAACACCCACTTCTAAATCACATTTCCGTGTATCTCTTGAACATCTCCAACATGGATACTCTGTCAGAACCTCATTTTGAAATATCCAAAGAAATCTCATTCTCTTCCACCAACCAACCCACTCCTCTTCCTGCATTCTTTAGCTCATTCAAGGTAGCATCCTTCTCCCAGTTACTCAATATCCTTGACTGGGGTGATATCCCGCAATATGCAACCAGCTACTGAATCTTTGCTGGCCTCCTTTTAAGATAGATCATACTATTATGAGTCACTTCTTACCTTTCCTTTTTGTCCACATACTCTCCCTCCTACCATTCACTGTCCACCTGCCTCTTCCTACAAATAGGACCCGTTTTCTTCAACACCAAAGAAAGAATCCTCAGTGAGAAGTCAGGTAAGTCCACAGACTCTGGAATCAGATAGCCAGGGTTCCAACCCCTGTTTCTACAATGACCAGCTATGTGACTTGGGCAGTAACTGAAATTATCTTAGCTTTAGTCCCTAAATCTATTTATTAAATTAAGATTGTAATAGTACCTGCCTCTTAAAGTCATTGGGAAAATTAAATGAGACGCTTCAGCTTTGGTCACAGAGATGTTATCAAGATTGTTTTAAGTTAATGATGGTGTCTTCCCTGATCAATAGCCTCTGTTGACTCCACATTGCTTATAAAACGAAGTCTCGGGGATTTCTCAGCACAGTATTCAAATCCCACCAGAAAAATGCCTTAACCTACCTTTCTGGACTTCTTTCCTTGTACCCAAATTCTCTTCTCCAGGTTGCTGTAAGCATGGAGTCCACCACCCACAATTCACCAGGTGCCCATTCACCTGTTTCCCGTTCTACATCTTTATTCAAGATGCTCCTTATGCCTGGAACAGCCTTCACCCACAGCCACCCATATCAAAACCCATTCCTCAGGTTTAAACATCACCTTCTCTGTGAGGCAGTCACACATTCTATTCGTCCAAAAACCCTGACAGTCTCTTATGGGGCTCCATCATACCTGGGCCCATATCCCTATACTATTAGCAGGCTTATTGATCACCATTTCTCCTCCTGTGATGATTTCACAAATTGTTGACTGTACTGTGTTTAGGGAAAGCACTCATTATGCTCCTTTCTATCCTCCCTGCTCTTATCTGGGCACCTCTCACTCTATGCCCTGGCACACACCCATCACTATAGTGTCTTCCATGAAGAGGATCTGTAAAAACAACTCTCTAAATCTCCTCTCATGCCATCTTATATATCTGATCAATACTTTATGTATCACCATGCTTTAGAAGGTGACACAGCCAGTGTTAGCGTAGGATGGCAAATGACTTACACAAGCCCTAATCAAGACTAGGTTATCTAATAGGAATTGATTTTCCCCATTCATACAGTAAATTCTTAAGGAGAGAGATTAATCTATAGCATTGGTTTTTAAATCTGTCTGCACATTAAAATTATTTGTACTAGTTTCCTAGGGCTACCATAACAAAACTTACAAGCTAGGTGGCTTAAAACAACATAAAAGTATTGTCTCACAGTTTGTGAGGCTGGAAGTCTGACATCAAGATGTCGGCAGGGCCATACTCACTCTGAAACCTGTAGGGTAGAATCCTTCCTTGCCTCCTTCTAGCTCCTGGTGGTTTGCTGGCAATCTTTAACATCATTTGGCTTGCAGCTACATGACTCCAATCTCATGGCCTTTGCCCCCTGTGTCTTTGTCTTCCCATGGCCATCTTATAAGGACACCAGTTATGTTGGATTAAAAGCACGTTCCACTCCACTATGACTTTATTTTCACAGAAGTAATTACATTCTGCAATGACCTTATTTCCAAATTCAGAGGTATGGGAGTTTAGGGCCACAATGTATCTTTTTTGGAGGACACCATTCAACTCATAAAAGGAGTTTTGAAAATACTGTCAATAATGCCCCACCCCCAGAATCTATAATTAAATTGGTCTGAAGTCTAGCTTGGGCCTTTTGAATTTTTAAAAAAATCCTTAAGCAATTCGAATGTGCAACCTAGATTAAAAATCAAGTGTCAGAGGTTAAGATCAAGGGGCTTTGGAGTCAGGAAGCCTGACGGTGATTTGTGCCTACACCGCTTACAAACGGCCTTAGGAAATTTGCGTAACCTCTCTGTGTCTCAGTTTCTCCAGCTTAACGTGAGGATAATAATAGTGTCTACACTAAAGTGAGGTTATGAGGATTAAATGAAGTTATAAAAGCTAGCATTTAGAACTATGCCTGTAACCTTATTATCTCCATCATTATTATAGTTCTACTAAACTTGAATCTTAATTTTTAAAAGCCTAATTGTAGTATTTAATACAGAGTATTCCATCTCTATTTTAGAGATGAAGCAAAGGGAGCGCATAGACACTCAATAGTTTACTCAATAGTCAGTGGGGAAACCCAGAAAGAAATTCAGATCTGTGTTCAGATCACAACCCAGCACTCCAGGAAGCCAGTGGTTTTTAATCTAGGTCTCAGGGGGCACTGTGATGGGATGGGGGGTGATGGTGAGGGAATGGAGCAGAACAGTTCACTTTCATCAGCATCACATATTAATTCCCCATAGCATATATATTTTTTTTTTGAAAGAAAAAGGAGTAAGAGTTTCTATCGCTTAAAAAATTCCAGAAAGCGCTGTGCACAATTATGTTTCCAAACCTTCTGGCTTTTGTTTCCTCCCTTTTCCTCAGGGAGCAGAAAAGCTCAAGAGAGTTTCAAAAGAGGTGGTTGGAAAAGAGAGGTGAGGGTGTAAGTCTCCATGTCTGGTAAGAAGAGGGATGAAAACTGGCCCTGCTGTAGCATTTCATAATGTCTGCTCTCGGCTGATTACTAAAATTTGTGTGAGGGAGGCAGAGAATTAAGATCTCCCAAGGCCCCAATCAGAGTCATCTCCACTGAGAAATGCAAGATGAAATGGATGGAGTACTCTCTTACCCTTATGCTTCTAATCACCGGGAAGCTCAGGAAATTGGAAACGCCCCAGAAACAACATGACATATCAAATACCAGAGCCTGGGCGATCCATCACCATCTTCATCACTGTGGTCATTACCATTCACTTCCACTCCTTGGACAGCCTGTAAATCAGCCTGTGGAGCTCTTTGGGATCACTGAGTGAAAGGCACTGAATAAATGTCAGCTGGGATCATTAGAGATACCTTTCACTTTAGACAGATAAATGTTAGTGAGTCCATGTTCAGGGAAGCACCAATAGGGACCCTGGATATTTCCAGGGACCCCAGTTACTAATAATGGCTCACATAGTCAGAAAATTAAGATGGAAAAGGAGAGGTCATTCTTGTCTCACAATATTAAAAGTCCTCCACCGGCATAAAAACTCATGTACAACACTTGACTGGAATAGGAACATATTTCTGGTCCTATATGCTTTCTCCAAGATGAGAAAACAGAAGAGAGTCAAATAATCTGTGATACTCCAAATCCATTAGAGTAAATATTTGGAACCCCCACTGAAGACATAAGCACCAAGCCAGGGATGTTTATAGGAAGAGTGCATTCCGTTCTGCCACCCTGAGTCCTCTTGTATCTTTTCCATGAACCTTCTCTGCATAGGTGGTGGATCTCTGCAATGTGCCCACTCTACAGAACAGGCAGGATCTCCTACAACAGCTCTAGAAACAAAGGTTGGGTCGAGAGATTAGGACTTCTCCCATGGAATATTTTCTAAGACTTCCCAGCATTGGGACACTATGTTTTCCAGATCTGAATTTATCCGTCTCTTGCTCAGCATGTTAAAGCTTCATCTGGCATATTCCCTTGTATGTTATGCATCAGTGGGTTACTTTGGCCTAGGTTCTCGGTTTTCCATTGAACTGGGTACCAGGCCCAGGTTCCCATGCACACTGAGGAGGGGAGTAGGCCTTTTAAGTAGATTTTTTATTGTTCATTGTTTACTGAGTGCTGAAAGAATTCTCAGTAAAGTATTGGATGGATCCTCAAGGTCCCCTGAGGCAGAAAGTCCAAAATAAAGAGACAGAAGTAAGTGACTCATACAGAAAACTGCTCTGCTGGGAAGAAGGGCCAAGTTGTTCATGGTCTGTACATGAGCCAGGTGGGTGGGAGTATGTTTATGTCAGAACTTTCAAAGAACAACTTCCAATGAGGCCCTCTGGGGACATGAGGCTCTAGTCAACTCTGTCTTTGGGGAAAAACTTCTTCCTGCAAAATAGGAGGCAAGGGCACAGGAGGATTCTGGAATTTCCCGTTTAACAGCTACATGGACTATATTTGTCGATGGAACACAAACACCTTTTTTCAGTGCTGTATTTACTTGATGCTTAGAAATGGCATAGAATTAATAAGCTCAGAGTGGAGAAGTCCAGAATTCAAATAGATCAGAGCATATTGGGCTCAGTTCTGCTTTTCAGGGTTCCTTTTCAGTGGGGATTGAGCTTTCAGCCTTCAGACCCACTCTGCCTTTTAAACTGTATTCTGAGAGCTCCTTTACAGCTGCCATGTTGAGCTGACTAGAACTCAAGTTTCAGTAATATAGGTGTTTAGCCATTGAAAGGAGGCAGGGAAAACCTAGTGAATTACTGAAGAAGGCAGGTACTTCCATGACATTACTGTATATTCCTGACATAGATATACTGCAGGCCAGTCCCTTAATGGAAGAGAGGATTGGGTCCTCCTCTTGTTATTTTTCTTCACCCTCACCCACATTATCTATCTGTTGTTAATAATCCAGAATGGGTTGGAGTGTGGGGAGGAAAGAGAGGATAAGAAAGCTGTCCCCAGTGAACCAGTGCTGCTCTAAGATAGTGTCTTAATCATCTCAGGCTTCTATATTTTACCATAGGGTGGTTGGCTTAAACAACAGGAACTTAGTTTTTACAGTTCTGAAGGCTGGGAAATCTAAGATCAAGTTATTGGCAATTCCAATAACTCTGATGAGAGTTTTCTTCCTGCTTTACAAATGACCCTCTTTTCATTGTATCTTCACGTGGTAGAGAGCAGAGATTAGGGACAATCTCTGTCTCTTCTTAAAAGGGCCCTAGTAACATTCATGAGGGCTCCACCCACATGTACAATTACCTCCCAAAGTCCTCACCTACAAATACCATCACTTTGGGGGTTAGGATTTCAGCAGATGAATTTTGGAGGGATACAGACATTCAGTTCAAAACAGATGGCTTCTTGATCTTTGGGCCAAGCAGATTTTTAAGCTGATTCTTTGTGTCTCATGGGCACTTTTGTGGATTTACCTGAGACTCACTTGCTGGGATTCATCTGGCTGCAACTCCTATGAGTCTAGACTTTTTTCTTCTTCTATTGTCCATTCCTAGCACTCCTCAGGGCATTTGCCAATTTTCTTTATGGAACATAAATGCTGAGCAAAGAGCAGCAGCCAAGAGTTTATAACAGTCTCTCTGACAGGGGAGTTGAAAATTGGTGCACAGGGCTACCAAGGCAGCTAGGACTTGAGAAGTCATGATCTGAGAGAAAAGCGAACTGCAGAAATGTAAAGTGGATATTACATGTGCAATTTTTCCTTGAGGTATTTCCCAACTCCTAAGCTGCACATGTGTGAGGCAAATTGCCAAGAAACCAAGCATAAAGCAGCTGCTAAGAAGCTAAAATCCTAAGCAGATATTTCAGTAGTCTCTTGTTTCTGGGAAGACAAAAGTTGAAGTTCATAGCTGCCAAGAAAGAGAAACCTTAATAAGTATACCAAGCTTATTCTTTAGATCCTTGAAGAGGTCAGCTCTAGGAATAAAGACAAACAGATCTTACCAAACCCCACATTGAATCTGAAATGCTAGTCCAGTGGATCAAGATGATCTGCCTGGAGTATAGCTGCCTGTCAGAAGAAAATGAAATTCTCTCTAAAGGGAGACGTCTCCATAGCATCTATAATTTTTCAGACATAATGCTTGGCATAAGATCAAATTTACCAAGTAAGCCAGATTACAGGATCAAATGAACAAAAACCAAGAGTTTTTTTTTTAAAAAAACAAAACTTTAGAAACAGGCTAAAAGGTGAATATTTGAATTATTGGACATGGACTTTAAAATGATTATAAATGGCATAATCAAAATAGGAAATAAAAGATGGTAAATTTCATCAGAGTACTGGAATCTATAAAAAGTCAATTAGAAAACATAGAGCTCAATAATGTAACACCAAAATTAAAAATTCAACAGATGGCTTTAGTAACAGATCAGACATAGCAGAAGAGAGGATAAGTGAACTGGAAGATAGGTCAGTAGAAAATATTAGAATTGATATTTTCTCAGAGAAACAAAAAAGAATTTAAAAAACATAGAAAAGACGCTTAAGAGATGTATGGAAAATAATGAAAAGGATTTGCATAAGTGTAATTGGAGTCAAAAAAAGGAAAGGGGAAAAATAATGGAACAGAAGAGATACTCTTAGAATTTTCCAAAACAAGCAAAAGATATTAACACATTGAAGAAATACTACAATTCCAACATGACCAGTACAAATAAAACTATATCTATGAAACTGTTAAAAAGCAAAGATAAAAAAGAGTATCTTATAAACAGAGAAAGTAGACATTTAATTTTTAGAGGAGCAACAATAGAATAATGACTGAATTTTCAACACAAACTATGAAGCAAATGTACAAGAAAGGATAAGAAGTTAATAACTCCAAATGAATATTGTCTCTTTCTAATAATAGTAATGTCTTTTGTAATTTAAAATGTATGTAAAATCAAAATGCATTAAAAAAAATAGCACAAAGGTGAGTAATGGATAAATGGAGTTAAAGTGCTATAAGAATTTGTTTATAAAGTTAAACATGTTGATTTAAGTTAGACATTTATCAATCAAAAATGAATATTGGGAGAGGATCTGGTCAAGATGGTGGAGATGTTGGAGTAAGTAAAAGCTGTGCTTGCCTCCTCTCACAATCCATGACTTCTGTCAGTGAAAACCAGCGGAGATTGTGGCTGAGTGAGATGGAGGATGCTGCAGTTGCAGGTGCTCCTCTTAAAGGGCCTGCACACAGATTACTCATTGACAGACTCCCTCACTCTGAGCTCCAGTGCTGGGGTCGCAGCTCAAAAGGCAACAAGGATGTACAAGGAGGAACTGAATTGCCTGGCTTTAGGGTGAAGTCAGGAGGGGCAGCTTTCTCCCAGACGGAGGAGCTAGTGGAATCCATTGTTTCCTGTTGTACCATGTCCCCTCTTGGCATGCAGACACAGGTAGAAGCCATACCTGAATTTCTATCAACCTGGTTAACACCATTTGTTTGCCCTGATACCCTGAGAACACCAACCCACAAAACTTTCCAGCACACCCAAGCCACTTCCAGTGGCTCTTCAGTATAAACAACTTGACTTAGCTCATGCTGTGGACATTCCTGAAATCTCTCAAATGTTCACAAAACCCAAACAAGCATCATCTGGCTGAGCAGCCCTAAGCCAAGCATTGTTGACAGCCAGCCTTGGTTCGCAGCTTGGCCTCTCAAGGCACCTCTAAGCCAAGCATGAGTGGTGGCCATCTGTGGATTGCTTTGTGGCTCATGCCAGGTGACCCCGGGAAGGGCACAAGCTGAGGCTGAATTTGCCCCATAGCAGGACCCTCCCAGGAGGCTCCAGATTGGCACTCCCAGTGGCCAGCTTCAGGCCCAGCTGGAGCATCATCCCACCATCTATGGAGATGACACACCGGAAGAGTACACAGCACAGTTACCAGAGCCCTGTTAAAGTGATCCTCTTCTGCAGAGTCAGCCCCTGCACAACAACTCCTCCATTGTAGTCACGGCCAATCCTCACAACCAATCAGCCTGAGAATCATTCCCTCCCATTGACATACAAACAGCAACCAAGACTCAACTACAAAAGGAGGGCACACACAAGAGACTCACCTGGAGCACCCAGCTCAGGTGACCAGGAAGATTGTGCCACTGAGCCCCATAGCACATCTACTACATTAGTCCACTTTACTAAGACTAGGAGACGTGCCAGGCCTACTTAAAACACAGAAACAAACACAGAGAGGCAACCAGAATGGGGAGACAAAGTAATATGCCCCAAAAGAAAGAACAGAACAAATCACAAATCTCCAGAAAAAGAACTAAAGAAAATGGAGACAAGCCATCTACCAGATGCAGAGTTCAAAACATTGGTAATAAAGATGTTAAATGATCACAGGGAGAACTTTAAAAAGAGATAAGAATCATAAAAATGGAGCTAGAGAACATAAAAAAGAATCAGTCAGAAATGAAGAATACGATAACTGAAATGAAGACTACATTACAGGGAATCAGCAGTAGATTAGATGAAGCAGAGGATCAAATTAGTGATTTAAAAGATAAGGTAGCAGAAAATACCAGCAAAAAGATAAGGTAGCAGAACAGCAAAAAAAAAAAAAAAAAAAAAAAAAAAAAAGAGTCCAAAAAAATGAGGATAGTTTAAGGGGCCTCTGGGACAACATCAAGCATACCAACATTTGCATTATACGGATACCAGAAGGAGGAGAGAGAGAGAGCAAGGAATTGAAAACCTATTTCAAGAAATAATGACTGAAAACTTCCCTAACCTGGTGAAGGAAATAGATATACAAACCCAGGAGGCACAGAGAGTCCCAAACAAGATGAACTCAAAGAGGCCCACACCAACACATAGCATTATTAAAATGCCAAAGTTCAAAGACAAAGATAATCTTAAAAGCCACAAGAGAAAAACAGTTACCTATGAAGGAGCTCCCATAAAACTGTTAGCTGAGTTTTTTCAACAGAAACTTTGCAGGCCAGAAGGGATTGGCATGAAATATTCAAAGCGATGAAAAGCAAGTACCTACAACCAAGATTACTCTACCCCGCAAAGCTATCATTTAGAATTGAAGGATAGATAAAAAGCTTCCCAGACAAGAAAATGCTAAAGAAGTTCATCAACACCAAACCAGAATTACAAGGAATTTTAGAGGGACTACTATAAGACAAAAAAAGGAAAAAAAAAGAAAAAATATGAATAATAAAATGGCAATAACTACATATCTGTCAACAATTACTTTAAATGTAAGTGGATTAAATGCTCCAGTCAAAAGATAGGGTGGCTGAATAGATAAGAAAACAAGATCCTTACATATGCTGCCTACAAAATATTCCCTTCAGATCAAAAGATACACACAGACTGAAAGTAAAGAAATGGAAAAAGATATTTCACGAAAATGAAACAAAAGAAAAAACCTATGGTAGCAACACTTACATCAGACATAACAGATTTTAAAACAAAGATTATAACAAGGGACAAAGAAGGACCCAGTAATCCCACTTCTGAGTATTTATCCAAAGAAACCCAAAAAGCTTATTTGAGGGGAATGTGTGCATCCATATATTCATTGCAGCATTGTTTACAATGGCCAATATGTGAAGGCAACCTGGGTGTCCATCAATGGATGAGTAAATAAAGAGTAGGTGGTATATATATACAATGGAATAATGCTCAGCCAGGGAAGGGAATAGGTTCTTGCCATCTGTGGTGGAACGGATGGACTTGGGGGATATGGTGCTGAGTGAAGTATGTCAGACAGAGAAAGACAGATGGTTGCCAGATGGGAGGTGTGCTAGGGGAAGGTGAAAAAGGGGACGGGATTAAGAAGTACAAATTTGTTGTTTCAAAATAGTCATGGGGGTGTAGTGTATAGCATAAAAAAATATGGTCAATAGTACTATAATAACTATGTATGGTGTCAGATGGGTACTAGATTTGACAGGGTGATAGGTGGGAGGGGGTTGGGGCAGGGTGAAAAAGGTAAAGGCATTAAGAAGTAATTAATTGGTAGTTCAAAATAATCACAGGTATATAAAGTAAAGCACAGGTAAAATAGTTAATAATATGGTATGGTAATAATTATGTATAGTGCCAGGTGGGTACTAGATTACTCAGGGGGATCACTTCTTAAATTATATAAATGTATAATCATTATGCTGTATACCTGAAATTAATATAAAATAATATTGAATGTCAACTGTAATTAAATTATTAAAATGGTAGGGGAAAGATGAAGAGGAATAAGAGGTTCAAATTTCCAGGTATAAAACAAATAAGTCATGGGGATGTAATGTACAGCAATGTAATGTATAGTCAATGTAATGTATAGTCAATAATGTAATGTATAGTCAATAATATTGTGATAGTGTGGTACGCTGTCAGATCGTTGCTACACTTATCATGGTGATCACTGCTTTAGGTATATAAATGTTCAATAACTATTGTGTATATCTAAAAGTAGTAAAATATTGTATGTGAGTTATATTTTAATAAAAATCTTAAGAAATGAAAAAAATAAGAATGAGTACTGGAATTGCTTTTTAAAAAGAAGAAAAAAATGTATAACTTCACGCCAATGGTGAAAATAAAATAAAAATTATATGGTTGATGCAAAAGAAGGCCATAAATAGAAAAAAACAGATGAAAACACAGAAAACTAATAATGTCACACATGTAAATCAGGTATATCTGTAATTACACTGAATGGAAAGAGAACAAACACTCCAATTAAATATCAGCATGATTGGAATGGATAAAGCAAATAAAATTTCACTATATGTGCTTATAAAAGACAAAAGCATACCTTAAAATTTGAAAGTAAAAGGTTGGAAAATATATACCATGTACTCCATAGCCAGAAGTTGTCTGTTGTAGCTATAATAATATCAGACATAATAAACTTTAAGGCAATAAGTATTACTAGAGAAAAAGAGTGATATTCCATAATGATAAAATTGTCAATCCACAGAATATGTAATAATTCTAAAACTGTATGCAGCAATTTATACAGCCTCTAAATATTTAAAGCAAAAACTGGCCAAGCTAAATGTAGAAATGGGTAAATCCCCGTACTTCTTAGTTTATAACTTTTCTAGTAACTAATAGAACAAGCAGACCCCTCAAAATGGTGAATATGTTGTAGGTGATTAGAATGACATAATTAATAAACTTAACCTAGTTAATATAACAAACCACTACATCCAACAATTTCATAATACACTTTTTTTTTTTTTAAGCACACATGGGAGTCTCTTGGTTCTAGGCTATATGCTTGGTCATAAAGCAAGTCTCCAACAAATTTCAAAGGAATTTAATCATGCAGAATATGTTCCCTGACCTCAGTGAAATTAAGCTAGAAATCTACAAATGCTTGCACATTAATTCATGGATAAATGAAAAAATATATCACAATAGAAATTAGATAATATTTTTAATTCAATGATAAAAATATAACATATCAAAACTTGCATGATGAAAAAAAAGAAATGCTCAAAGGACATGTGTAAACTTAAATGTACAAACAAGAAAGAGGAAAAGGCTTAAAATCCACACCAGACCATCTATATCAAGAAGTTAATAAAAGACTACAAATTAAGCCAAGAGAAAGCGGAAGGTTGGGGCGGGGAATAGAGATGAAAGCAGAGCATACTGAAATAGAAAACAAACATACAATAAAGAAAATCATCAAGGCAACAAAATGAATCTTTGAAAATATTAATATTAACAAGTGCTTAGCAAGACTAATCAAGAAAAAAGAGAATAAGGAAGACATCATCAATATTAAAAACAATAGAGGCTGTCACTACAGATCTTACAGGCATTTAAAACAGTAATAAGAGGTTATTATAAACAAATTTGTGACTCCAAATTTGAAATTTTAGATGAAATGGGCGAATTCCATGTAAAAAGATACCTTATCAAAGCTGACATAAGAATTATAAAATCTGAATAGACTTATATTTGCCTACAAAATTAAATCTAATTGTGCCAATTATCTCTTAGCTCCAAATCCATCCTTCATTGTTTTGTTTGTGATACTAAAACATTTCTCCTTTTCAGGCTAACACAATTTTAAGCTTTGTCAGCAGAGGGTTCTAGAAGGACACCTGGAGAGGGAAAAACCCTTTCTTCCTAGTTCCAATGTGCTTTTCTCAGTTTGTTCCTATGGCACACATGGCCAGCAGCAGGCAGACACACAGAAGCACTCACTTGCCAGCTTGCTACCTTGGACCACAGTTCCCAGCCCATCAGCCTTCAGTCTTCCAGCATCCCAGTAGTGGGTTTCTCCCCTTCAAGTTTCCTATATGCCAACCTTGGCCAGCTAGTACTCCAGCCAGAAGCTTTCAGTTTGCCATTCCTGACCCATAACTCTATGTCTGCCAGAGTTATGGACCAGCTGTGGACCAGCTCTGTCCCAGGGAAATCCAGAAAATTTCTCCAGTAATACCTCCTTCCACAAAACTAGAATCCCAAACTAAGAGAGGAAACAACCCACTTCCAAGTTTGTTCCTGCCTTAAGTATTCTGCTTCAGCCCTAGAGTATTCTTTAGAGTTCTCTTTTTTCCCTCTTAATAGCTAAAATACTATATATAGTTAATAACTCTTTATATTAAACTTTTCCCATTTAAATTACTGTATGGTGTCTGTCTCACGTCTGGACCTTGACTGATGCATTAATTTATTTATTTTTTTTAAGTCTTCCTGCAAAATAAATTTCAGGGCCAGATGTTTTCACCAGTGATTTCTTCCAAAAATTGAAAGTATAATAGCAGTTTTACACAAACTGTTACAGAGAATAAAAATAAAGAGGTAACCCTTCCCAATTTATTATATGAGGCCAATATAACATTAATACCACAATGTAACAAGGATTATTCAAGAAAAAAAAACTAATACCAATATCACTCATGAATATAGATATAAAACACCTAAAAATAAACTTGGAAAATATAATCTGCCAATATTTTTAAAAGATAATGCATCATACTTATTCCTAAAATTCAAGATTGGCTTAACATTTTAAAATCAATCAATAGAGTTCACCACATTATAAAAATAAAAATGAAACGTTTATGTTCATTTCATTAAATTCAGAAGTTCAACACCAATCCATGATTTTACAAAATACTATAAGAATTATTACTGAATTTAGCAAGGTTGTTGTAAATACAATATACAAAAATTGAATATATTTCTTTGTGCTAGTAACAAAATTGCATTATTAAAATACCATGTAAATTAACATAAAAATATCAAATATTGGGACAAATCTAATAAAAGATGTACAAAACTACACACACACACTATAAAATATTACTAATAGAAATTTAAGAAGAAGAAGAATGTACCTATTCATGAATTGGAAGACAATATTATAAAAATGTCAATTTCCCCCCAAATTTATATTTGATTATATTTGATTTACAGTTTCAAGGCAATTACATAAAAATTCCAGCAATTTTTATGAAAATTGAATTTATGTAGAATGTAAAAATCAAGGGTAGTAAAGACAGTCTTGAAGAACAAAGTTGAAGGACTTCACTTATCAGATATCAAATTTTATTGTAAAGCTACAGTAATTAAAACAGAGTAGTATTTATGCAAAGATTGGCAAAGAGATCAAAGGGACAGGAATAGGAAGTTCAGAGATAGATCCAGACTTTCACAGTCACGTGATGAATGACAAAGCCCCTCTGCAATTCAGTGAGAAAGGAATTGTCTATTCAATAAATGGTGCTGGGGTAATTGAATATCCATATGGGAATAAAACAAACCTTGATCCATGCCTCAAACCAAACACAAAAATCAATTCCAGATGGATGACAGACCTAAAATGCAAAAGGAAAAGCAATAAAGCTTCTAGAAGATAGCACAAGAGAATAACTTCTCAACTTGGGGGTAAGCAAAGATTTCTTAAACTGGACACACAGAAAAACACTAACCATATAGGAAATAATTGGTGCATTGGACTTTATAAACATAAAAACATTTGCTTCTTAAAAGATATTATTAATAGAGTGCAAAACAGGAGTATTTATTTCTATTAATGGCCTGTGCCCACAAGGCCAGTCATGAAATACGGTAAGAGATGTGAGAGACATCTATCTACATAGATGCCAGGGCAACACAGACAGAGAATATGAAATCAGTCTGGGGGAGCTGGGGAAGCCTTCCAGGAGGAGGAGCTTTGAAAGACAAATAGGAGTTAGCAAGATTCACGTGGAGAATAAAGTGTTGACGTAGACAGAACAGTATATGCAAAGAACCAGAGATAGCAGACAATGTAACTAGTTATGTATACCTTTAGCAAAACTAATACTTATGATGAAGGAAAGAAGGCAGCCAGACCTTAAAAAAGAGGAGCATTTCTTATGAGTCTTGCCTGTTCTAGACCTAGAATGTAAAGATGACTCAGACATGGTCATGGCCCTTGAGGAACCAACTGCCCAGAAGGGGATATTTGCTGGTAAAGAAATAAGACAGAAAGAGGTATATAGTGCCGTTTGAGTTCAACTTCAACATGATTCCTCAGACTTTGACTGATTCCAGCTCTCCTAGGTACTAGTCAGTACAACAGTCTTGAATTTCTTGTCTCTACTTGGGGGTTACATTTTCTCAGGACCAATAACTTAAGAGCAACATGGGACGAGTGGGCCTTGCCCTTTTCTTTACCTAGTTTTCAGTCCAGCCCAGTTAATAACACTTAAATAGAATAAAGTACCTTTGTCCCATTAGGGACCATTGCCAAGTGAATGCAATGAGAATTTTAAACTACTAAATCCACACAAAAAAGTCTTTCATATTTATCTAAAGAGCATATAATTATAAGGAAAATACATACCTTGGGAATGAATAATTGGATCATAAAATCCATCAAATGTCATTTTATTCATTTTGCCCAAGTGTCTGTTTGAAATAATTCTAAGCAGTGTGTGACGTCAATATCTATTGAATGCCAACATTACGCAGGGATGCATAAATTCGCCTCCAAGAGAATTAATAACACATAAATATATCTCCACTAAATATGTTTCAAATTTACTTGTTATACATTCACTAAATGTATAGGCTTTTTAAAGCTATATTTTTGGCCAAGTCTCCTCTAAAACCACAAGATTTTTTTTCTTTTTTGGAGCTGCAGTGGAGCTGCGTCTGGCACTGTTGTATACGGTGATGATAGCAGGCAGTTCCGATGACCACAGCTACGACACCCACACAAGAGCACAAAGAGACCTGGCTTGTTCTAGGCTGCTATGAATTAGAGGCTCCATTGTTAGTTCTCCGAGTATTTCCCAAGCAATTCTTTCACGCAGCTCTCTCTGTGGATTGGTTCATCTGGAGTTGATGAAGGAAGAGCTATTTCAGGGCCGGAGCCTGCAGTTCTACACAGCCTTTCACAGACACCTGGGGGTCCAGGCTCCATTGTGGGTGGCTCTTCCTCCTCAGCCTGGACTGGGCTGGGTTTAAACCCTATAACTACAATGTACCCCTGCTCAGCCTTTCTCCCCTTTTATTGGGGGGGGGGGACATATTTTTCGTCTTTTACTTGATGAAGTAACAATAATCATTTCTTTAAAAGCAGATTCCAAGAAGTTAGATTTCTTTTTAATTTTTAATTAAGCAACTATAACAAGAAAACTAAATGGTCCTTGATTAAAAAACTAACAGTCCTTTCCATCATTCCAGGGAGGCAGGTATTGTTATTAGGTCCCATGTAGAATGCAGAGAGTAGTACCATTGAGAGTAAAGCCATTGAGACTGCATGGATTCAAATCCTGGCTTCGGTCCTGACAAGCTGTGTGACAGTGGGCAAGGAACTTAACATATCCATGCCCTATTTCCTCATTGATGAAATGAAAAACATTGTTGGTCCTATTCCCTATGATTATTATAAAGTTTAAATAAGATAGCATGTTAAAAGCACTTAGAATACTGCTTGGCATTAGAGTAAACACTCAGACGAAATTTATTGCTATTATGTCATTTTATGTATATGAGGAAACAAATTCAGTCATTCCCAAAGTTACGAAGATCTTAAGAATAGAGTTGAGATTTGAACCGAGCTCTGGATTGTTCATTTATTCATTAATACAACAAGCTTTCTCAGTTTTCCCATTAAGTTGTTACTGGAACACAAGTCACCAGGGCCTCTTGCATTTCAGCACATCTTGCAAGTGTGACATTAATGGTTTTTTGTTCTGAACTGTCTATTTAAGGGCATTTATAAAGCAAAAGCCTTAGAAAATAGTGTTTCCTTCTAGAGCAAAGCATAGACATGCTTACTCTTCATTAAAAGATTTGGGATCTTCTCCTGTAATGCATGTACAGGCATCTATCTCGGTCCTTTGCCATCTCTGCTATGGGGCTTAGGGACAAGGGGAACTGACACAAATATGCTGATGCTCACACTGCTTGCTGTGCCGTGCTATCTCTGACCCAGGAGTGTCATGTCTTCTTTCCATGTCCATGAAACTCTGGTTGGCTAATGTCTTAGTCCCTTCAGGCTGCTATAACAAAATACCACATGCTGTCAGGGTGGCTTATAAACAACAGAAATTTATTTCTCACAGCTCCAGAGGCTGGGAAGTCCAAGATCAAGGTGCCAATATGGTCACATTCTGGTGAAGGCTCCCTTCCTGGTTCATAGTTGGCACCTTTTCCCTGCGTCCTCACACGATGGAAGGGGTGAAATATCTCTCTGGAGCCTCTGTTGTAAGAGCACTAATCCCATTTGTGAGGGCTTCACCCTCATGACCTAAGCACTTTCCCAAAGACTTCACCACCGAATACCATCTTCTTTGGGAGTTAGGATTTCAACATCGGATTTTGAGAGGACACGTTCAGTCCAGAGCAGCTAACTTGTTAGCTTGCATTTATGGTAAAATTTCTTCTTAGTTCTTGGCTTCTATTCTGGCTTTGCTTTCTAGAAGAGGAAAAAGGAGACTGCAGGGCATGTTTAGAGATATGAAAAGACTTCTGAGATCTGGTAGAATGCTCTTACTAAAGTGGTAGGCAAGTGGGGAGTAACAAATGTTAATGAATGTTTAGAGAATGAGCAGAAAGTGGTAAGACTGAACAAGCACCCAAATGGTGTCTTGGTTGTTGCCTGTTCTCCTTCAGAAGGGAGGAAGAAGAAATGTCACCAGGACAGTAAAGAAACAAGCATGCAGCCTCAGTCAAAAGGCAATATGGCTGTAAGTCCCTAAAGCTGAAATGAATGGTGTCAACAATGAATATATTGAGCTTTAGGTGGACTGAAAACAGTAGAAGTTTGTTGATTGAGCTGGGAGCAAGTAGCCATTGGAAAATAAAAGCACAGCCTTGCTTATTGACCCAGGGTGTCTTTCTCCCTACATGTCCCCTCATCCCTCCCTCTCAAGGGTTGGACCTTGAGAGCCATATGCACTCATTTGTGTATACTGGGGAACACAGGAGAGGAGAAGGAACCTAACTGTTGAATACAAGTACCCAAGTCACTATCATACCTGGTCCCTTGAGAGAAGGGAAGACCCAAATTCAACTGATGGTATTTGAGCAAGGTTCACAGTGAGCAAGAGAAGCTAAAGTGAACTTGAGCTTCTGTAACTGATGATTTTGCCTATTGGAGCCTCTGACAAAGGGAGGCAGCCTCCACTCAGAGGTACCCCTCAGGGTTTTGCACCTGACATGACTGACAAACAGGTACATCCTTTTTGGAAAACGGCTATTAGCTCCCTTAGGGGCTCTTGTTAAAACTGAACATCTGGCCCACAGAGGCCCTGTGACGCTCTAGTATTCCTGTTTGGGTGCAGGTGAATTAGAACTCAACAACTAACCAGGTAAGAAGAGCTCAACATGACCTACTTAACAAGTAGGAGGAGGAAGAAGAAGAGGAGGAAGAGGAGGAGAAGGAGGAGGAGGAAGAGGAGGAGGAGGAGGAGGAGGAGGAGGAGGAGGAGGAGGAGGAGGAGATGGGAGAAGAAAGAGAGGAAGAAGGAGAAGAATGAAGCCAGTCTGGCCTCAGAGGCATCTTGGCTTTACATGAAACAGTGGTAGCTATCCCTTGGGGAAATTTTATCCCTCATTCCACCATTTAAAGTGAAGCCACTGGTTCACAGAGGTCTTCCTGATGGGACCCAGTAAGTCTTCTGGGCCTGTTCAACCTCCTTGACAACTATACAGACTTGGTAACTTGCTCAGTGGGCAGAACTCAAAGCCATGCCACAGCCCTGGCCAATGATCCCTTTGGTGAACCATATTATGTTTTTTCTGACTCTTGGTTATTGTCAATGGCTTAACTATTTCATTTGCCATTCGGAAAACTAAAGATTGGTAGATTAAAGACACCCCTCTTTGGGGTCGTGAAACATGGAAACATATGGCTGCTAATCAAACCATGTGGGCCACGCCTGTAGATGCCCACAGTTAGAGTTAGAGCCTGTGCTCTGATGAAACCGGCTGGAATCAAGCTCCTGATTGGGTCTGCAATGTCCAGCTTGCCACTGTGGTTGCCTGGATCCATCATCTGCCCAACCAGAGCCACAAGTCTACCATCATGTACTGCGCACAAAGGAAAGGACTCTATGATTCTGAAGCACGAGCTACAACTGTGTGCCAGACTGGTGACTTCTGCCAAAAGTTGAGCCATTTATCTCCCAGTGAGGAAGGCTACATTGTAGCCCATGAAGTCAATGTGTCCTGTTTTTTACTTTCTGGACCAATTGCAGTCTGACAATGAGGAAACTTTTACCATAAAAACTACCTAATAATAGACTAACAGTCAAGATATTCAATAGAACTACCACACTCTATGGTATTGTTCAGACTTGGAAAGGCCTCCATTACCTTCTCTTGGTCCATATATTTTCATAAGATAATTTGTTCACTGAATGTGGTTATTCCCAGAAAGGGAATATTTTCTCTTGGCCACTTCCAGGGTAATAATTAGAATTAAAGTGGTTGGCAGGGACCATTATATAAACCTATTTTGAAAATTCTGGGTTCTACCTGACTGTTCCTAGGCATGAAGTTAATTTCTTTCTCCTAACAGAAACCCCAGGCCAGTCTGGTTTGTCCATCCTCTGGGTGTTAGTACAGCCAATAGGTGGTCCATGGGACTGAAATGTGATTCGAATTTAGCCACCAGGATTCTCTTGTTAAACTGAAATGGTCACAGAGAAGGATGATGACCACTCGGTTGAGTATATTACTGGCTGAGTCCCTCTACAGTGGCCTACACATGTCATGGTGGGGGAGATGAGTCTCTGTAAGTTTTATAAACATGACTTTGTGCCTCTCACCCCTGACCCCTCTGAATGAAAGATCTGGGTGTGAATAGGGGATGATTAAGAAAAAGGTGACATTATAGCTCCTGGAATAGAACACACCACTTTTTTGGCTATGGGAGGAGAATAACAATGTTGGCACTTGAGGAGAGAACATCTGAGAATCCAGGAGGGATGGGGGAGTGAGATTCACTAATGATTTTTGTCTTTCATAAACTTCTTTGGATCCTTCTTCTTGAAGAAAAACACTCTGGTGTCATCTTCCCAAACGGATGCAAGCATCTTAAGTTTAATCGACTTCTAGTTCTGCCAACCTCCACCAGATGGCTCTGACAAGTATAGCAAAACAGCAGGGGATAGCCTCAGTTTCTTCACCTATCCATGCAAATAACTGTCAATACCACTATTTCTGTCACCGTCACTCAGTCCCTCCATGGGGCAGATGAATGCTTCATGTCTGATAGCATGGACAACCAGAGCAGGTCGGACTAATTGTACTCAGGCCAGAAACAAGGATTAGACTCATTTGAACCGAACTGAGAAACTTAAGCTCTACCAGCCAAGTGGGAGGCCCAGTTGGACATACTGTCAGCCTGTACCCTCCAACTGACATAGGTCTCACCTAAGAGTGGAAGGGGGCATCAATTTTAAACAACACTTCCTTCCCAGAGGGACTATGGATGTTCCTGGGACTATACTTCTAATGTGGAAGCCACGTATCACCTTGCATCTCAGAAGTGTTTATAAGAGACTTAAAGTCTGATGATTAAGGAAATGTCATCAGTAAATCACATAACTGACTGGGAAGCTCTCTCCAAAATGAGGCTACCTTAGGATATTTGGGAGAACCTCTAAGAGGGATAACTGACGTTATTTAACCACACCCAGCAGGGAAATTTCTCTATGATGGGAGTCATTCAATTAGAAGAGATCCAAAATTTGTCCCTAACTTTAGCTGAAGAGATCAGTGACACCACTTTGAGTCTTGAAGGTCTTGAAGTTCAGACTCAGCTCATTTGCCAGGATTGTTATTGATGAGAGAATTGCCCTAATTGCCCTCTTTGTGGGCCAAGGTAGAGCCTGTGCAATCATTAATACATCTTCCTGTACCTGGATTCATTCCTCAGGCTAAGTGGGACGGTCAATTCAGAAATTTAAGGAGAAAGTCATCTGACTTTCCAAGTTGAATGCTTTCTGTTTTATGGGATTTGTCCAGCTGGTTGGATCCAGAACACTGTGCCATGGTTGAGGTCATCATTGCAGGGTGTCTGTTGATAGTAGTCTTAATGTTGTACGGGACAAATTGATTGAATTTGGCTCCAGCCTCTGTCAGATAAATCAGAACAGTTGAAAGATTTGCATACTCATGGAAAGTTCACCAAAAGCCAAGATGGTGTAAAAATGAAGATATTGGATATTGTTGCGGAAATTCTCCATGGGTCTCTAATGCTTCTACACCTCTCGTGAGCAACACAGTAAATGCCGTCCTCCCAGACTGTCTTCCAGGGTGTTTGTAAAGCAAACAGCCTTGGAAAACAGAGTGTGTTCCTCCAGAACAAAAGGCAGATAGACGTGCTTAGTATTTTTCTCTAGGGCAAAGAGCAGATATGCACTTTCCATTATCAAATATTCAAGTTCCCAAAGCCCATCCCTATCATTCCTAAGGGACGTGGGCAGGGCAGGGAGGGGGGCAAGGAGAACTGACACAAATATACTGATGCTCATGCTGCTTGCTGGTCTGTGAGTAATAAAACCCATTGTCTCTGACCAAGGAGGCTCATGGCTTCTGTCAGAATCCCTGAAACTATAACTAGCTAACTTGTTAGCTTGCAAGTACATAAAACCTCAGGCACTTCTCATGATTGACAGCCATGAAATATAATTTTGGATAAACCTTTCTCTTCGAAGAAGAATAAGAAAGAAGAGGAGGTGGAGGAGGAAGAAGAAGAGGAGAAGGAGAAGGAAAAGAGGAAGAAGAAGGAGAAGAAAATAAAAATTGAGGAATTCTGTAAAAACCTAAATGTTTCTAAGACATCTATAAAGCCATTTTTAGTCCGTATGTACTTTCCACTTTTCTCATTCATTCATTCTCCAAATGTTTGTTGAACGTTACTTAAAAGGTGATAGAACAAAATACAAAACAGACCAGATTCCTACCTGCCAGAGGCTTGCAGTCTAGTGGGAAAAGCAGACATCAGTCACACCATTTGAATTGTATCATTGAATACACTGTGTTGTGAAAGAAAAGGGAAGGGTGATAAGACGAAGAAGATCTGAGGGCAACTTCATTTCGATTGGAAGGGCCAGAGAAGATATCACTAAGGAAAGGGCAGTGAGCTGAGATGTGAAAGACATGTTGCCATGAACTAGGTGACAAGGTGGGGTAAAGCCAGCAGCCCATGTAGAGGTCCTGAGGGGAAAGGACCTTGGGGTATTGTAGTGCGGCGGAAAGCAGAGTCGTCTGAAAAGACAAGTGCAAGATGAAGCGGGGGATTTGGGCAAGGGCCGGATCAGGCATGGCCTTGTAATCAACCATTTTAAGGCTTGTGACTTTACCCCAACGGCTGTGGGAGCCATTAAAATGTATGTCCCATAAAGAGATAGGGTAAGTTTTTTATGTGTCTCATTCACCACAATATTCCTAGTACCTGGAATAACCCATGGTACATAGTAGGTGCTCAATAAATATTTGTTCAGTTAAGTGAAGGGAAAGATATAATTTGCAGTTTTGAAAGATCACTTTGGCTGCTACATGGACAGTAGACTGAAGGAGAGAAAGTCAAACAGGAAAACAAGTTAGAAGGTTATTGCACACCCCAGTGACATATCCAGCACCTCGGACTAGGGTTGTGGTAGAAGAGATGCAATCATGTGCCACCCTGACCACACCCCACCCTACACCCTCCCCACACACACACACACACACTTTAAAAAAATAAAATATTTTGTAGCATTAACAATCTGTTCAACTTGAAAGACCATGAAAGGCCATCAAATGTAATGTGAAACAAATAAAGATACTATGTTAAGTGATGGTTGGAGTCTTTGGGGGTAATAGCTACCTGTGTGTGGCTACTGGTACCGGCAAAGAGATTTAAAGAGGAAACTTACTCATGAAGAAAAAGAGAGTAACGGAAACTGAGAGCATATATAGTAAAACTTCTGGCTGAGCAAAATAAACATCAGAACATTCCTCCCCAAAGACTTCATCAAACTCTCAAACTCTCCCCAGCCTGACTGCCCCTTGCTCCCCTTGTTCACAGTGAATTAGAGCCTCACTTGTTATTGCAGGAGCCCTTTCCCACCTATGAAGAAGATAGGCATTCTGTGTGTGTGTGTGTGTGTGTGTGTGTGTGTGTGTACTCAGCCCGGCCCCACCTCCTGGTAAGGAAGCACTGCTTCCACAGGCTTAGGAGGCAGAAAGTTAAGTGAAAGTGGGGACAGCACCAGCTTAGGAGGCAGAAAGTTAAGTGAGAGTGGGGACAGGTCTGAAAGAGAGGGACAGTGCAGGTGAGAGAATAGGACAAAACCCCTTCAGGTCACACGGTGTATGTGCTCCTGGTGTCACATGCCACAATGTTGGGCATGGCAATTCCTAAAGCAGAAGTTTCGGAAGAACTGGCCAAGGTTATTCTGGTGCCACGGTGGTCTCCGCCTCCCAGCCCAGATGGCCAGGAATGCTACGAGGCAGAGAACTGTGCTCCCGGTGGAGAGCGGAGCACTTGGCACTGCTTAAATCATGACCACTCATGCCCACTTGGACAGGTTGGCCTCCCCATCTGAAGGGCAGGGCGTAGGCAAGACCCCTGGAGAGGGAGTTCTCAATGAGAGACAGTGGAACGGCTGTTCTAGTTCTTTCTTAGCCCTGCTAGGGATGCCCACAGCCCAGCAGGGGGCTGAGCAGGCAGTAACACCTGCAAAAAGCAAACGGGGCAAGGATTTCAAGATCTGCATCAAACGACAGAATAATGCTGATGGAAATCAGCCACCAAGTGGTCATTCATTTCAAATGATTTTTATAAAAGGAAGAAAAAGAAAGTATCGATAGTTATGCTTAAATAGTGGTCAAGAAAAGAGAACTAAACCCACATATGAGTATTATTCTTATGTTTCATGGGACAGAGCATTATGTACGTGGCTACCTCATTTCAAGGCTTTTGATGAAAAGTAATTATTCTACCTGACATATCCGCTCCCAACTCATTCACCGTGAATGGATAGGAGTTACTACCATGCCCTTAAATTTGCCTTTGAGTAAAAATTGATTTTCACTATCTCAAAGATGCTGGACCAATATTCTATGATTCTCATTATTTTTAAGGACCAGCTGCTATAGCAGTATTAAATACCTCCGATACACTCAGGGAGTCTTCGCCAGCATGGATAGCATGTACCAAAAAGTCAGCCTCTGGCTTTCCCCAGCATTTCCACGGAAAGGTTCTGGGTGGCACTACTCCTGGTATCTGTATCTAGATCCTGGGTCGGACTCCCACGCCCAGTTCATTATCCAGGATCCTTGTGAATGGAGCATTACAGACCTCGCTGTGTGGCCATTCTGATTTCACAGGATTCATAGCTCTTTATCACATCAGTGTCATTTCAGTCAATGTCATTATTATCACGTTGATGAGATGTGGCAGGAACCTAACTCTTGTTTGTATCAATTAGCTTATGGTAAAATTTGTTTTGTTATACGTCGTTTCACTTAAAGTCATAGAACCTATCGATGGGCTGACTGTACCCAGAGAACTTTGAGAAAGAAATTAACAAGTGCATTTGGTCAGCAGTTGTTCTCTTTATCTGATACCTGCCCTGCTTAAAACCTTTCCTCCAGCTCTCTTCACACTAGATGCCTTTCTCCTGGAGAGACTTTCCGAACTACGTGGCCTTGTCAGGGCTTTAGATTAATGACAAACACCTAGAAAATCTGCTTTCCACTCATCCAAGCTGAAAGTTTATTAGGTGTGTGTGATGGTCCAGTTTGTATGTCAACTTTACCGGGCCCATAAGTGCCAAGACATGAGGTCTGGCAATTAAGTTCGTGAACTTGTTGCAATGATGTTGCTAACTTCTTTTGATATCAGAGAGATTATTCATTATGAATTTGTACCAACTGGACACAGTTAACCAAGTTTACTATTTGGAACTGTTGAAAAGGCTGCATGAAAAAGTTAGATGAAAACCACCTGAACTTTTCGCCAACAATTCATGGCTCTTGCATCACGACAATCCACCAGCTCACTTGGCATTGTCTGTGAGGGAGTTTTTAGCCAGTCAACAAATAACTGTATTGGAACACCCTCCCTACCCACCTGAATTGACCCCTACTGACTTCTTTCTTCACCCAAAGATAAAGGAAATATTGAAAGGAAGACATTTTGATGACATTCAGGACATCAAGGGTAATAAGATGACAGCTCTGATGGCCATTCCGGAAAAAGAGTTCTAAAATGGCTTTGAAGGGTGGACTAGGCGCTGGTATCAGTGCATAGCTTCCCAAAGGGAGTACTTCAAAGGTGACCATAGTGATATTCAGCAATGAGGTATGTAGAACTTTTTCTAGGATGCGTTTGCAAACTTAATTGTCCAACCTCATATTTGATTAAACATTATTCCTGGTTGTGTCTTGTGCATGTGAGGGTATTTCTGGATGAGACTAACATTTGAATCTATAGAATGAGTAAAACCATAAGGCCATTTGTTCTCCCAATGTGGACGAGCCTCCTAGACTCCTTTGAAATCCTGAATAGAATAAAAGGCTAAGTACAAAGGAATTTCTGCTCTCTGCCTGACTTACTTCAAGGGGAGATATTGGTCTTCTCCTGCCTTTGGACTTGGACTTGGATTACAACTTACACCATCAGCTCTGCTGGGTCTGGAATTCTCAGCCTGTATAATCATGTTAGCCAGTTCTTTTAAAAATATCTGATTGATTGATTGAGTGTTTGATTGATTGATTGATTGATTGATTGATTGATTGATTGATTGATTGATTCATAAACATCTTACTGCTTCTGGAGAACCCTAATACAGTATGCTACTCCATATTTCAAAAAACACCTTCAATAGCTTCTTCTAGACAAGCAGTACAAACTCAAATGTCTATAAAGAAACCCAGATAAACATAGTAACCAGAGAAAGAATACTGAATCCAGGGGTTCTATCCAAACTCCTCTCCAGCTGACGTTTGCCTTGTAAGATTGAGAGCACCATCATGGCCAGATTTTTCCATCTTAAGATAAATCAAAAATTTGGATACTCTAATCAACATTAGCAACCACATCAAACAATTTCAAAACCCCACATGAGCCAACCAATCCAGCCTGTGGGCGAGATCAGCGTTTGGCGGCCAGTGTGCAGTGTCTGCTTTAGGGAAGTGGTAAAATCTTTCTGGATGTAAAGAAAAGGCATGTTTAGAAATATTTCCCTATTTCCAAACCTGGAGCCACTTCTACAATGGCTGCACAACATCAATTCATACATCAATTGTTTATTTCAGGCTTCTATACATAGCAACTCCCCCGCGTGTTTGTGTTATCCCAGGAGACCACCAAGAGGAAGAAAAGAGAATAAGTATTATAATCTCCATTTCTATTTTTCTTAATGGAGTTAAAGAGTCTTCAGATGGGGTGCCCCATAGGAAGGTGATAGAAAAAGTTACACAATTCCAACTAAATAACTAAATTCCAGACCTCATGCTCTCCCCCTAAACATGAACTTCATGCTAATCGTTCATGATGCATGTTGTTCCTTCTATCCTTCCACAGTACACTGACATTTGGTTTAAAATGCTATAAATGCTGGGTGAGAAATATACGTAAATACAAATTTCAATTAACATCCACATGGATCATGGGTCAAAATATATTTTTCTTATGAATTGTTTGACTTTTTTTATTTTAGTTATCATACGCTTTTCTTTTGAACTTAGTGTTGCTTTTTAAGGATATCTTCCCTGTTATTCAACCTCCAAAGATTTTCCTGTCCCGTTAAGCAGTACCTCTGGTGCCCGAAGAAGCAAGGCAAGGTATAAAGGAATAGATGGCTCTGAAGGAGAATATAGGGCCCTCCATTGTATTCAAATTAATGGCACCACATTAGCATGGTCTGCCCTTTGGTGCTCATTTGTTCCTGCACTCCAGAGGTTAAAGGAGCTGCATGCTCTCCAGATGTTCAGCAGGGCTTATAAATGAAAGATTAGTGATTTTTTGCTGCTGCTGCTATTTCCTCTATTCCCTCTTAAAGCTGGTATTTTCTTCAGGAACTTGCATATGTCTGAGTCAGAAGAATCTCCTCCCTGAGGTATATCAATCAATAGCAAGCACAAGAAGGACAAAATGGAGAGAAGGTAGACATGGTCTGTATTAATTTGTTGACTGCGACACTCTTCCAGTGACTGATGTATGCATCCTGTGGTTGCACTCCACCCTTTGAAATGCGGATCAAATACACATGACATTTTTCTCAGCTAAAAATAAAACAGCAACAACAAAAAAGAAATCCCTCTCTTTTCTTCTTGTGAGAATTTTTTTTTTTTTTTTTTTTAGTGCTATGACAGGAATACCAACTTTACTTTCAAATCTGGCCTATCTTTCCTCTAAGCAAGAGATGTAAGTGTCTGAAATATGACTGTCTCTAACTCAAAGATGCCACCAACAAGGTCTTCCCAGGAGAGAAATAAGAAAAGTACCCAAAATGGATTCCCATAAATGAATGCCAGTTTAACATCTACCATGCTTGCCTTTTGTATCCAGAGACACTCCCAGGTTCCCGCTGTTAATAGAGCTGTTCAAGCATTGAATAAGTAGAGTTCCAATGAGACGAAACCTTCTGCCTCGGCTGGTGTTTAACAAGCTGTTTTCTCACTACAACTCAGTCAGGATTTCTCTAACCTTAGCAGAATTACCACATTTCACATTTTCTCCTAATACATTTCCAACACCCCCTTCACCAAGCAGGAAAAAAAGAGATAGATTAACCTGAATAGAAAAGGGAAGGCTGATGGATAATATTAGTCTTATTATGACCATTTTGACCATGGAGAAGAAAGTAAGGGGTGGGTTGAGGGGAAGCCACTGGCCATAAGCAGGTGGAACCTATGATGGAATCTTTACTGAAGCTTGAGTTCTTGCCAAGCATGGAAAATTCAACATGAACCTTGTCTGAGATGGATATGGAAGAAGCCTGGAGATGGCAGTAACACCTCACATCTTAATGTAAACATAGACCAATCCAAAGTATAGGAGCTTTAGTCACATATACATGAAATAACACTTTTGAAAGAAGACTAGAAGTAAAATATTTATAATATACATATAAGATTTACATCTTCAAGGATGCCAGCTTAGAATGAATTTCTGTGGCCTCCATAGGGAAGGAAAATTTTTTTTCTTCTACCGTCCTAGGTTCAACAGCTGGGACCTGAGTATCAAACTGACTAAAGACAGATTAATAAGAGAAAAAAAATAGTTTAATTAGATAGTTACTTGTGGGAGTTTCACAAAGAAATGAGACTCAAGGAGGCAGCCAGATGATTGAGATCTATATATCATCCTAGTCTAAACAAAGGAAAAGAGGATTTGGGCTTCTGGTGGGGGAGGCAAGTTATGGGCAGGGGAGGGGAGGAAATGTATGGTAAATCAAGGTTGTCTGTTATGCAGGTGAGTCTCTCAGGTGATGAGAGTTGTCTCTGGGAAGTAGCTCTCTGAGATATTTTTATAAATAGAATTTCCTCTACAAAAGAGAAAACTTAACTTTATTTTTAAACAGTTAGAGGAAGTTAAGGAGCTTTTCCTGCATCTGTTGGTTCTCATTGCCTTTAGCTCAAAAATAATATGTAAGCCAAAGTGGCATATCTTGGAGTAGTATATTCTGGTCCCCTTCACCCCAAAGCCACTAGGGGGCCAGGATGTTGCCCAAGGAAGGCTTTCTGAAGGGAAAGTTTGTACGTTCCTCTAAGGCACTTACTGCCAGACAGTGAGAGGCAAAGTTGCAGTGCTGAAGTAAAGGGAAGCAAAGCCAAGACAGGGGAAAGTACTGAAAGGACAAGAATCTAGGAGAAAGGGTACCAAACCATGGGAGAGAAAGGAGGAAACAAGTGGAGTAGAGCAAGGAGCCTCTCCTTCTCCTTCACCTGTGAAGATCCTCTTGGCAAAGCTAATTAAAGGAGGAATCTTCAACCAGCCCCACCTGGCATAGCTAGGGCTTGGAGCATGTGCCTGGCTAGTGGGTATTCAGTCCAATGAAGTGGGCTATGGAGGTTAAGCTGATGGAGAAAATTTAAAGGAGAGTTAAGAGGAAGTGATGTAATGGAAACCAGAGAAGGAAAGGCAGTGGTCAAGGACAGATAGGAAGGTCAAAAATAAAGTGTCCCCTCCTGATATCTCAGAAAGAAGATTGCCTTTGATAGTTCAACTGCAAAAACGACCCATAATAGTCAAGAACAGAGACAGGAAAACTCACCTTAAAGAAACAGAATTGCTTCAAGCTAGTATAAGTGATTGAATATGGCTACAGAAAGAATATATAAAGCAAAGGAGGTCATTTGGCAAAAGACACCTTGAAAAAGGTAAACCAGCTGAAAAAGGAATCCAAGCATTTGTATTAGAACAAATCGGAACTCCATGAACTAAGAGACTCAAATCCAAGTTTGCCTGCTTCTGTCTTCACCTGCAAGATATGAGGAGTCTAGCACCCTTGTAAGCGCCTAGTCCTGTTCATCCCAATAACCTGCCCTGCACTAGTACATGAACCCTGGGCTTTCCAGAAGTTGCCATGGAGATAATGTGACCTTGTTACTTAACTATAGGTGTGGTAGCTACTAGTCTCCCCAGGGTCTCTCTTTGCTCACCAAGTGGAAAAGCATGTGCCAATGCCCTGCTTCTCTTCTCAGTTTTCATTAGTGGAGAAGGTAGAAAATGATGGTCAGAATTCAATGTTATCCAGCTCAACCCCTCTCACTTACTGCAAGGGAATGTTAGACTATCTCAAATCAGCATTCAAGACGTGGAGTTCACCTATCCATTTGACAACCAAGCAGTTAACATCACTGGCACTTGACATGTACTTCTCTTTTCAAGCACTTTCACACCACTACCATCACCCCTCCCCCCCCAATGGTACTGGGAATTTATCACTTGCTTCATTAGGAAACTGGTGTAAATAATCTGATAATGAGAATTTGTGTTTTATTTTTGTTTTAGTTCTAGAATTCGTCGCACTCTCTGTTCTTCCTAGCAGGAAGTAGATGTCCTGGTTCACTTGCAAATTTCCCACCCTAACTTGTTTGAGTATAGGTACCAGTGGATTGATTTCCTTCTCTTCTCTGGTGCAAAAAAAGTAATGGAAGGGGAAGGAGAAAGAGAGGACATGAAATATCTGGTTCAGACTGTAGAAGCACACTGTCTAAAGAGGCTTTGCTCTGCCAGTGGTCCAGATTTCAAGCAGATACTCAAGGAAAGAAGAATTCATTTAGCTCAAGCTTCCAACACTTGGCACATGCAGCTTTATCCCCCCTACCAGACCCTAAATAACTTCACTCCCATGGTACAAATTCTGTTACAGGAAGAAGTTACCATAGCAGTGACCGAGTGAAGCACTACCTTCAACCCTTCCATTAAGTTACTGAGGCTTTGCCCACGGAGGGACACCTAAGGTGTCAGACATAGAACTGCCTTCATTGGGAAATGTAGCCTCTACGGACACAATTCAAGTAATCAACAATATAGGTTGCTGATTTCATAAAACCAATATACGCCAATCTTAATACTGTGTACATTCCAGATCAGTGAGTTCTCACACAAGATGATGGAGATGAAACAGAGCTTATGATACAGAATAAGGAGAGGATTGTGGAAATCCCTTCCATGTTGAGTAGAGCATGTTATTTGAGCTACTTTGCCTTCTCTACCTGCCTCCATACTCCCCCAGCTCCAGAAGTAAGTCCTGTTGGCATAAGCCAATTAGCACCTGACATTCCCTAGGCATAGCACTTCATTCAGGACATGTACAGAACCTAAGTTTATCCAATCAGAAAGGTGCCTGGCATTTATTTCCATGGTTTTGACCAAAAAGAGAGAGAGAGACAGAAGAAAAGGAAAAACTTACTTGAGTAGTTCTTCTTCTCTTCCTACCCCCTGCCCCAATCTTTCTCCACGGAGAGGTAGGTATATAGCCATTTAAATGGCTTTGGCAGCCATTTTGTGACCACAAGGGAAGCCAACCTTGAAATAAATATGGTAATGAAGAAGGTGGAGAAAAAAAAAAGGGTTTTGGTTTATAAGGTTGGACCACTGGAGGTACCCTGAAGACAGCCTACTTATAAACTGTATAAATCAGGAGACAAAAAATTTTACATGTTTAACCTAGTGAGAATTGGGGTTTCTGTCCCTTGGAACCAAAAAATCTCTACTGATACTCAGAAAGCAAGGTAGAACACTATGTGTTTGGATCTAATATGAGAGAGAAACTCTTTCATCCCTTCTTATGTTTGCTCCCTCTTGAAGGAAGAGAGGCAAGGAGGAGGGAATGCAAAATCCTAAGGGCCGCCCACCCACCAGTGCCTCTTCAGCCCCCTCTCTTGTCATTAAACTGAGGAAACAGTAGTGGTAATGAGGAAGGAAAGGAGAGAATGGGAGGGAGGACATGGGGGAAAGGTGCCAACTGGATTGTGCGAGCATCATTTGTGGGCTGCCCTGGAGCTTTCCATATGGGCATCAACTGTTTACATGAAGCACTTTCTGGAAATGCATTCACTCTTCTGGGTCACATAAATATTGTAAATATCGGTGTGTAAAACTGGGTTTAATGTGTCTTCACAAATAAGTTTGAAGTGTGATTAGCTCTGTTATTTGTATAATCAGAAACTTCAAGCATTTGTTCCCCAAAAGAGATCTCTGTCCTGCACGTGTCATGAGCAAACTGGCCCATCTTAATGTCATCCTTGCCCAAATACAGAGAAACAGTAAACGGAGAGTCTAAATCGTCGGGATTGCTGGCTCAGACTTCACACGATCAGGGTAAACAGATCTCATCCAAGCACATAAAAACTTGGTTTGGTTCACATCTCTGCCTTCCCATCACTACAGGCATCTTCAAGCCAGGATGTCTTTCAAATACTTTCTAAGGACTTCAACTCTTGCGGTTTTCCTAGTGATCACAAGTGCAGTAATTTTGTGCTCTATGTCGCCAATGGACACTATGACATTATTTTTCCTTTATTACTATGGACATCTCAGTGAACCTATCCCCCAAGACATTGGTTTACTTTTACAGCCAGGACATGGGAGATCCATCTGTCACTTAGCACAAAATAGAAACTGGAGTGAAACTTGCAAAACAGGGTGGCTGCCCAGAGGCATAAACTTGTGAGAAAATTGGAAAGCAGAAAAGTTTTTGAGATAAAGTCAGTAAATGCCATCTGTGTAGGCCAAGAGCCATCCTCAGAATTGGGAGACACTAAGAAAGACAGAGGGAAAAGGAGGGAGAGGAGGAAAAGGGGAGAAGCTTAAGAAATAGGACTCTCTCATATGGAGAGATTAAGAAATTATCACTTTTTCCCCACACAAATGGCTGATCAGCGAGGACAAAGACTCGAATAGCTTCAAGCCATCCCTTTCATGCTGTCAGTTAAATCACCTAAGGACTAAAACTGCAAGATTTTTGCCCTGTGGGAGGAAACTTTGCTGTGCCCTTTTTTCTACCTCTAGACAAAAAGTATGTGAAATCGTTATTGACACAGGAATTAAGTTATCATGATTTTGGAGAACTTTAAAATGGCCTAGGAGAATACTCAATGTTGAAAGACTTACTTTAATCCTCTCCATTTCCTCCCTCTATTGGCATTTTCTTGGCTACCCAGCCCATGTTCCTGCACTCTTTTGTTTTTTCTTTTCCTACCCTAAGTGTTGCAGATCACCTCTGGGCAGTCCTTACGTCTTGCTCTACCGTGGCACACTGCCCACACTGAGCAGCAGGAGGATGGGTCAGTGAAGACGTACGTATGTGTGCATGTACAGGCACACGCAGGCACCACACAGACACCACACATCACACACACACATATCATATCATATCACACACACACACAATCACACATCACACACACACACACCATATCACACACACACCCACACATCACACACACACATCATATCATATCACACACACACACAATCACACATCACACACACACACCATATCACACACACACACACATCACACACACACACACACCATATCACACACATACACACACATCACACATCATACACACACACACCAATCTCACACACACACATCACACATCATACACACACGTACACCACATCACACACACATACCACCATACATACACATATACCACACCACACTATATGCTACATACACAAACACCGCACCACATTACATACACACCATACAAGCAACACCACACCACACATACTACACTATATATACACACTATACACAACTCACACACCTCACATGCATCACACACACCAGACACACACATCACATCCACACATACCACACACATACCACACACACATTACCATATACACACCACACTATACCACATGCACACACCACAAAACGCACACCACACTACACTACATATAAACACTACATACACCTCACACACCACACACACACACACAAACCACACACCCCACCCCTCTTATACATCATACCACACACACCACACACCATATACACATACACACACACTAAAAACACACCTCACCCAATCCCCTCATACACACACAGACACACACACATTTCTTGCTTTCCCCTGCCCTTAACCCAAATCTGCGATGGTAGACAACTACAGAGATCTTTTGCTTATTTTTGGTGAAGTGGGGGCAGGGAGCCCTCCTAACAAATTGCCTTCAGTCCAGGACACACACCAGTGGACAACAGAGCAACTGCAGCAGCTCACGTGGGTGGGTTCAAACTGTTGCAGGCAACCTGCCCTGGTGATCACCCTGCATTATCACACGTGTCCATCCCCATCCCTCAAGACGGGAGGGCTTATTAACTTCTTTCTTCATTTGAGTAAAATGCAATTCTGAGAAGGTCAGGAATTTGCCGAAGGTCATGGAGCTAGTGAGCCGTGAGCTGGGATTGGAACCCAGTCCTGTGTAACTCCAGAGCATAAATCCTTAACTTCCAAGCCTCCTTTGCCTTATTGCCTGAGTAGAGCACCTGAGGACACCTAGAGAAGAGCCGAGGTCCAAGGGTGTCTCAGGGCAGATAGAAACCACAAGATGCTGGCATCACCATGGAGAACGAATTTGTTCAGCCTCACCCACTGCCACACCAGAGCCCTGAACTTTCACACTCTGCCTGTGGGGTCCCACCTCTATTTAACGCTATGGGAGGTTACACATTAAAGACTTGGAATCACAGAACCCCTAGGCTTCTACCGCACAGCCATGTACTTGGCCTGCATGGCGTGATTACGTAAGAATCTGAGCATCACTTAAGATCAGTGTTGTTTTCTTTCCCAGCCCTCTTCTCTCTTAAGGTCAAAATAAAGTTACTCCATCCAAAACTGTAAGAAAAAAGAAAAAAAATGCTAAATGTCAAGCAATTTAGGCGTTTTTAAATAACAGATTATCTGCATTGATTCTCCGGGATGTCTTAAAAAAAAGGGGGGGGGGGAAGTGCTTCTCGTTCTTGTCACTATTTTCTCACACCGTTCTCCTGGTTAGTATTATGGTTCACTCAACGCTCAAACGGCAACATTTAAATTGATCAAGCATAAAAATAGACATAATCTCTATCCCAAGCATCTCCCCCACCTAAATCAGAGATGGCTGCTGAGCTGGAGGTGCCAGAAAGCCAGCAGTGGGAATTCCGCCCTTCAGTCTTTTGTGTATTGTCCAAAGGAGCCAATGAGGGCTCACCTTTCACTGCAGACACAACTGTCTTCTTTATCTATAAAGGAGCCATTTGGATCAACCAGACTGGCCACAGGATGTCACTGTTACTCCACACACACAATAGCAAGTGAGCCTTTCTGTCAGGGGTTGGATCTGGATGGGACCTGGTCTCCCCTTCATCTCACCTGTCACAGACTTCTCATCCCTTAGGTGGCACTCCACAAGCCAACAGTACATTCCCTATAAAAGCCACAAGCCTGTCCCATTGTCTCAGTATTCCTATTGTTCTGCCTCAAAAGAGGAAAGGAAGAGAAAGAGAAGTGAAAAGAAGAAAAGGACCAGTGTGGGCTCTCACATCACAGGTTCTCCAAGAGTTGGACTTTGAACATTTAGGACCTTGGATAAAACCAATGTCCTTTTAATATGTTGTAGTGTTTTGCAAGGATAAGAACATCTTTTGCTTATCTTTATTTTTCTCAAAGTTCAGGAAAGGACATGGAATATTTAAGCAATTTTTAAACTGTTTTAACTCTTCCTAGGGATGCTGCTTTGTATTCTACTGAAATGAGGCCAACACTATTTAAATACCTTCCCTTTACCCCCCAAAACCTGCCTCTACCCACCACCCACTCCTCAAATGTCTCCTAGACCCACGGGTAAACCAAAGTCCGGAGAAAAATGTGTACGCTGCAGCTGGCAAGCTAACGTCACTTCAGCATTGGCATAACAAGACCCTTATCAGGGAGCACGCCAGTAGCCACTGTTGGAGCACGAGAATCACCTTCTATTCATGGCTGCCAGCTATTCTTCCTTCCCTGTTATAAATCCTCAGAGGGATGGTTTGCTATTCATGTCTCCTCCAAGCCTGGGTCCCTCTGCCATTTTCCACTGTTGTCCTCAGCATTATGTCCCACACAGTATTTGGCATGAGATAGTTAAAAATAAAATCTTACCCTAGCATAGTCAGGCATATTGTGGGTGGTCAGAAAGGTATTTAATAATGCAACATAAAATGTAATTTCAGAATAAAAGTGCTTTGAGTCATAAAAAGGGAGAGAGACTTTGACTAAAAAAAATGCCTACTTAATAACTTAGCCTGGAAGTAGCGTTCATGTGTCAATGAAAGTCAGGGCAGTTGAAATCCCTCTGTCACTGTGTCACTCCACTTTTTAGCCAGGAAGAATGAAACAAGTAAAGCAGGCAATTTCTTGTGGAGAAAGCATTTAAGAAAGGAAACTTTGTATTATTTCAGCCTTTGCAAGGATCTGTGCAGTAGCCAGCAGCTAGAGCTACGTAAACACAGTTGATGGAGACTTTAATTTCCACACTGCATTAAGTATATCAATCTCAGTATAGGAGATGTTTCTCTGACTTGAACTGGCGTGGGGAGTGTGAGGAGTGGACCAGGAGGAGATATAGGAGAAATTAGTAGGCTAAATTTTGAAACCAAGTAGAACCCAGACTAGGACAACCACCTTACCCACAAGTGCCTTAGGATGTTAACGCCTCCATAACAGTAATAGTTCAGAATTAAGGCCAGAATAAAATGTGCCTAATAATTGCAATTTGTTGCTCACTCATAATGGCAAAGATGTTTTGAGCACCTATTTTGTTTTAAGTGCAGAGACAATGGTAAATAAGGTAGCACATTCCCTGCCCTCGGGAAGTTAATTAGGAAAATAGATAAACATGCAGCCATAATATAGTGTCATAGGGACTATGTGTAATAGAAAATCTGACTGGCCTTTACTGCTGGTTTCTGGGAGGTAATCTATAAACTCTTGGGATTTCTCCGTGATTGGAATGTCTTTGTTGTTATTCCTGGTGGCCCCTCAAACCACACCTGATAGTTAACGGTGACAGATGACTCAGATGGGGGCTGCCCATGCCAGAAAGACCAACCATGTGGTTAGAGTTGGGACTTGAGCTACATGACATCATCAGCCTGGCCTGGAGATTGAGTTCAACCACATGGCAGTGATTAATCAATCATGCCTACGGAGTGAAGCCTCAGTTAAAACTCTGACACTGATGCTTGGGTGAGCTTCTCTGGTTGGAAATACTCTGCCTGCTGTCACACATGGATGTGCCAGGAAGATAACACATCCCTAAGGACAATGGAAGCTTCGCATTTGGAACCTTCCCAAACTTCTCCCTATGCATCTCTTCTTTTGGCTGGTTGAGTACAACACTTTCAGTGAGTTCTATGAAGTCTTTCTAGCAAATTATCGAACCTGAAGTAGTCCTTGGGGACCCCCAAATTTGTACCCATCTGGTCTGAAGTGAGGGTGTCCCTGGGGACCCCCAAACTTGCAGCTGGTGTCAGAAGTCTTGGGCAAACTTGGCAGCCTGCATGACTGCACTCAACCTGCAAAGCTTGGCCTAACCCTGGGGAGGCTGTAATACAGGAAATGTAGGGTGTCATAGGCACACAAAAGAGGCTCACTCGATTAGACTAGGTTAGGGGAGAGGTGTCAGGGAATACTTCTTAGAAAAATTACCTCTGGCACTTGAAGGGTAGTTAAGCATTTCAACTCAAAGTAACTCTTTAGAAAAGTAGAGCCAATTCCATAGAGGAGTTTAGTTCTTAGCAAATTATTGTCCCCAAAATTTGGGGGTCCCCAAGGACTACTTCAGTTTTTGTAAACTCCCAATTTACAGAAATACTTCTGGTTTTGCTTAGGAAGTTCTCTGACTTTGGTGTACCCAGCCAACAACTGGAGCCGAATTTCAGGTGCTCAGAGAGCAGAGTAGATAAATGGCTAACCACACCTCAAAATGGTGCTGTGACAGACCAAGGTTGTGTTAGGATGAGCTGCTGGCTATATGCACAGATCAAGGTGAAAACAAGGCTTGTCCAGTCAGTCATACTGTGCATGATTCCTTTCATGGAAATAAATATTTTATTAACCCCTCTTTGCAAAGAGATATTACTAGGCACTAAGAGTGCATACGATTTGTTTAAAGTAAATAGAAAATTCTTAATAGAGGAGGGAAGGCCATCAAAATATTATTTAGCAATAATTGTCTTCAAGTATCTTTTTCTGAAAGCTCTTATTGAAGATGTGCTTCCTAAGTAAATGCATATAACTTGTCCCTTCTATTCCTGCCAATCAAAATATACTCTCCTACAGAAACTGGTTATATATATATATATATATATATATATATATATATATATATATATATATACACACATACACACACACAACACACACACACACACACACAATTAAGTTTGCGAACTCATCCTAGAAAAAGTGCTACATACCTCATTGCTGAATATCACCATGTCACCTTCGAAGTACTCCCCTTGGGAAGCTATGCACTGACGCCAGCACCTAGTCCACCCTTCAAAGCAATTTTGGAACTCTTTCTGGAATGGCCATCAGAGCTGTCATCGTATTATCCTTGATGTAACGTATGTCATCAAAATGTCTTCCTTTCAATATTTCCTTTATCTTCGGGTCAAGAAAGAATCATTGGGGGCCAGATCAGGTGAGTAGAGAGGGTGTTCTGATGCAGTTATTTGTTTACTTGCTAAAAACTCCCCCACAGACAGTGCCATGTAAGCTGGTGCTCTGTCGTGATGCAAGAGCCATGAATTGTTGACGAAAAGTTCTGGTCATCTAACTTTTTCACACAGCCTTTTCAGCACTTCCAAATAGTAAACTTGGTTAACTGTTTGTCATAATTAATAATCCCTCTGATATAAAAAAAAAAGGTTAGCAACATCATTGCAAACAAGTTCGTGAACTTAATTGTCAGACTGTGACAGAGTGTGTGTGTGTGTGTGTGTGTGTGTGTGCACGCGCATGTGTGGTGAAAATGACTAAGGTGACCTAAATTGTTTAACCTAGATGACATGCTTAAGCATTTACTTACCACTCTGTAGTGAAATGATCTATTTTTATGTAAATGTCTCACTTTAGTCTTACTCTACACAAGAACATGGACTATATTTGTACCCTCATCCCCCAGCCCAGTAAGGTGACAGCTACTCACTGAATATCTGTTCAATCAAACAAGGTTAAATCATAACTCCAAGCAGAAAATAAATATCTAGTAGTATAATTTCTGGTATCAGAACATAGCCCCATCTTTCTAATGATTAGTTGTCTGCTCAGTGTCCACCAGGCCCCCATGAGGTGAGACTCTTGTGTCATCAATTTCTTCCTCCTCATCTTCCTTCAGTTATTCAACAAATATTTATTTTGAGTCCTTGACTTTCATTGCTGGGGATACAACTGGGAATATAATCCCTGTCCTAATGGAGCTTGTATTCTCATGGAGAGAAAGTATAAATAAGTAGCACCCAGAGTATGTTAAATAGTGATAAGTACTAAGGACGTGAAGCAGAGACAGCGATGAGGACGTGTTGGTGGTGAGAGCGCAGTGTTAGAAGAATGGCCCGTGCGTTCTCACAGCTGAGCCAAGACCCACAGCCGGTGAACAGTGAGCCACGTGGACGCCAGGGGAAGAGCACCCACTCAGGGAACTCAGTAAGTACATAGACTGACGTGAAAGCATCCCTCCCACGTTTCAGGCAAGGCAACGATGCCATTGTGGCAGGAGCAGAGCACGCAGGAGATGAGAGCAGAGAGGAAGGAGGGGCGGCAGGAGGACTCTGTCTGAATAACCTCGGCAGTCCTTGGAAGGGCTGGGGCACAGTGCCACCGACTGACATATTTTAACAAGACCAAATAGGCTTTTAAGGTGAAAAGAGCTTGGAGGGGCCAAGAGGAAGGCAGGGAGACCTAGTAGGGGGCTGTTGCAAAAGTCCACACAGGAGATAAAGGCAACTGGGATCAGGTGGAAACGGGGAAAGTGGGGGAAATGGTCAAAGCCTGGATATAATCTAAAGGTGGAGAGGACAGGCTGAGAAAAGAGCTGAGAGAAGAACAGATCTGGATTGAAGAGCGTGTGGAGCTCACTTCAGAACATGCTAAATTTGGGAAGTCTGTGGGGCGCCAAAATGTCTCCCCTACTGGTGAGGATGCCACATATATATTTGACATATGTATAATTATACATATCACATATGTATCATTGATATATATTACTTATAAATATATATTTATTGACAGAGATAATGAGTCTGCAACTTGGAGGAGAGATCCAGGCTGGAGATACAAATTTTGGAATTATCAGCATATAGATGAGCTCACCAAGGAAAGGAGACGAGGAACAGAGGAGATTCATATTAAGTTTCTAGAATTGGCATCAATACCAACATGTGTCCCATTAATGCTGTTCCACCCAACTCTTCTCTTTCCTATAAATCCAGGGTCAAGCCCTTTCTGACTCTCTTCAATGGAAGAGGCAACCTTGGGATGAAGGTGTGGGGCTGCCACTCAGTGGATAGGTGGTGTCTGGCATGCGTGGTGTTCGGTGTACCAGGGCCTGGAGGAGCAAGTAATTATTTCAAGGGAGATGATAACTAAAATGGTGCTAACATGTTACAAAACTACGATACGGGTCTGGGTAAAGAGCAAGGCTCCAGTGATAACACTGGGAAAGGTCAGATTGCATCCCTTTTCCCATCTCTTATTCTTGTCTTGTCAGAGTGGAGGCGATACACCTGCTACCCTCTTACACTTTCCTTTAGGTGACTGTAAGCTGTACGCTTTCTCCACAGCCCACGTTATGTCGTTCTTCTCAGTAAAGCCAAATTAGTAAATGCAGAGCTAAATGTGATTCGAAGTGAGTCACTTTGGAACAAACTCACAAATCAGAAAGAAAATAATTTGTCAACCCATGCATCCAAATTTTGGGCTCAAAATAAAAAAAATTTAGCACACTGGCTGCCTCTTGCCCAGGGTGAATAACAACAAATAGAAGGGGTTAGCGTCTCGCTCGTGTGGCAAAGGCGAAGAACAGCTCTTAGGCAAATGTTTCCAATCCATGAATGTTCAGAAATGCTTCCAGAATGCTCTAAGAAACAACATGAGTTTTTCCAAGAAGGGAGAGTTAAACAAGCAGCGGCTCATTTCGAGTGGAGGCAAGGCTTCTTCCTTGCACAAAGAGAAGCATCGTCTCTTCATACTGCCTCCAGATTGTGGTCCCTTGACCTTGGAATCACAGAAGCCAAAATGGGGAAACCAAAGCCAGGAGCAGCTGCTTGCAAAACTGGAAGACTCCAAGTCCAGAATAAAGCCCGTATCTTCTGATCACCAGTCCAGAACATTCTTTACACCAGAACAAATTGGTTCTGAATTTAAAAAAAAAAAAAAAAGAGAGAGAGAGAACTCATTTGGGTTTGAATCATTTGAAGCTGGAGTTCAAATAATCCCAACCCCCTGCTCTGTATTTAGCAGTGAAACACTCTCCTAAATGTAAGGAGTTCGAGCCCCAATAAAGAACACGTCAAAGTTCCAAACCAAGAGAGGTAGGAGATTAAAATATCAGTTACTGACAGAGTTGAGAGTAGTGGTTGTGGTTTTTATGTATGGGTGAGAGGGCTTTTCTTAGATTGGACAGACTTGCCCACCCTGTCACAGGCAGCTCAGGGACAGAGTCAGCCCTTGAAATTGACAGAAAGAGAAACAGACCAGATTTGTGCTCCCCGCAGGCAGCCTCACTCCCAGAGCCTACACAAACCCCATTTTCTTTCCAAACACCAGATTAAATCATTCCTCTCCTCTTCTGGAAAGAGCGAGAGAGGGGCAGAGAGAGGAACAGGAGTATTATTGCCAGTGAAGCTCCCTGCACGTGGTAGAAACATCGAAGACTGGAAACAGTACGGGGGAGAGCGGGTCACTCCACTCCCCTGATTGTCCTTCACTCAGGGCCACAGTCTCCTCACTCACGACATATAGACATATAGCAATATCTCAAATGAAAAATTATGTGGGGAGCGTCTGGCACAGTGCCTGGAACACGGTAGGGGCTCCAAAATGATAGCTATTATGATAGAGCAGAGGGAGTAGAACGAATGGGAGAGGAAGAAGAAGGGAAAGGCAGCAGGGTCGGGGAGATGCCAACCAGTTAGGTCGGTAAGAAAGCCTGGCAGTGTGAGAATGGAGTGTGTGTGGCATGTGTACAAAAGCAGGCTTCGTGGATGGGACCCACATGGGACTGTGAAGATGTGCTGCTATCAGGAAGAATGTGTGTCTGTAATGTGCTGCAGTCAGAGTCACTGTAACTTAGTGCTGTGCTGAATGAAGTGGAAGAAATGCTATTAAACCCGTGACTCCATGAGTTAATAATATTCCCAGCGAGCCCACGCCTACAGAAATACACCCAGCGAGCAGGCTTTCCAGGAGCCCCCTCGAAGTTATAACAAGCTGCCTATCTCCTGCTGCCAGGATGCAGAGAAAAAATGAAAACCAGTTACCAACTGCATTATAAACTTAGTGACCTGCTTCACCTCCCTTGGTTTAGTGATGAGCTTGGCTGCCTTTTGGGCATGAAAAAAAAAAAAAAAGACAGAAAGAAACATAAGGCAAGGATTAAGTTTCCTGGCTTTTGAAGGCATCAAGAGTCAAAAATGCTTTCAGCTGGCATTTCTTTCTGTTAGTCAGCTTTGATGGATTTATTTTCTTTGCCCTACTTCATAGAAGTTACTGGGGCCAATTACTGCGAAGATGATCGGCAGGGAGTTTGGTGTGGACACTAGGTGGCGCTGTCTCCCCAGCTGTTTTAGTCCTCTTTCAGGAAGTGCAAAGATTGGTTTCATTAAAATCCTCCTTAGAGTTTACTAACTTGCAATAAGAGTGAGGAATTCAATGGTCAGAAAGGCACTTACTTACTTTCTCCAATCTGTGGGTCTCTGAGCCCCGGGAGAGCGGTAGAATCCTTTATACACTTCACACTCTCACAATTTTATTTCTCTCTGTTGCAAGTGAAGCAATTAGATAGCACGGTATACAGATTCATGGTCAGCAATCGGCATTCTTATTCATTTTGTATTCACGCATTTTGATTTATTTTACAAGCCTTTTTCTTACTGCAAATTATGAATGGGTTTCCTTTCTTTCTTTCTTTTCTTTTTTTTTTTTTTTTTTTTTTAATTCTGTAACAAACAGTATTCTCCACTTGAGGACATTTCTAGTTCTGTTAAAAGCCCGGAATCTCTTATAGGGGTTAGAGTCTAAAATCCTGGCCAGGAAATTGTGAATCTTGCAGCTCTGGAATAGGCTGAGTATCATTTTCCTCTGGGACTTACAGAGATGGTAGCAACAGGGAAAGGGTGGGGTTCTGCCATGAAGAGAAGACAGTGCCTCAGTGAAGTGAAGCCCTTTTGCTAAAGTCACACAGAATCAAAAATACAAGTAGGCCTAGCCTCCTGATTCCTAATCCAATCCTTTTTTTAATGACACTCCACTGTCTCTTTAAATCTAAATATCTACATATGCCTGGATTGGTATTACTTGTTACATGAGGTATGAACATTGTTGCTGGGATATCTGTAATTCTAAATAGAAACCCAGTGGCTTCTAAGCAGCATGTGTAGATTTAAGAGAAAAGCAATCTTCTAACTGCTGGCAAAACATTAAGTATCAAGAATATCACTTACCAGAGCTGACTTTATAAGGATGCCACTAGGGAACCAACAAGCTGCCTCTTTCCACACATCTGTCATGGGCCCTCCCAGGGCCAGGGAGCTGGGTGGCGGAGTCCTGGGCTTTTCTCTGAAGTGCTCCCAATTCTCTCTCTCTCTCTCTCTCTCTCCCCGTGCCTCCCAGAGCAGTTATCAGAGCATGGGCTTGTAATATCAGCTTCTGACCACAATATATTTAAACTATGAGTGGAGAAAGGAGCCTGATCGTAAATTTTAAATTTATAGTTTTCTTGCTACTTACAGATCTTAAATTTGGCTTGTAAACCTGGAACTTGCCTTAGTCAATTTTAGATTGGTTTGCATCTTGCATGCTATGTAGCCTCAGTTACTAAAGGATTAAAATACTTTTAAAGGAAAGAGTCCACTGTGGTTTCTAATACGACTCTCCCTCATTTCATGTAGAAATTAGAAGGCCGCACAGTCTTCTTCATAATAATAAGCCACCTGATTCCACCAATTTGGGTTTTTCTGCCTTATAAGAAGTAAACTGCTCAGTCCCAATTACAGGTAAAATATCTTATATTTCAAGGGTTTTTTTTCCTTCATTTTTTCATTAATGAAGTGTGAAAGTCTTTATTAATACCACTAGATACAAATTTTATGTCAATTAAAATCAAAATTTGAGGATTGCTAAGGGATAAGAGATTGAGGAAATAAGTTATCTAATTTTCCAAGGAAATGAACTAAAATGAATGCAATTTATTCATTTGTTCATTCATTCATGAATATGTATAGAACACATTTTATTATGAATGGAACATTTATTATATTATGCTTATTATACATCAGGAACCTCTGGTCTTAGAAGGAGACAATGGTAAACCAGATCCACTCAGTTCATAAATATTCTGTGAATAAATGAATGAATGAATGAACAAATGAATGACCTTTATATCATTTCAATTCTATTTTAATTTATGTCATGGTATACACTCCAGTTACTCTGTATTCAAATGCTTTCTACCTGAAGCAAGTCCTTTAATGAGGAATGCATGCAGCTTAATCCTGCACTGATGACCAGTGTGTCCCCTGGTAGCGCTCTGGCCTTTGAGGCCACATTCCTAAAGCCATGAGATCAAATGTCTACAGTGTCAAGGTGTTCATATGAAAAGGGAATCAGGCTGGCTAGGCCAAGACTGAAGCAACCTGGAGAGCAGAGCTCATGTGCCTTCTGAAGGGACTGAGGCTGATGGTTGTGGGGTGGGGGGGAGTGTAGGGGGTGGGGTGGGGGGTGGGGGGTGGGGGAACAAGGCTGTGTGTGAGATCTTCAAATCAGGAAATCTGTATCGCTACATAAAGTCTCTGATTTTTAAAGTGAAAAAAAGAGATTCTGTTAGAGCACTCTTTAGGCCAAAGAAAACATGTTTGTGGGCTGACTCAAGTCAATCTGAGACCTCTGATGCATAGTTTCAGATGGAATGAATCTTCAAAAGAGAATCGTAAGCCTCAAATAGTTCAGAAATACCTGGATCAACATGACTTTCTTCAGAGCTAGAATTTTTAATTCTTTAAGTGGTAACATTTGGTAATTAAACACTGCACCATCCTGTTCACACATTCTCTGAACATCACCAAACCTTCCAATGAATTTATGCAGAAATGTGAATTAGAAGGGGGTGGGAACCATTTCAAGGAAAGGTTACCTACATTGTAATCTCTCCGCTTTTAAAATTTTTTCAGATGAAAAACAAGTGGTTTTGAACCTTTGAAAAAGGCTTCTTAAGATGTAGAAGAGGAAGAGATTTTTTTTATTATCTAAGCAGAATCTAATACAATGGCTCAAGTAAATCAATACATTTATTATCAAAACAAAGCTTCAAAAGAATTTTTAGATTAGTGCTTTCTAATTTCTCTCTCTTATAAACGTAAAGAAAAAGTTGGCTGGTGCTTTAGATCACTTTTTTATTCAACAAATGAGACAGTACAGGGACTTGGGCCTGAGGCAAAGGATCACCCCATCACTCCCTACACAAAGATACAGAAGTAGCTGATTTTAATCTCCCTTCTAACCATACAGATTTTGAAACCACTGCATGCAGTTAATCTAGGTTTGTCCATTATTTGACCTTCCTGGAGTGGCGATAATGAGCAATTCGCCATTCGCCATCTTGCTCCACAGCGCAGGCCCCAAAATGGTTACCAGGGAACACAACTGGTGAAAACTCTATATACTTTTAAAGAGCCCACTGTTTCTGCAAGCCTGCTTTGTTCCCCACTTATAAAGGCAGCCAAGCAAAGCCAGCCCCAGAGTCAATCCAGAGGACTTTCCTTTCCTCTGTGCTATCTCCCTTGTGTTCCAGTGGAAGCTTAATAAAATCTATCTGGAAATTTTTCTGAGGTTTCCTCTTGATTTCTATCTTGGGGAACCCAAGAACCCACACACCAGTAGCACAAACATTTATGGGCTTTCAAAATAACCTGGCATCCTGAGATACAGTTTATCACTCTCTGAAGGCTCTTCAGCACAGAGTCTGCCTTTCAATAAACTATGCTAAACACATATTTATTGAATGCTACTCTGTAACAAATCTGTTACAAAAACAGATTTGATCTTCTAGTGATGGCAACATGAAGAGGTCAGGTGATTCCCTTCACAGAAAGAAAAAAAAAAGCATAAAACTGGACAAATTTGTCTTCTAAAATTGTTTCAGCATGCAGAAAACTACCCGAAGATAGTATATATTTTTCTTCTCTTTTCTTGTAATTTCCTTTAAAAGCATAGGTTTTTATAGTAATAATTGTATTGTTATGCTTATAACATATATTAATGTAACATATATGACAATAGCACTAAGAAAGGATAAAGCTCTACTAATGCAAAGTTGCTATATTTTATTCAAATTAAATCTGTATTAGTTATCTTGAGACTGTGATAAATTAAAAATTCTTAGATAGACACAAATTACCAAAATGGACTCAAGAATAAATAGAAAATAATCTCAACAGATGTAAAAAAGTTATTTGATAAGATACAGCACATATTAATGATAAAAATTCTCACACAATTAAGAATAAAAGGGAACTCCCTCAACTTGATAAATAACATTTATAAAAAAAACTTGCAATTAACATCGTAGTTAACAGTAAAAGACTGAAGTTATCCCCCCCTAAGATCAAGAACAGGAAAGGATGTCTACTCTCACCACTTCTATTCAACACTGTGGAATAAGACAAGAAAAAAATTTAAGGCGTACAAATCACAAAGGAAGAAATAAAACTGTTTTTATACACAGACATCATCTTGGATGTAGAAAAATCCTAAGGGATCTTCAGAAAAGCTACTAGAATTAACACACAATTTTACTTATTTACAGATTATAAGGTCAATATACAAAAACCACTTCAGGGCATTTGTATATACTAGCCAATCAATTAGAAAACTAACAAAGTGAACAATTCCATTCACAAAGCATCAGCAATAATAACATATTTAGGAATCAATTTAACAAATGGAATGCAAGATTTAAAAGATACCTAAATAAATAGAAGGATATACCACATTTATGTTTTGAAAGATTCAACTTGTTAAGATGACAGTTCCGCCCCAAGTTGATTTTTAGATTTAATGTAATTCCTATCAAAATATCAGCGAACATTTTTGTAGAAATTGATAAAGTGATATAAAATTTATATAAAGATAACAAAGAACCTAAAATATTGAAAACAATTTTGAAAAACAAATGAAGAGTGAACTTGTTAGAATTTATACTAACAGATTTCAAAATTTATTGTACAGCTACAGTAATCAAGACAATGTGGTGTAGGGGTAAGGATAGAAGTGTAGATATACGGACGAGAACAAAGAGTTCAGAAATAGACCAAACTACAAATGCTCAATTGGTTTTCAGCATAGGAGCTAGTGATCCAAAGGAGAAAGAATAGTTTTTTTCTAAAAATTATATTTGATATTCACATATTTTATTTATACTGGATTAATATCAATTAAATATTCATATATTTTTGAACTCAGCCTGACCCTTACCTCTCACCATGTACAAAATTGCTGTATTTTTCAGGTATAATGCACACATTTTTGCCCAAATTTGTGACAGAAAATAAGGATGCGCATTATACATGGGTAGTACTATTTCCATATCTATATAAATGTCTTTAATTCTTTTATTTATGCTTATGAGTTAAAAGTGTAACTTTAAAAATCAATAACGATATCCATATGCAAATTAATACCCTGGAATATGATAATCGGTTTTGTTGAACTTTCGATGAACTTGCAACGATGAAGAGTTCTTGGCCTTCTATGACGCATAAATATCGCAAATTTGTTACTGGTACATAAAATTTCTTGTACTTTATATCTGTTCTTGTGTTTTGTAATTATTTGTTACATAAAATTTCTTGTACCATAATATGTTAAAAAATAAATGCTAAAATTCCTTTATAATACAAAAAAACAAGTACCTAAATGTAAACAAATACAAATTTGAATTAATAAATTAAAACAAAAGATTTTTTTTCCCCTGAAAGTTTGGGCCAAAAACGTGGGTGCACATTATACACGGGAGCACATTATACACAGCAAAATACAGTAAGTCAAAAAGGATATTAGCCCTAAATACAAGACAAACTATAAAATTCCTTGGTGAAAAATCATTGTGTGACTTAGGTTAAGCAAATATATTTTTTAGATATGACACTGAAAGGACCACTTAGAAAAGGAAAAAATTATCTTTGGACTTCATCAAATATAAAAATTTTGCTCTTCAATAGACACCTTAGAAAATTAACAGAGGCCACAGATGGGGAGAGAATATTTACAAAGTATGTATCTCAAAAACATCTTTTATGCAGAACATATAAATTACCCTTTCAATAATAAGATTGAAATCACAAAAGATTTGTCAAGATATTTCTCTAAAGATATATACAAATGAAAATAAGCACATGAAAAAAAGCTCAAAATTATTAGTCATTAGGAAAATGCAAATTAGCTCTCTTGGATCCCCACTTCCAAAATGACCAAGAAAAGAAAGAACAATGGTTGTGCCAAAAAGGGACACGGCCAAGTACAGCCTATTTGCTACACCAACTGCACCCAATGTGTGCCCAAGGACAAGGCCATTATTTGAAACTTAGTAGGGGCTGCAGCCATTAGGGATATTTCTGAAGGGAGTGTCTCTTCAACACCTATGTGCTTCCCAAGCTGTATGTGAAACTACATGACTGTGTGAGTTGTGCCGTTCACAGCACAGTAGTCAGGAATTGCTCTCATGAAGCCCTGGAGGACTAAACACCCCACCCTGATTTAGACCTGTGAGTGGTGCCCCATGACCTCCATCAAAGCCCATGTAAGGAGCTAAGTCCTTACTTAAGGACTGAAGAAATAGTCTCTGAGGAGGGGGGAAATATATATATATATATATATATATATATATAATATATATATATATATATATATATATATATATATATATATATATAATATATATATATATATATATATAATGGAAATTGTACTTTAAAAAAAAAGAAAATGCAAATTAAAAACACAATGAGATAGCTCCACAAAAATCACTGAAATGGCTAAATTAGAATGACACTAAGTATTGACAAGGAGGTGAAGAAATTGAAAACTGCCTACGAGTACATTATTGGTGAGAATATAAAATGGGAGTCTCTTTGCAAAACAGTTTAGGAACTTATTAAGAAGTTAAAGATACTCTTACTATGTGACTCCGCAATTTCACCCCAAGTTATCTACCAAAAAATGAAAACATTCCTCACAAAAAAATATTGTTCATATTAGTGTATTCATAATAACCAGGAACTACAAACCATCCAAACTGCTATAACTTTTAAATGGATGAACAAAATATGGGTATCCATAAAATGTAATACTTTTGAGCAATTAAAAAGGACAAACTACTGATAACATGCAACATGATAAACCTCAAAAACATTGTGCTAATTTTTAAAAGTCAGAGAGAAAAGACTATGTATTATTTGATTCCATTTATACATAATGTCTAGAAAAGGAAAACCTGTAGTAACAGATAGAAAATCAATGGTTACATGGGACTGGGTTGTGGAAGCAAATACTGACTGCAAATATCCAGAAGAGAAACTTTGGGTTAATGGAAATGTTTAAAAACTAGATTACGGTGATGGCTGCACAACTGTATAAATTCACTTAAACTCATGTAACTATATACTTAAAATGGGTGAAATTCATGTTATGTCAATCATTCCTCAATAAAGGTTTTTAAAATACATTTCTGATCCTTGTCTCACAGAGTTTATAATCTATGCCGTATTCTTTCTAGATTATCCTATTTCTTAATCAAGAGAATATAGAAACTATTCAGGTAAGTGAATCTTACACAGAAACGCTGATATCTTTTATCTTCTATTAAAAAACGAAAATCTTCATTATATTATTCCTAGGCTAGTTTTTAGTACTCTTTAATAAATGTATATTGGTTGAATGAAAAAAAAGAGTAAAATAAAACATAATGATAATTTTTAAATAAATCTATAGAAATCTTTCTCACTCTAAAAATATGTAGGATTCTCTAGAGCAGGGGTGTCCAAACTGCGGCCCATGGGCCAACTGCGGCCCATGATCCATTGTTAATTGGCCTGCAGCAAATTTCAAAAATATATTTAGTCTACTTAAATAAATCAGGTGAGGCAATACGTACTTCACCTCGAGTGAGTGGCCCAGCTGTTTGTGTATTTTACCGCATATGGCCCTTGGTGAAAAACGTTGAAAAAAGTTTGGACACCCCTGCTCTAGAGCAATGGTTCTCAACTGCAGGTTATTTTGCCCCTCACGGGATGATTGTCAATGTCTGGAGATATTTTTGATGTTTATGACTTGGGGAGAGTGCTACTGGCAACTAGTGGGTGGAAGCCACAGATGCCACTAAATACCCGACAATGCACACAGCACTTCTTACCCCCCCACCACTTCCCACCACCACCCACAAAGAAGTACCTGGCCCAATATGTCCATAGTGTTGAGATTGGCAAAGCCTGTTCTAGGCTGATCTAGTGGTTCCTTCCTATAGTGCTTGCTCCTTAATCTACATGGCATATTTCACTTGTTTACTTTCTGATCTCTCCTATAAACTGTGACTCTCCAAAGAGTTTCATATTTACTGTGTTTCTTTCTTTTCAATGGCCTGATGCTTAAAACGAGTAGGTGATCTGTAAGCGGTTGGTGAAAGAGTAGGTAAGAGAATTTTTTTGTAATGAGTGATCAAATATAATTGCTATTTTTAGGAAAGTTGTGATACTTTAATCATTGAACACCTATGATAGTTTTGGGTTATGATACTAAGCCCCAAAAAACAAAATTGTATAGAATAACACTTATTTTAAAATAATTGTTATTCTGTACCTTTTCTAAAGATGAAAATAAGTTACAAAATCTTTCAAGAAGCATAGGTCACATCTCTAAAAGTTCTGAAATAATGAACTGATTTCTGAATTTACTTTCCATAGCCACGGATATCAATCTCCTGTTTTCTGCGTAGGAAAATCTTCCTTTGTAAAACTCCCTTCCCCATTGTGTATTAGTGAGCTAATATTATTGTCATCAATAAAAGTCATTTTCATTAACCAATGTGTGGTGCTCTTATCTTTAAAGCTCTTTGCAGAATCTACTAGCTACCATTAAATATTAAAGCTATATTATTTAAATACAGGCGTTTCTTCTTAAAGTTTCCATTTCCCATTCTTATAATAAAGGAAATGAAATGAGCTAATATTTTTATAATTCCTCTTCAACACTCTGCTTTCCCACCCCACCGAAATCCTGGATAACTTGAGGCATTTTAAAATGGATGCAGATATAGTTGTAACCACAGTCAGAGATATAGACATAGACAGCTCTAAAGAAAGGTAAGAAGGTAGGTAGATAGATATAGAGAGATAAGATATATATATCTATAAAATATATAAGATACAAGATATATATATATATATATATATATAGTTCAACGGTAAACTGTATATGTATATATATATGTGTTATATATATATATATATATATATATATATATATATATACTGTTCAACGGTAAACTGTATATACAGTATTAGTATAATACCCGGTATTATATTATATGACCCAGTCTTATATTATGGTAAAATAAGACTGGGTCTTATATTAATTTTTGCTCCAAAAGATGCATTAGAGCTGATTGTCTGGCTAGATCTTATTTTCAGGGAAACACGGTATATATATATACATATATATATATATATATATATATATATATATATGTATATATATATATATATAAAATGGTATATATATAAAATGGTATATATATATAAAATGGTATATATATATATATATATATATATATATATATATATATAAAATGGTATATATATATATATAAAACATACTATATGTATTATATATGTATACAGTTTACCATTGAACAACATGGGGATTAGGGGCTCTGACCCCTATACTGTCAAAAATCTGCATATAACTTTTGAGTCCCCCAGCACTTAGCTGCTAATTTTTACTAATTGTTAACTACCCCAACACTTAAGCCTACTGTTACTGATAGTTACCGATAACAGAAATAATCGATTAATACATATTTTGTATATGTGTTATATATTGTATTCTTACAATAATCTAGAGAAAAAAATGCTATTAAGGAAATCATAAGGAAGAAAATGCACATTTACAGTACTGTACTATATTTATCGGTATTATAAGTTTGTACCATTTGTTTACAAAATGAATCATCTGTCAGTACCTACATCAATATTGTCTTCTATGATACAAAGCACTGAAGATGTTATTACTAACACTAGGCATCAAAAATTAAAAGATAATGTGAAAAAGAAATTCTTATTTATTTACAGGTGTAACAATTCATGCATTTTAATGAAGAAGCAGCAATATGATTGTTTCATGGTAGCTTAGTGTAACCAATATGATAACTTCATGGTAATAAGGAAATCTCCAAAAATGTTTCCAATATATTTATTTAAAAAAATCAACATATAAAGTGGACCAGTGCAGTTCAAACCCATGTTATTTACATGTCAACTGTACTTATATGTATATATATAATTATATATAAGTATATGTACTTATCTCTATATCTATCTACTCTTTCCTCATCTTGTTTCCCTACATACATACATATATACATTAATGACTGCATAATGTTTATGACATAGTCTCACCTCTTTATACTGACATTTAAGATCTTCCAGATTTTGGCCAATATCTGCTTCCAATAGAATATATCTCTGTTTCAGAAATTCTCTGCTTGAAACATATTGGACTACTGGCACACCCAGGACACCCTTCCCCCAATAGAGGTCCCAAAGTGAAAAGCAGAACTATTTGGAAGTAAGGAGAGCGATGCATTTAGAAGACACCACTAAATTCTGTTCAAAGGAAGAAAGAGAAAGTGAACATCTTTCAGCGATCAAAACGCCAGACAAGAGCAAAAAGGGAGGTTTTGCAGCTCCTTCCCCAAGCTCTTTAAAAAGAAATTTTTAGGTCCAGAATACAGGGAAAAAACTAATGAGAATCCCTCAATAAATAATTCACCCACCAAACGAGATTTCTTTAGAAACGGAATTGCTCTTGCAAATGACCTTGACCAAGGAACAGATGTGTAAAACATACTTCAAGTTTTATTGTCAAGTGGTAAGATGAGGATAAAAAGCGTGTACATATCTGTGTAGGAATATATATATATATACACATATATATACACACATATATACACATATATGTATACATATATACATATATATCATATACACACATATATACATATACATACATATATATACATACACACACATGAGTGTGTGTGTGTGTGTGTGTATAAATGTATAAATCCCAGAGGAAAACTAATATAAATACTTACATATGAAACTAAATCAACATACAAACAAGACTTGGAAAAGATGGAGATTAGCTTATGGTTGAGAGCTGGCTTTTTGAACCTCAACACTTGGGAAAGGAAAATGAAGACTTCACAGCATTACAGAAAAACACAACAAATTTGGAGGAAAATAAGCATTTGTAAGAACAACAACAGAAAACACATATTGAACTACTCCTGTCCCTCAAAGAGGAGAGCCTTCTAAGAGACTTTACTTCCATAGTCCCATGTCTTCATGCCATCTCAAGAACAGAAAATGGGATAGGTGAAAATGGAACGGGAATTGCTTCTGTCTTTGAACTCATTTTCTAAAGGTAGTAGCCACTTAAGATGTGCTCTTATAGAACAAAATAAAGAAAAACGTACCTAAACCCATTTGTCTCTTGCATTCTCTGCCTTTCCTTCAGTAGTTTTCTTCCACCTTTTTAATGGAATCTTATGATACTCCATCTACTTTGCTTTTACCATTGCTGATTTGTCTGTTCATTTATCATGTAGTGTTAAAGACATACAGAAGAATATAAAGAATATTAAAATAAACATCATTATCCTGTATTGCATTACACTTTTACTACATTTATACTTATCTTTGGATAAGTATTGTTCTGCATGTTTTTGTGACTTATATAAATTGTATCATAATGCACATAACATTCTGTAATTTACTTTTTAAAAGCAGCGTTATGCTTACAAAATGCATTCAATATAGATAACATGTAGCTACAGTTTATTAAATTTCTCTGCTGTATGGTACTGCTTTACAAGAACTTACCACTTTAGGTTATTTCCAATGTTTGCTGTTACAAACAATGCTACTATAAAACTATTTATACGTGTCTCCTTGGGTATGCAAATATTATTCTAGGACATATTTCAAGGAGTGAATTTTTTAAATTATATCTTCACCTTTCTTTAGATATTTCCCAAGTGGTTTTAAATTGGTCCTCCAAAATGGTTTTAATTCCTACCAACAGTGTAAAGAGTTCCTGATGCTCTTATTCAACACTTGATATTGCCCAACTTATCTCCATATGAGAAGAGTGAAATCATGAATCACTTTGGTTGTCTTTGTCCTACTTTGCGTATGACAAAGATATTAGGCAACTTCTATTATTTTGTATTTAAATTTTTCATAATTAGAAGGTATTTTTGATTACAAGTTTATTCCTTATTTTTACATAGATTTAACACCTACAGTTAGGCATTAGAGGAAATACAGACACTTCATTTGTACTTTAGGATGTGGTTATTAATCTATATGTGTATGCCTTGTAGCATCTACAGCATTAATTTTGCTTTGTCTGAGGATGATCAAACTGGTGATGATGTAGCGACATAGTTAAGACTAAATCTGCCAAGCTAGAACATACCAAAGTGCAACTATTTCAAAAAATTAATTGGCGACCATCTCTGTTCCACTATAGATTAAAGCCACATGATTTCGAACCATGTCAGTCTATGCCAGTGTGGGGGGAAAAACTGTTGCAGTGTAGGGCAAAACTTCCACAGCATAACAACTTACAAACTATTCTAACTAGAATCCAAAATATGTCTCTACATTTAAGCGTATCTCACATTGTGCTGTAATCCTTTTTTCTTTTTAACATCCATTATAAAAATTGGAAAATATCTTGTGTTCAAGTTATTAAAAGTACTCAACTGCCCGGAAGGGATTTTTTTAGTTTAGTTTTCAGTTGCCAACCCAATGATGACAATGAAGAATGTTTACTCAGGAACCAAAGAATGCAAGACATAATCCGGAATGCGTGTGCGTGCGCACACGTGTTTACACATACATGCACATCTAGAATGAGATTGCCTTTTGTATTTGGAAACTACTAGGCCTCTTCTTCCACAGATATCTTTTTTGGATAAAGCTGAAATTCAGATATGGGCTGGTCATCCTCCCTGCAGTGTAGTCACAGGCAGGGGCCCCTGTGCTTTATAGGTATAAACTGAAGAATAATCGTCCCATTCTGTAGTCTTTGCTATTGGACGATCTTGGAGTAAACTTGCTGGTGAAGTGACTCGTCAAATCTTGTGTGCAGCCTTCTACTCCTCTTAAGACTCCATCTCCTTTGGTTTTGAAGTTATGCCATTCCAGATCTAAGAAAAGAATAACCAGAGTTTGAAGGATATTAAATGCCAGTGATGTCAGTACCACAACATAATTCCCAAATGGTGTCATATGAACTGAAACCCACTGCATGTCCATTAGACTCCAAACTCCTTGAAGTCAGTAAGCCTGTCTTCATCCCAGGTTCACATAGCACCTGGCCAAGTGCATATGCACAGTAAGCAGTCAATACATATTTGAAAAGGATGAATGCTGCTTACAGGGCCTGTTGCTATTTACAGGTTTGGTATGGTCTGGATTCCTGCCCCTCCCTGAGCCATGTGAGGCTTTTTGCTATAAATGAGCTGCCTCTCCCTGCTTGCTGCGAGCCAGGTTTTGTCCATCTGCTGCCATTGTTTCCCCACATTTCCCAGCTATGCTGTATTGCATGCAGTTATTCTTTAGTGGGTCATTATGGCATCTGTCTGCTCACCTTGTGAATGCCCCGTCTCAGTTCACTAGACAGCAGCTGCCGGAACACCCCGCTCCCCTCCATCATCGCACAGGTCCAGCCCAGGCAAGCCTGCATTTAGACATTCTCATTTCATTGCGTGGGGGTTGGCTGCACTCCAGGACCTGGTTACTGGGATCCTTGCTTACCACTTAATATTCCTATAGGTAATCTTTTTTAAACCAGGTGTATTACCCTCAAGGAATTTCAGTTTCATAGATGTGCACAAGGATACATAGAGTCATCACTATATCTTTATTAGTAGTAATTTTTTTGAGTAGGAAGCCACTCTGGAAGCTACATTTGTAACAGAGGAAAGCTCTCATTATATAAAGGCTGGACTTCCAGAGACCCTAATCCACATTCAAAGTTAATTTTAAAAGGGGAGAGATAACACTGTCATGAAGCCCATGCACTTAATTCGGCCTCCTTAAACAGAAGCTACCTAACGGTTCAGACACATTAAGATGGAGCTCAGTTTCACGCAGTGTGCAGTTTATAATGCTATAAGCCAGAAGTTTGTATATTAATTTAATTGTTTGGAACTCAGTCTTCTGCTCTCTTAGGCAACTTGACGTGTCATAAAATTGGAAGTAGATCCATACTGATGTAATGTGTCCCAAAACTGCACGTATCCTTACAACTTGCTATGACGTGAAGTTCATGGCATTCATTACAGTTCTTTTCCTAACCTTTCTCACTTACTTTTATATAAACTATGTGATTTTTAAAAACACTAAATTTCCAAGCCAATCATAAATGTGTATTTAACATACAATGGATCCAAATTATATTAGTATTACAGAACCTCATCAATAGGAAGAACAGTGTTACTTAGTGAAATTCATTCTCTAAATATGATATCGAGAAGGCAAGAATAGCACTCCTTCTCATCCCCAGCTTCCCTTGCCCATTCATTGCAAATATTCACTGGGAGCAAAACGAGAAACAAGGAAAAAGGCTGAATATCTTTTGGAGATGGAGAGAAGGAAAAGCAGGTCCTGACGGAGGTAGAAATGGGATCATACCATTTCCTGAGAGCCACTTGGGCCAGACATTATGCCAAACCATTTTGTGTCTGTCAAAAATAAACAAAGCCAGATACTAGTTAACATAGGTTTCAATGTACTGCTGCAATAGGGAAAAGAGCATGAACTGAATTCAACGCCACTGAGCTGATGTGAGCAGGGGTGACCGGGTGTCTTAAAGAGAGAATGGGAGACTAGGAGGAGGGGTGAGCAGGGACTCAGTAATCAGAAAAGTGAAAATTACGAAAAGCAGGAAAGGGGTTTCTGAACTGGACCTTACTAAGTTTGGGTTTCAAACCCTCCTACAAAGGCTAGAAGATGGAACAAACAGCAAATTCTTTGGGCAGCCTTGAGTTTTCTCAGGCAGGCACTTTCATGGAGGCTAGTGTCATCACAGAGATCATCCTTAAGCTGTTGGAAACTATGTTAGTGTTTGTCCAAGTCTTTACAGGCCAAGGTTGAGGCCTATTGAGGAAAAGGACTCAGAGGGGCCTGGCTAGAGTTTGGTCAAGGAGAAAATCTTTGTCATATCTCAGTAATCACCACACTACCCCACAAGGGAGGTTTCATTGTTTCCATTTTGCTGAGGAAAAATCGGAGACCCAGAGAGTAACGTGCCCAACGTCAACTAAACCCGAAGTGGCAGAGGTGGGATGAGAGAGTAGATCTGTTCAGTCTCTGCTTGGTTGGTGATATGAGCTGGCTCCTTGGAGCACTGCCTTCCAAGACCAGAAGCATGGAGCATACAGCTCACCTGCATCAGAATTAGACGTCAATAAAAATGACCAGGAAATCTGACTCGAGGCAAAGCAAAAAACGCAGAGCAACTATTTTTTTTCCTTATACAATAGTTTAAATAGTTAAATAAACACAAGCTAGTATGAATAAGAAGTAAGGAATGAGAAAGCTGAGTCCGAACTGGAGTTCGAAGCCTTCTTTGACCTATTTAAAGAAGGCAATGGAATAAATTAGCTTCTAAAATCAAACACAGGAAGAAAAAGCGCTTTCTCATTTGCCATATTTAAACAACTTTAAAGACTATTCTTTTCAATTCTACACTTGGTTTCTTTACAAATATTATGACAACTGGCATTATACTTTAGAACTAAGAAACTTCCCCCCTTCTTCACTACTTTTCAAAATTTACACACGTTTTCTATTTCTGCTGCCACCATTCTCGAGCCATTTCTGCCAAGCCCTGTTCTTTTTCATTCCTGCGCAAAACATGCTATTCCTCAGTTTGAACATAGTCATTTCAATCCAAGAAGGAAAAAAAAAAAGTGCTATATAAATAAATCTTTATTACTGTCACAACGTTGTTAAAGAATTTCCTAGTTTGAGATGCTCGTCGTTTGAAATCACCACCTTACCAGGGCAGAGGATCCTGCTAGGCATTTTAAATTAGGGGAGACAGTTTTATTGTCAAGGCAGGTCAATCAAATTATAATTGCTCTAATTTGCACTCCCACCAGCTGTTAAATTCTTCACCTGCAGCACACAGAATGGTGTGAAATTCTTGCCTGTTTTGTGACAGCTTCAAAGAGAATCATTCTCAATCTAATCCCTAAAACTAAAAGTCCTTGTTACTTTTCATCAGAAGGAAGGACAATGCACCACTGGCTCTGACTCTGAGCACTCGGACCTGGTCTGGAGTGGGCTGAGCCTGACAGGGATGGACAAACACGTCTTCCATGCACAATCATCCTTGACAGACCAACATTTCTATCACAGACCAGCCAGGGGGCTTTCCTTTGTTATGACCGTAATACCATGGAGTTGTATTTTCTATTTCATTGTAAATGGAACTTGCAACTCTCCAGAAAATCATAAATTTAGCACGCAGAATGGAGCAGCAGGCAAGGATAGAATCTCGGCGTAGGGCATATCCATGTTGGTTCTATAGTGACTTTCCACTGGGCTTTCAGATATCCAGCATTATGGATGGTCTGATACTGCCTCAGACCGTCTGGCACTCTGGATAAGTAAAACACCTATAGGAAACTCTTTTCTACCAGTGCCCACAAGCACACATACACATAAAACACATACATGTACACTCAACCATGCACACACGGGCAAGTACACACACACACACACACACACACACACACACACACACATACACACACCAAACATAACATCCTTTAGTGACTTCCAATTGTTTTAAAACAGCATGTCCATTGATGCCACTGGCCCAACATCGCTCTGGGACCTCACCTCCTCACTGGGTTCTCTAATCATGTCGAACTTCTTTGCAGTTCCTCAAATGTCCTGTTCTCCTTCTCCTGCAGGACTTCACAGCTGTCCACTACTTTCCCTGTAACTCTCTTTGCTCTCTTCCCTCCTGGGTTACCTCATCCATCCTTCCGATCTTGACATTGATGGTTTTGCTATGACAAGCTGTTCCTACCTCCACGCCCTTCGTGTGCTGCTCCCCAGGGATGGATCCCAGCATTTTCCACACTCTGTCGTAAACTGCTTGTGCCCATATACCAGGTGCAGCTTGGTGCCTGCCTGTGGTTTATCCGGAACACCATTTTTCACCAGTCCATCTCAATGATGAGTACATAATAAATAGCTTGTCAGTAAGTATTTGTTGGTGAACAAGTAAGTGTACTATAAAAAAAAATTGGCATTAGACTATCACAGAACCTCCCTCCTCTGCTGACCCCATTCATATCCTCCTCTCCAGCCAGTTCCCCAGAAAAGAGAGCCCCTCCAGAATGATGGTGTGTATACCTCAAATTGCAGTTCATGTGCCCACAACTCCCTTTACCACAAGCAAAGAGAGGCAGGCCCTCTATCTTTCTGCCCCAAATGGTTATCAGTTTGCTAGGGCTGCCATAACAAAGTACCACAGACCAGGTGGCTTCAACAACAAACATTTATTTCCCAGCGTGTCAGCAAGTTACTTTCTTCTGAGGGCCTCTCTCCTTGGCTTATAGATGGCCATCTTCTCCCTGTGTCTGCACATGGTCTTTCCTCCATGTGTTCTGCATCCTAATCTCCTCTTTTGATAAAGACACCAGCCATATCAGATTAGGGCCCACCCTCATGAGCTCATTCAACTTTAATTGCCTCTTTAAAGACCGTATCTTCAAATACAGTCATATTCTAAAGTGTGGGAGGTTAGGACTTCAACATATGAATTGGGCCGAGGGAGGCAATTTAGCTCATCACAGTATTTAAAGCTAGTTTAAAGTGTGGTTTCCATTTTGGTATATTCTGAGGCATCAGTATGCCACTTAGAATAGGCTACTTCTCTCTGCTTTCACAAGTAGACACCTGAGTGTTAGTGTTTCATACACGAAACGTCAACCTTGTTCACTAAGCACATCCCTATGGGGGCTGCATGGAAAGAGGAAAACTTGAGTCCTGGACCAAGCACCTTGCAACCTGAAGCAAGAGATCAAATAAACACAGAACGTATGTAGGAATCCATAGTCATAGCAATTAACCCCACTTTGCCCAAAAAGGCAACACAGAGCACTAAGTATGCAATGACAATGGATGGTAGTCTATTGTGACCTTATTACAGCTGTGTAAACTTGGGCAACTTGCTGGGTCTTTCTGTGCCTCAGTGTTCTCATCTGTAAAATGGTATTAATAGGTACTACAAGGATTATTTGAGAATTAAATAAAATAATACATATAAGGCAGTTTGAACAGTGTCTAGCACATCACATTCACTCAGTAAATGTTAGCATTTGTATTATTATTGCTTTGTGATCACGGTCACCCAAGCTGATTGGTGGAGGAAGCCAGGGAAACTGTATCTCATACCTGTGCTCAATGTCAAGGACTCAAGAATCTCTAACTCCAAGTCAATTCTAGAAACAGAGAGAGAAAACCAGCCTGAGAATAAATCATCAAGATGTTAGTTTGTTGGGAAGAAGCTGACACTTGTGATGGTGCTGATAATGGAGGTAAAGTAAATATAACTAAGGAAGGTAGGGGTACAGGCAGTAGTAAATGCTTTCTTTGAAAAACTGGATTTGAGACTATATGTAATTTGGCAAATGCCAGCCTGGGAAGCTCTTGTTCCTTTGCCCAAGACCCTGGCTTTAGTCCCTGGCATTCTCACTCACTCTTCCATAGCCAGGCATCAGAAAAATCATGTGGACTTGGAAATCAAAACCTGGGGTCAGATCTTGCTCCAATTTCCTCTGTGTCTTTGGCAAGTTATTGAGCTTTTCTGAATCTCAGTTTCCTCCCTGCACAATGGGGAAGTAATGCCAACAGTACAGAGTATGTCCCGGTGGGTGGTTCCTTTTCCCCTTCTCCTGTAAGTACATTAGCAGAGATTGTTATGAAGTATTTCTGTCCCCTACACATACTCCTGAGCAGCACACACTACCCCCACGTATTTCTTCACAGGTACCACAATGATCAGATACAGTGGAATAAATTAAAACTCTAGAGCTCCAACAGGAAGTTTTCAAGAAATCCCCTTTTTGAATCATTGTTATTTCAAACACTTTGCCAAAGATCCAAGAAATCAGGAAGAACCTATCAGTATCTCTCTGTCAACGTGATAAATAGTCAGATGAAGCTTGCCTCCGGCATAATGGATGAATGTTGATCAATACACAAATAAAAAAGAACAATGAAACAAAATTTTAAAAGGGAAATATATCAGTAAAAATCAGTGTGTCTCTTACATGTCTTGGAGGAAGAAAATGAAAGTAGAAAAATTAACTACAAACTTACAATGCTTTATAACTTGCAAAATATTTTTTACATATAATATTTCATTAATTTTTATAACAACCGAGTGAAAGATTTAAATTGCTCGCTGATGAGAAAATTTGATTTGTTAAATCAAAATGTATATGCATGTGCATCTATAAAAGAATGGTTCTCAAGTCAGGTCCACAGATCCTGAGAACCAAGTGACATCATCCTTGCTGTCCCTGATTTTCCTGTAAGAGCTTTATTTTGTTAATTTTGTGTTTTCATTTTCACGATTATCTTTAAAAAAATTAACCTATGTAAATTCCAGATTATGTGAATAAACAACTTATAATCAAGTATACTTGGGAGAGTTCAGCATCTCATTGACATTGAGTGATTCTTGTTGATATTCATGAGCTAATGTGAAGAGAAATCAGGTGCCCTTGTAAGCATATGATGTGTTCATGCCACACAAAGACCAAAAGACATGTAAATAACATTTGTTCAGGTGTGCCACTAGAGAAAATGGTGAGGGAACTGAGTCGTCACACAGATCTCAGTAGTAAATGCTTGCCAGATAAAAATACCTATGCTGTAGCACTCAGCACCACAGTTATTTCACAAAGGAGATTTCCTTCCAGAAGAAAATATCACCAACTACCTTACGGTAAAGGTGATATTCTGAATTTCATGTTTGGAAGGGTTTTTCTGAGGGGTATATAATTTGAAAATGTCTACTTGTTTTTGCTTCTGTAAGGGTTATAAGCATAAAAAAATGTACAGCTTTTAATTTTGTATCTCTTAAGTTATTTTATTATATACTTGTTTCATATTTATTATATAGTCATTTTATATTTAAAATTATTAAACTGTACTACCACCCAGGTAAAAATTGAGGATCACTGTGTTTGAAAACATTGATTTTTGAAATAGAAATGTTTCTCAAACTTGTCTGTACATTTTTTAATTAATTAAATCAGTTGTGGTGACCTAAAAGAGTTGGCTAAAAGAACTTTGAGAATTCTTAAAATGATCAATCCTTGTGTACACAAAACCATCACCAGGTGATTTTGTCCACTCTTTAGCTTTAGACTGCCATATGATGAGATTTTCCTGAAATGGTGCATGCTGACATAGTAAATAAGTGAAAGGAAAATGAAAAGATACCAAAAGCCAAATCTGTAGCAAAGTGCCTATGACATACCGCAAAAGCTGAATATACACTCAGGCTGTAGGTTAAATAACCACAAATGGAATACAATCTCAAGGCATGCAAAAATGGAAAAACAGAAAAATGTTGCCTGGGGAACTGGCTCTGAATCTGGCATTCTTCATAATTTCCTCCATGACTCTGAATAATGTTCTTATTATTGCCCTACCCTTGGTTTGTTTTTTTTTTAGGCTTTCTTTTTTCTTTTGGGGTGGAGGTGATGGTTTGGAGGCTGATGTTTTGTGCCAGTTAAAAAATGAGGCAAAGAACATTGCTTTCTAAAGTGCTTTTTGACTCATAGATATCCAGTATTATCAAGCATGAAGTCTTCAAAATGTGCAATTTAAGTCTTTAAAAATTATTTGTAGGGATCCAAGATGGTGGAGTAGATAAACACTGTGCCTGCATGCTTCCACGAACACATTAAAATTGCAACTAAATTATAAAACAATCAACCTGGAGATCCATCTGAAGTCTAGCCGAACAGAAGTTCTGTAACTAAAAATATAAAGAAGAAGCCACGTTGAGACTTGTAGGAGGGGTGCAGATGTGGAATGAGCCTAAAGCCTCCCTGTGGCAGTTGAGAATCAGGAGGGATATTTCAGCCACAGAGGATTCCCCCAGAGAAGCAAGGGATCCCTACCATCCCACATCATGTTCCCCAGCCCAGAGTACTGGTGCGGGAAACAGGAGCCCCCACAACATCTGTCTGTGAAAAACAATGGGGATTCCAACCATTTTGATGGGATGGAAGACTGGGGGAAACTCAGACATCTGTTTAAACAGCCCATGCACAGACTCACTGTCAGGCACTCACCTTGGGCTCCAGTGGAGGGACAGAGACTCGGGGGTCCTCAGAGACATATGGAGGGCAGACTAAGATGTGTAGCGTCAGGGCAAGAACTGGAGGACAGTCAGCATTTTCATGGTGAGGCGTCCTTCTCCTGTGCAGCTACCAGGTGGACGCCATGCTTCCTATGTTGATCCCAACCCCACAGGCCAAATCTGAATCTGATTGGCCTAGTAAGCTCTGCTGCTCTGCCCTGCTGACTTAGCTGAGACCCCACCCCACCCAACTAGCATACTGCCGGAGACACTTTCTCTGTAAGCAGCCACCCTGTCCTGCATTACACTCTTTCTTGGAAAACTATCGAAATCCATGGGACCCTGGCCGGTGGCAACTGGCCTCGATGTGCTCTAAGACTTTTGCTAAATCACTCCAAGCACCAAACCAGAGTCTACATTAACCTGGTAATCACAACTTTTCCCACTCTAGTGACTCCCTGACACCCTGCCTCACCCAACTTGAGTACCAAATGAGGCTTTATCAGTGGCTGAATCTTAATGGAGCCAGCAGCAAGGAGAAGCAGGCTTCCAGGTGTCCTGGCTTTTTGCAAAGTTACCCCAAGCCTGGTACTGATGGCAGCTGTCCTCAGTTCACAGCATGGCCTCTCCTATGTGCCTCCAGGTTTAGCACAGGCAACAAACAACTGTGGATCACTTTGTAGCTTCTACCAGGTAGTCCCCAGTGGGTCACAGGCAGTGGGTGACCTGAGCCTGCACTAGAGCCCCTCCCAAGAGGACCCAGAACCAACATACTTGAAGGCTGGCTTCAAACCAAAGCAGATCACTGCCCTATTAGCCCCACAAGTGGCACACACAAAGGGTAGTCTCAACAGGCACCAGAGCCCACTGGGACAATTTTCACTCAGTGGGGTAATCCTCCCCTACGGCAGCACATAATCTGTGGATGTGGCCAAACTCACAGCCAGTCAGCCTGAGGGTCAATCCCACACACTGGTGTGTCGATAGCAACCAAGGTTCAACTATAACAGGAGAGCACACACAAGGGACACTCCTGGAGCACCCAGCTCAGGAGTCCAGGGAGACTGTGTCACTAGGCTCCATAGGACACCTACTACCTAAGGCCTAAGGCCACTTGGCCAAGACTGAGAGACATAGCAGATCTACCTAATACATACAAACAAACACAGAGGGGCAACCAAAATGAGGAAACAAAGAAATACATCTCAAATGAAAGAACTGGAGACAATGCCAGAAAAAGAACTAAACAAAATGAAGGCAAGCAACCTGCCAAATACAGAGTTCAAAACAATGGTTATAAGGATGCTGAAGGAACTTAGTGAGAACTTCAACAAAGAGATTGCAAGCATAAAAAAAGGACATAGAAACCATAAAAAGGAACCAGTCAGAAGCGAAGAATACAATAACTGAAATAAAGAATGTACTAGAAGGAATCACCAGCAGACAAGATGAAGCAGAGGATCGAATCTCCAATTTGGAAGACAAGGTAGCAGAAAATAGCCAATTGGAACAGCAAAAAGAAAAAAGAATTTTAAAAGATAAGAATAATTTAAGAGACTTCTGGGACAGCATCAAGCGTAACAACATTCATATCATAGGGTACCAAAAGGAGAAGAGAGAAAGCCAGAGATTGAGAACCTATTTGAAGAAATAATGACTGAAAACTTTCCTAACCCGACAAAGGAAATAGACATACAAGTTCAGAAGGCACAGAGAGTTCCAAACAAGAAGAACCCAAACGGGCCCACACCAAGACACATTATAATTAGAGTGGCAAAGGTTAAAGAAAGAGAGAATCCTAAAAGCAACAAGAAAGGGGCAACTAGTAACTTATAATGGAGCTCCCATAAGATTGTCGGCTGATTTCACAACAGAAACTTTGCAAGCCAGAAGGGATTGTCAAGAAATATTCAACATGATGAAAAGCAAGGACTTACAATGAAGGTTACCCTACCCATCAAAGCTATCATGTAGAATCAAAGGACAGATAAAGAGATTCCCAGACAAGAAAAAGCTAAAGGAGTTCATCATTACCAAACCAGTATTACAAGGAATGTTAGAGAGACTTCTTTAAGACAGAAAATAAAAATCAAAATTATGAATAATAAAATGGCAGTAGCTACATATCTATCAACAATTACTTCCAATGTAAATAGATTAAATGCTCTAATCAAAAGACATAGGAGGGATGAATGGATAAGAAAACAAAACCTTTACTTATGCTACCTACAAGAGAATCACTTCAGATTGAAAGACACACAGAGACAGAAAGTAAAGGGATGGAAAAAGGTATTTCATGCAAATAGAAATGAAAAAAAAAAAAGCTGTGGTAGCAATACTCATTCCAGACAAAATACACTTTAAACAAAGGCCATACGAAGAGAAAATGAAGGACCCAGTCAGTAACCTGACTTCAGAGTATTTATCCGAAGAAACCTAAAACGCCACTTTGAGGGGATTTGTGCAAAATGCATATGTCATTGCAGCATTGTTTACAATGGCCAGGATGTGAAGGCAGCCTGGGTGTCTATCGATGGAAGAATGGATAAAAAGAAGTTCGTACATACCAGGGGTGCCCAAAAAAATGTATACAAATGGACACTTTCGTCAACATTGCTCGCTCAAACAATAGTTCGCCGTAATCAGAAGTGTCTGGACACTGATGGTAACCACTTTGAGCACTTCTTGTAATTGCAGAAGTCAAATGTGACTTGTATTCATCTTTTGTTATTGGTCTATATTGAGTATTACAATTTTAATACATTTTCCTTTCTTAAAATGTGTATACATTTTTTTGGCACCCTCTGTATATACAATGGAATATTGTTTGCCCATGAAGGGAATGGGTTCTTGCCATCTGCAGTGGTTGGACGGACCTGGAGTGTGTTGTGCTGAGTGGAGTACGTCAGAAAGGAAAGACAGATGCAATGTGATTTGGCTTATATGTGGAATCTAAGAAGAAAATGAACAAACAAAACAGAAACAAATTCATAGATACAGAAAACATTTTGATGGTTGCCAGATGGAAGGGGTGTCAGGAGAGTGGATGAAAGAAGGGGAAGGAATTAAGTACAAATTGATTGTTACAAAGTAGTTATGGGGATGTGGAGTATACCATAAGGAATATAGTCAATAATATTGTAATAACTATGTATGGGGTCAGATGGATACTAGATTTGTTAGGGTCATAGATGGGAAAGGGTTTAGGGGGCAGAATGAAAAGGTAAAGGCATTAAAAAACACAAATTGGTAGTTACAAAATAGTCATGGGGATATAAAGTAAAGCATAGGGAATATAGTCAATGATATGGTAATAACTATGCTAGGTGGGTAGTCGACTAGTCAGGGGGATCACGTCTTAAATTATATAAATGTCTAACCACTATGCTGTACACATGAAATTAATATAAAGTAATATGTCAACTATAATTGATAAATGTCAACTGTAATTGATAAATTTAAAAAGGGGAGAAAGGGGAAGCGGAATAAGAGATCGAAACTTCCAGGTATAAAACAAATAAGTCATGGGGATGTAACATACAGAATAGGGAATATAGTCAATAATATTGTGCTAGCACAGTACAGTGTCAGACGGTTGCTGGACTTATCATGGTGATCACTTCTTTGGTATATAAATGTTGAATAACTATGATGTATCCCTGAAACTATTACAATATTGTGTTAGCTACATTTTCAATAAAAACCTTTTTAAAAATTATTTGTGTAGCATGCTTCACCATTTTTCTTTTCTTAGTTCATCTCCGTTCACTTTACTGTACTTATTTGAAACAGATGGACTAGAATAGTACTGAAGTTAGCGGTGAGTTTGATTTCCAATTAAAAGGACTAGAATTTAAGGACAGCAAATAATGTATTTTCCTTTACCCCAGGATCCGATGTAGGATGGAAGAGCATGTCAGTTTCTATCTTCAGTCTGAAGGGAAAAAAATTTTAAAGAGAATGTTGATAGAAAAAGAAAGGAATTTGGGTGAGATTCTTTAAACCAAGAACATTAAAAGGATTTATTTTGGTTTAATAAAAATTGTGCACACTGTTAGCATTGCTCTGTGGACTGGGTTCTTCTTGCTCTTTGTTTAGAAACAAATAAAATTAGCTGAATTATTAATGTGAAGTAAATTGGTTACTATGCATTTAGAGTCACTTTTTAATTCACACATACATCTGTATTAACATCTTAATGGTGCTTTACTACAGATTATGCCATAGTTTTAATGGCATCCAAGGAACCATTCCAAGGATAATGTTTCTGGCAGAGACATATTTGAAGAAGTGGATGGTGTTGTTGGATATACGAAAAAATGGTATGAATGAAACAAAAAATTCACCTGTGAAGTTGAAGGGTATAGTATAAAAGACCACCCTCACTTCTGACACCAACTGCAGGGTTAGGGGTTCCCAAGACCACCCTCAGTTTCAATAAGTCATTAGAACTCACTGAGAACTGGAATAATCGTGGTTATGGTTTACTACAGTGAAAGAATAAAGGGTGCCAATCAAAATTATCCAAGGGAAGAGATACATAGGGCAGAGTCCGGGAGGTTTTCAAACATGGAACTCCCAGTTGTTTCTCAACAATTTTACCTTTCCTGGCAACGATGTGTGACAACGTGCACAGAATATTGCCAGCCAGGGACACTCCCCCAAGACTTGGTGTCCAGGGTTTCAACTGTGGAGACATGGTTGAGTGCACACACAGATGATCTTTAGAACTTTCAGAGGTAGAGCAGATGTCATGTGGCCCCAAACCCCCAGTTAAACAAACTCTTTTCCTAGAGAACACCTCCCTGGAGGTGAGGGCAATGCCCAGACCTCACCTGGGGCAAGTTTAAATTCCTTATTTACCATCCACTCTCCAGCCTTTCGCCAAGGCTCTCTTATAGCAAAAGTATTGTATTTGTCTGGATAACTACATTTAATACAACATTTATATGACAAAGACAGCGACCGTATCAGTATGAATATGCCTAACTTTTAAAGAAGCCAGTGCGGGGTAGGGACAGATTTAAAGAAATTAATCCAAAATATAAAGCCATTACATATATTTGCATAGTTTGTACTAATTTGATTACTTGTTTCCTCCCTTGATCTATTGCTAATTGTACCTTATGATAAACTTGTGCAGAGCTATCTAACGTAGCAATCCAGCTCAGACTAGTCACTTTTCATTGGCACTACATCCTGAAGGGGCTTTAACTCAATCTCCCAATATATTTGATTATTAATATCAGTATAATCATAAGATTTATTGATATAATGTGGTCGACTCTTACCAGTAATGCCAATGTTACATCATACCGCCGTACGTCATGGTACAATTCTGTTTTATTTCAGAACAAAATCAGTCAGAATTAAAGAAGTATTTAATCAGCACTTGCCCATATACCAAATATTACTATGGACAGGCGACATTACATTGTCATGATTTGGTTATTTCCAGGGTCCAAGTCAGTTGGGACAAAGCCATTCAACCTGTCTCAGTTCATGCTTGTACTAACACTATGTTCCATTGTATGCTGCTATATAGCAGGGCCCACCTTTCTTCTGCAAGCAGGACCCAAGTCATATTTAGACTAGTTCCCAGCCCTGCCCACTGTATTTTAGGATAGGACATATTTTGATCTATCCTAGGGGTGAGAATCGACATAATATATCAATGTGAATTACCACAGAGAACTTCCACAGGTTTGGAGAGCTGTAAGAGTCCCATAGGTGTGCCCAGAGTGAAAGACAGAATTATCTTGTGAAAGCTTTGGGCATAGAAATGGCAAGAGTAGCAAGAAGTTCACCATTGTTAACTGTGGACAACTCTCATAAATTTGATGTGTTTTGTCTTAATCAACAGACCATTCGTTCTGTCCTGGGGAGAGCAGCCAATTCCTCAGTCTGACCTATATTATTCTCTTGGTATTCTCATTTGCTACTATTATTTGGTTCCATATTTCTCTTATCTCCTTCCAAGTCTAGCTGGACAGCAGAGTTAAATTTCTGACTAAATTTAAAAAATAACCTACAGAACAACTTAAATGGGTTGTCCTGTGCTTTTCTTGATTTTTTTTTTTTTTTTTTTTTAGGGTTTCCAACTAGCTTTATTTTAGTTTCCAGTATTTTCTGATCTTTTTATAAAAATATTATTCACTTCAATCCTTCTTAGTGACTCCTGTTGACACAAGTCACATGAAATGTGTTAAAACTAATAACTAGAAATACGTCTTGAGAATCTCTGAAACAGTGTCATGTTATATTCACAAAAACTGGTATTTCCTGACTCAGAGAAATTTCCAAAATTAGATGGGGAAGTGTGTAAACTATCTGTTTATGATATTTCATATTTATATAAGCATTACATTTGTTAAAATAGATTTGATTTATAAACCTTTACCTTATTTGACTCTACAGAGGACATTGGCTGCCTCCCCAGCACTCACTTTCTCTTTCTCATAGTGCTCATTTCCATTTGGTTCTGGGAATCGAACTCCACCATCAGATCCACCGGGGAAGCCTATGACCTGGGGTATACCAATCAGTTCATTTCATCTGGACAATCAGAATGAGTCTCAGAGGACTTGAGCTGGAAATATTGGGAAATGTTTTCTGGGGCCACCACCAAGGATGCCTGAAGCAGTCGCCTTGGTACCTTGAGAAGAGTCAGCCTCAAGTTGAAGCTGACATCAGAGAGCACAGGAAAAAGCAAAAGGAAATGAGCACTCTCATAACTTTATTGAGCAGCTGGAACAAGCCTTACCTGGGGCCAGATTTATTCTTGGACTTTGCAGTTAAATAGGCTTAACTTTTCTTTATTGTTGAAGCCCTTCCTACCCAACATGTGAGGTAGGCCAGGGGCACCAGCATCACTTGGGAGTTTGTCAGAAATGCGGAATCAGGACCACACTGTGATCCCTGGAAACCAGCAACTACATTTGTACAAAATCCCCAGGCACCTCTATGCACATTGATGTTTGGAAAGAACTTGCCAAGCCTCTTGCTATCAGCTTTTCCTGCAATTTGCATCTTGAATCAGACCACCACCACATCCCTGTGCAATAGTCCAGATGAATGTTATTACTCGTATTTAGAGAGAAAGAAAATGGGTTCAGGGAGCTTACATGCTAGCCAAAGCTCACACACATTTCAAAGAGGCAGGAGCAGCAGGAACATCCTGGTTCCAAGCCCAACTATAATTCTCTCCTTGGACGAATAATCAGAACCTAATCAACAGTTTCCACAGCCAGGGTCAAGGGCTACCTGTTCAGCAACCTGCATTAGCCTTTATTTCAAGAGACCAGGGGTTTTAAAGACATCTTTCCTCCCTATGTTTATAAATCATGGAAAGCTCCTTAATCTAGGTAATTTATTTAATGAGTAGCTCCAAATATTGGTTCCCAACTACCAACAGTTTAACACAAAAATTACAGGCTAGCTTAATTGCACTTAACCAAGTAAGCCCTGTGAACAGTTTTGTCTCATTATTTCTCACTGAAGCATACACCCTTGGCATAGTTCTCTTTTTATTAATAAAAGCAAAGAGCAAGTGTTGAAAATTTTTCATGCTCCTTGATGTTTCAAAATCCTTTTCTATTTCTAAGATACAAGCCAATGAGATAAGGAAATATTACTATATAAAATAGAATTATTTCAGAGAAAGGCTTTCCCATGGAAACTTCTCAACTGGTCGGCTAAAATGATATAAGACATTTAAAGACATACCTGGTAAATTGCTGTACCCCTTAATACAGTTTATGCGCACAAAACTAATACAGTTTATAGTTTCTTAACAAATGCTTCTTGCATGAATAACTTGCATTTTCAAGTTACTTTATAGTTTGCAAGCCACCTTACCTTTTTTTTCCATTTAATCTTATTGATTTATATCTTTGCAATAATCATGGTAGGTAGGTGTTATTTCCATTTTAGAGGTATTGAAACTAAGGCTCAGAGAGATTTACAAAACACTTACCCACAATCATGGATTTATTCATGATACAAGTGGTATTCAAATACTGGTTCTGTAACTATATAATCCTAGGTCCTTCTACTACCTTGCAATGAATCCTTCTTCTAAAAAAGTATTCCAATGGGCCTTATACACAAATTGCTGTTTATAAATGGAGTCATTAGACCTTCTTGGGTGCACGCATGCCCACAGCCCATTTCATGAAAACCACTCTAATACAAGTCTTGGTTTACTACTTGGAATAATTTGCTTTACACTGGATAAATGACTGTAGACGAAGTAATCTCCCACCATTTCCATCTGTCTCAAATTCTACTATTGTACATTGTTTCTTTTAGGTTAGGGAGCTGTTATAGCCTTGGAGGATCCCGATTGAAATGCAAACATGGGGGTTTCTCCCAGCTTTGTGTGGTGTCAGTTGCTTGGCTTAGCTGTCAGTCAGCTGAGGGAAAGGTGGTGTGGACAGAGTCCCTGGCAACCCCAAGCCTACCACTTCATGCCTTTGTGCCCAGCCACAGCCAAGAGCCATCCAAAGAGTGGCACAGATGCAGGCCATCAAATTGTGTGGTGGTGGTGGTGGAAAACAGTGCTGTCGATAAAACTTGCCTACTATTCAGTTACTCACCAATGCACTTCCTGGAGAATAGTCTTTGACACTATTCTGCTAATATTATGGTAGGTGGAAAACCAATGAATCTGGGCCTATGGGCAAGAAGGTGGACAAGAAGATTATGATGGATTACACCCCTTATCCTAACTGCAAACAGATGTATTCTTAATTTGCTCTTCCTTCGTGAATACAGCATCATTTGTGAATATGTGGACAAAGCGCTATTCTGAAGTATGACACCATTTTCCCAACACTCATCATCCTCATGGAAATTAAATGTGATCTTAGGGGTGATAAAGACACCACTGGGAAACTGAAGGAGAAGTTGACTCTCATCTTGTAGCCAAAAACTTTAGCTACAGCTAAGGAGATGGGTGTTGTAAGATAATGTATCTAGAGTGCTCAGCTCTCACATAGAGGGACCTCAAGACTGTTTGATGTAGCTATTTAAACAGTTCTCTCCCCACTGCCTGTTAAGAAGAGGAAGAGAGTGTGCGTGCTGCTTAAGGGTGAGCAAAATAAGTAAAATTGACAGTCCTGCAGTTAATTCATTAAAGAAAATAAAAAATGTTAAAACATGTTTTAAGAGTGAGACGGGAATGTAGCAGATACAGAAGAAATCATTTACAACAGAATACTATGTATCTTGATGAAATGGCTGATTTTCAAGAAAACACAAATTGTCAAAATTCTCTTGTGAAAAAGCAAGAAACCTAAATAGACAAATAACCAGGGAAGAAACAAGGAGAGGGGATGTTGTCAACATATTATCTCCAAGAAGGGTGTCAGATCCATGAAGTGTTCCCACCAGCTATAAAGGTACAGTAAAGAAACAGATAATTCCTAAGTTTATACAAAATATTCCATGGCATTACAAAAAAAAAACAAAAAAACAAACAAACAAAAAAACCTTTCCAAATCATTTTATAGAGCTAACCTAATTCTGATATGGAAACCCCAAAATAAATAACACAAAAGGAAAAAATTACAGACTTACCTCTTGAATAAGCAACAGTTGCCAGCAGTTGGAACTAACGCAACTGTAGATAACGCACACAAGCAACAGTTAAAGATCTTTAGTTCTGTACTTCCCATCACGCCCTGTCTTTCTCCCCTTTTGCACTATTTGCTCTTCAGGGGCAGGGCGAGGGCCACTCACTCCTTGGTGTATCCCCTAGGTTGTAGAGTTCAGCAGATCTATCACAGAACCCAGATGCTCAACCTCATTTTCAACTTCTTAGCACCTCTCACACAAAAGAGCATAAGATAGCAACCTGTTTGTCAATATTCATCCCGCAAAAATTTAAATAAAAGCTGCTTACTAAGACCTCAGAGAACTGTTTCAAGATAAACTCAGGCTAAAGGGGATACTTGCCAAGAAGCAATGCTCAATTTGTGATGGAGAGAATATGCAATTATCTTTGGCACACAAGTTGAGAAATGGCTGCTTTTACCCCACGAGAAAGACCTGTCTGAGTGCTTTGGAAACCATCCCTACTCTGATTTCTGGGACCAGGAAAAACATCTCCCCAATTACATTTTCTTGCTTTCTGCCCATACTACGCTTTCTAAGAGTTGGGCAGTCTTTTGGTTCTTAAAACAATAGAATAAAAAGCATTTAAATATATTTTCCCTATTTTTAAGTGGCAAAGTGTTAAGTTACTTCTCAGATTATCAAGCAGCCTTCCTCTAATGTCATGCTTTTAGTTACTCATCTGTTTGTTCTTTTTTTCCTTCCACACTGTATCCACACTCTATGAACAAAGGGTTCCAGTGGGATGGGAGAAAAAAGAAGACCCAAGACCAATGCTATATGAACACCTCTCACCTCAACCTCAACCTTCCACAACCTTCCACCTCAACCTTCCACAGCTCACCAGTTTCACAAAGGACACATTTTTACTCCTTTTCTCGGGAATGAGTATCCAAAGACCTCACATACAATCAGACCCCAACCTACCTTTTCAATTTCATCTGCTCTAATTCTTGCTACATCCCAGCCTCACTGGGCACCTTGCAAGCCCCCAAGCTCATCAGAAACTTTCACTCATACTGCTCCCTCTCGTTGAAATGACTTTGATAAATGTCCCCTCCTGCCAAGCTCTACCTCTCAGGCCCTGATTGAACGTCACTCTCCCTATGAAATCTTCCACCAAGCTAGACATAAGCACTCCAGTGTTCCCAAGCAAGCATCAGAATCTCAGGTGAATTATAATTATTTGAATGTCACTTTGTTCACTAATAAATTATAAGCTTTGTGAGGGCAGGGACCGTATCATATTTATATATGTGCGCTTGCATTGCCACTGCCCAGGTCAGTGCCTCACACATGCAGAGGCTCGGTACATTTTTGTTTAATGGCCCTATTGAGTGTCTGCTAGAGCCTAACTGCTTGCACAAATGGCTGTAATTTGGTATAAAACTCAGGTTAATCAGAACTGACCAGAGCATTTTCTAACAATGGGAAAATGGTGCTCATGAAGAGACAAATTAAGGACAATTGTTTCTCAGACTGGCAAAGGGAGATGATACCTGGATCAAGTAAGGAAAAGCCTGGGAAATGTAGGGCTGGATGTCCAACAACAGTTTCTGCCCTGATTCTCTTATTCATCAGGTGATTTGGTTTCCTAAGTAAACTTTCCTTCGGGGAAGATGGTGGGTGGTATAAACCAATTGTGTTTATTTCCGATTGTTGTGTGACAACTATCCCAAAACAGAGGGGCTTAAAATTAGCTAATTTTACTTGCTCACAATTCTATGAGTCAGAAATTCATATACAGATAAGCTGAGTAATCTTTCTGCTCCATGCAGCACTGGCTGGGGTTAGTTGCACAGTGGCATTGAGCAGGTAGCCCAACTGAGCTAGAAATTCCACAAGGTTCCGTACACATATCTGTCACCTTAGCACCTTCTGGTGGCCACATGGCTAACTTGGGCTTCCTCATAGCAAGCTAGTCTCAATGTAATCACATTTCTCACATGGATGCTCGCTTCCAAGAGGTTGTGTCTCAAGCAGTGAAAGTGGAAGCTGCAGAACCCTTGAGCTCCAGCCTCAGAAGGCACAGTATCTTCTGCCACATTCCACTTATCAAAACAAGTCATAGAACCATCCTGGATTAAAAAGGAGGAGAATTAGTCTCCACTTTTCAATGAGATGGAAGGCAAGGAATTTGCAGGCATCTTTAATCCACCACACTCCTTTTTCCTGGGACCTGATAAGCTTTGAATAAACCAAATATCAAATATCTAGGCCTAACAAGATGGGGGTATAAACCCTCACAATCAGATCATGCTTCGGCATAAATAAATTCCTCATCGCTATAATACATAATAGGTACACTTTACTGGACACATAGTATATGTTTCTGAAACATATCGATACTTCAATGTTTTGGAAAACGAATCATATCTTAAGAACAGTCATTTGATCTTTGCTCTCTGGCTACATAATGGCTAAATGCCCAATTTGAAACTGCTAAGACTTGAGAGCTATGTAATACCTAATTAATTAACCTAGATAGTAAGAGAAAAGTCTAGAATTTTTAGGTCAATTTAAATTTTCTCAAAAGGATCAACCCAACTTTTCCCAGTAGCAGTGAGATCTATTTGTCTCAATAAATTTTTAAATTTTTGTGGAATGAATTAGTGAGGTAATGCATGCGTAAATTTATCACTTGTCCTTTTCCTCAACTGGCTCTCGAGAAATCCACAGACACAAAGGAAACCCCATTTAAATACATATGGCAGAGAGCATAGCTGAGAAAGAGAGAACAGATTTTGAAAGATATATTTGGGGACCAAATCAAGACACAGTGATCCAATCAGATATGAGTGAGGAAGAAGAAAGAAACTCATCGGTTTTGAGCTTGTGTGACTGGGTCAATTGTGCTGACACAAAGTGGATTAAGAATAACAGTGAAGATTCAGGTGTCCAGTGGGAGGAAAAACAGCTCAGTGGGAGTGGATAGTACTTGTAGATATCCTGGGAAGATGTCCAGCGGGCAGTTAGCGTATTTATATCTGATGCTTGGAGGAAAGGTCAGAGTTAGAAGGTATATATTTGAGAATTGTCACCTTATGTGGTAGTGATGCTATGAGTATATATGTAATTACACAGAGAGCGTAGAGAGACAAAGAAATGAACAAGGCAGGGAAAGATCCCAGGGTAACACTAGCACTTACCTGGGAGGTAGAGAAAGGAGGGTTCCTTGGAGACAGGGAAAGAATAACCAGAAATATACAAGAAATATTCACAGTAAGGTATTACAGGATCAAAGAGTCCAGGTACCCCAAAGTAAGAAAGACCAGCCCCGTATACCAATTAAACCTACCTGTGAAATGAGACTAAGAAGCTTCTCGGATTGTAACATAAAGTAAGAAAACTCATGGTACAAGCAGTTAGAAAGACCTAGATATACACCTTTTGAACTGCCAATTAATTGGGAAGATCACCTATGACCACTCTATGACCTAGGGAGATCACTCTCTGACCTAGGGAGACTCCCTTAACTTTTCTGTGCCTTAGATCTCTCATCTGAAAAATGGAGAGAACAGGAATTACGTCCATTCTACCCTCCTGATAGGGCTATTGGGAGTTCCATAAGAAATGGCATGTGAAAGCCAGCTATTGTGAACTAAAAAGCATTTAATGATTAAAAGTTGTTCTTAATTTTGGTAGGCAGGTTAATGATTGTTAATAAATGCTTGAAACTAATAGTATATGAGAAAAACATAAATAATTCTGCATTGAAGAAACTCTTTAAACTGTAAAGAGCTTCTTGGATTACTGAAGTGTTATTTTTCCTGAGAACTCATAAGTCCTCCCTCGCGTGGGGGTGAGGGGCCCCACATTTTAACAGCAACAGTGCTGGGCTGAGATTCTGGCACTTAACCCAGGCTTTGCCCCCCCATCTTGTGCCTACCTCAATTGTCAATGTGCCACACTCAATCATGATTATTTGATGCAGTTCTGCCTCCCTTCTAGATTGTCAACTCCTTGAAGCCAGACCATGCCGTATCCATTGCCCGTCTGCTTTTACCGATAACCCCTAGCACAATGGTTAGGCCATGGAAAGGGCTCCATAAATATTCACTGAAAGAGGAACTAAATGAACAGCGACATCAGATGGTCATTTAACCTTCACCTCATTATAAGAGAACAAAATTAAATTATAAGTTTGCTCTAAATCCTTACAGCATTAATATTTCCTTCAAATATGAGGTCTGACAATTAAGTTCACAAACTTGTTGCAGTGATGTTGCTAAACTTTTTTATATCAGAGGGATTATTCATTATGAATTTGTACCACCTGGACAAACATTTAACTAAGCTTACTATTTGGAAGTGCTAAAAAGGCTGCGTGAAAAAGTTTGACGACCTGAACTTTTCACCAATAATTCATGGCTTTTGCTTCATGACAATGCACCAGCTCACAGGCACTGTCTGTGAGGGCGATTTTAGCCAGTAAACAAATAACTGTATTGGAACACCCTCGCTACTCACCTGATCTGGCCCCCAATGACTCCTTTCTTTACCCCAAGATGAAAGAAATATTGAAAGGAAGACATTTTGATGACGTTCAGGACATCAATGGGTAATACTATGACAGCTCTGACGGACATTCCAGAAAAAGAGCTCCAAAATTGCTTTAAAGGGTGGACTAGGTGCTGGCATTGGTGCATAGCTTCCCGAGGGGAGTACTTTGAAGGTGACCAATGTGATATTCAGCAATGAGGTATGTAGCACTTTTTCTAGGATGAGTTCTTGAACTTAATTGTCCGACCTCATACATTAAGCAATACCAAGAAATGCTTGATATCTTATCCAGAATAGATAAATAATCATGAAAATGCATAAAGTGAAAGGTTACAAGTATTTATAGCCACTGATTTTTAATGGGATCAAAACTTTTAATGGATAGCATTTGAATAATGTGATTTCAAGCATCTGTCATTGGTGGAGTTAGTTGCCTCCATGGACAGCCGACAATGATGACAGCTTGGGCAGCAGGTGAAGCTCTAGTCTAGCAAAGACACTTGCCCTGTCTCTCCCACTGTTCTGTGGGTTGTCCCTAAGCCCACCTGCATGTGTCAACCCCCACCTCACTCCTCTATCAAGTGAAAGACACTTGTTGGTTCTTGCCCCGGACGGGGGGTGGGGGGATGAGGGGGACATAAAACCTAAAACCTGAAAAACAGGAGAGACTAGAGTAGCAGGGACTTTGGCCCCTTAGGATGGTACATCTTTGACCTGGAGTAGCTGCAGCCTGCACCTGACAAAAGAGCTGCTGAAGGTGTTGCTAAAAGTCACAGTAGAACAAGTACTACCCATCATTTTGTTCAATCGCTTCAGCAGCAAAAACTAGAATAATTACTAGAATTATTAGGGGCTTCTTTTAATTGTTGCAAAATATAATTGTGTTCATTGATTTCTATGACCTTATACTCATTGCTTATCCGTATAAAATGTGCATTTGAGGTGTCTTCCCCTAATATTACCTACACTCTTGGAAACTTGACAATAATAGGTCAAATTCGAGTCACATGTCAAGTAAGCAATGAGTGACACAGAGAGTAGACATGAATTCCAAATAAGCAGCTTTATCTGGTTTAGGGGCTACAGTCTCATGTTCCTCACTTTTTTTTTTTTAATCGCTTTCTCATGAGTGAGATACCTGATAGATCCCAGACAGTCCACCAGGAAACATCCGTCCTCTAGGAAAGGCATCTCGGGAGGCAGGAGTGCTAGAAAGAGAACATTTCAGCCCATCCATCTCGACAAAGGTCGTGATAGGCTCAAACACCAGCGCTCTGTGTGTCGCAGCCACTCTCCATCAATCTCCTTTGGCACCAGGCTAACTGAGAGTCTTGTTGGTGTCTCAGAGGCGTTTTTACCCTTCAGTCCAGAGTGATGTTCTGCATTTCATGACTTGGATTGATCTGCTGAGCGATCCGCGCGTGTTTGTCATCCCTGCTTCAGCAATATTATTCAAGTGCCGATACTGTCACTTTCAACTCTCTACTCCTGAGAGTTGAAATGGAGAGTCTCTCCATTCTTAAGAGCAAAACAACTCCACAGACAACTTCAGTGATTCGCTTAAAGTACCCTATTTTCCTAAAATGATCCAGTGACATGCAGCAAAACAAACAAACAAAAACAGGACAACTAGACAATGCATGAACTTGATCAGTACCAGGAACGTAATCATACCAGAGAAGCAATATTCCATAGAGCTGCCTTAAATTGAAGAGAAAATTGCAGCAAGGGTAGATCAGCTTGGCTTCTACTGCTGCTTGTGACAAACTGGACAGGCTTGCTTAGAAAAATCTCCACTTTAACACCAAAAAATGCTTTTCACTTGAGAGTTTCTCAATATACGATTCATGGTCTACCACAAGACACACAGGGGAAAAGGACACTATCTCGTCAAGAATGTTGCTACTAAATCATAAATGGGGCTTCAAAAAGCCAAATTTTGGGGAGTTTATTCGAGGAAACTTCCTAATTCAGAGTGCATCATAGAAATAAAGGCCTCATCTCTTAGTGTGGCAATTAGATTTACTGGGTCTTGTAATTCATTTTCTTATCTGATAGGTTTCAGGTTGCATTTTATCAGAACACAGCCTTTCCTCTCATACTTATGCTGCTTTTAAGGCATATTTTCATGTCTTCTAAATCACCAGTTAGTATGCGCCTTGATTAATTTTCCAATAGTTACTGGATACTAATTATGAGCCAAGCACAGTGCTGAGCTCTTCCTCGCACGCTATCACTTCATAACAAAACTGTGCCGGGCATCATAATCCTTGTTTTCAGAGTGGATGAAACTGAGATTCAACAATGTTCAAATTCAAGATCACACAACAAGTTGCAGACCTGTATTCAAACTTAGGTCTGTCTGCCTTTAAAACCCATTCTTTCTCCTGGTGACCCTCCCTAAAGTGTCAGCTTCTGGATGTGAAGTGTCTCTTTTCTCTCCATCCTCCTATTCTGAGGAGTCAAGAAGGAAGTGAGAACCTATTCCAACACAATTCTTTGAGCTCTACTTCCAAGTATTGCTTTCAAGAGCTCCCTACAGACGTATTTCCTCCAGGAATACCTCCCATGTACTCATCACTCTCAAAGAACAATATGTAAGACTAGCAGAGCCCCAGTTTCAGGTAGAGTGGGATCAGAGAAGAGGCCAAACTTGCCCTGCAAACTTTTCCCAGAAGTACACGGTGAAGAGTAGTATGACGGAGAAAAAAAGAGAAGAGAGAATGCCCAGTGTCCCCAGGGAGCAGGTGGCCGCTGTTTGGGGTGTGAAGAAGTCCAGGGGGAAGGTCCCTCTGGGTTGTAGCTACAAGGACTCTGCCCAGTCCCCTCTTCCTTCCCCCTCATCCCCCCCCCAACTTGAATGCTTGCTGCATGGTAGAGTTAATGCACATTGTATCCTCTGACCATATTTCCCAAGCCCAAAATCAATTCACATTGTTCTCACAATAGGCCAGAATAATTGAAATTGAAGTAGACTTGGAAAATCTGGAAATAAAGTCCCCCTATCATTATAGTCATTTTCTGTGAACTGCTTGTCACTGGTGATCAAAATGTCTATAATGTAGTATGTATCTGATTAACCTTTCCAAAATTTCATTTTATTACAATAGTAAACTCTGTTCATCTATTAATGTATCCAGATTTAATCATTTGTTCTCCCTTATCAAGGCTGTCAATGTTGAAGTAAATTAAAGAGGACGTCGCCTCTGAAGTATATTATAAAGTATATGCCTACATTACAAAGTATGGCCTAAATTTCTCCAGGAAACCCTACTTACTTATTTATGACCACCAGTCAGAAAACTCACATTATCAATTCCACTTTTATGGCAAATGTCATACACTAATAGCTTGGCCTGAGATGACATTTGGATGAATATTCTTAAATAGAATGGATAACTCAAAATATATCAATTGGAAACAATTTATAGTTCTCTTGTCAATTATAATTATTGGTCTGCACAAAGGTTTCATTATAGTTCACTCTCTGCTTTGTAAAGAATTTCAATGTCTAAATTTCACAAGTGTGTGAATTATAAGTAAAGAACATTTCACTCACAGTGCCCAAGGTTCACTCAACACTTTAGCCTCAAATTTTCCATAAAGTTTTTTTTTGTTATTACTAATTTCTTCCATGACGGAAAGATCCAAGGATTTAGAACATGGCGTGTTAGAATTAGTTGAGAACTTAAAGACTGTTATTCCACCTTCTCATTTTATTCAACTGCTTTGTCAGCACTGTGTTCTGATTGTGTTGATTATTCAGACAATACTCTTATTACGCATTGTTCCACACAACAGCTGTGTCAAGGGAAATGCTTTCAGTTGCACGTAACAGAAAACCTAATGAAAAGTGGCTTAACCCATGAGAAAAATGTGTTACCTTATTTATGTAGAATGAAGTCTGGAGTCTCCAGTTCCCAGGAGCTGGGGACTTTGCATCTTTCCACTCTGCTATGTTCAACAGGTTGACAAAGCCCTCCTTTGTATTTGCAAGTTGGCTGTAGCAATTCCAGATGGTACATTGCAGACACAACATCCAGCAAAGAAGAAGGCATTCCTCTCATGTTTCTTTGTCCATATTTCAAGGGAGACATTTCCCAGACACTTCCTGTATACGACCCACAATTGTCTTACAGTAATCAGCATTTGCCTCTAGGCTACAGAAGGGTCTTTGAAGCTTCTGTAAACCCAATTTCTAAATACATGCAGTGTTTTACTAGTAGGGAAGAAGAAGAGGTGGTTGATTTGGGATAAGTAATCAATAGTTTCTGTCACAAGTGTTTCCCAAAATAGTTCATCTTGCCCTACTCACCTTAATATTAACATGAGTTAGTCCATTTATATCTGTTCAATTCCTTTAACATTTTCACTTCTACAGCTTGTTCATGCTTCCAGGAAGTCTACCAAAATGTTCAACACACTTCCATTTTCTATCCTGAGCCATTTTTCCCCCTTAAGGACTCTGAAGAGTAACTAAATATAGAATCATGTGTTATTTATAAGCCTGCCTAGGGATTGCACCTCCACAATCATAAAATTCTGGAAGAAAATCTACCTGATTTTGACCTGTTAGCAAGGAAACACACATATGCACTATTACAAAACAAAACTCAACTGCATGAATTTTAAAGATCTTATTGGTTTTATGCAATGATTCATGAATGAGGCAGCATCCAACCTAGCAGACAGAAAGGAGTTCTGAGGAGCTATACAAAATGAAAGACTTTTATAGGCAGAAGGGAGCAGAAGCAAAGCAGTTATATGAAGTGAAAAACAAAACAAAACAAAAAAAAAACAGGTTGATTATTGCAAGGTCACTTTCCTTTAGGGGATGACGTGGGTCTATCAGGCAGGTTACCTAACTAATGCTGATCAGACGGTTCTGATTGGCTGGCTTAAGATTCCATTTCTGGGAGAGCAGAAACTGTAATTAAGTTAGGTCTCAGTTTGGTGACATGGAGCCTATTGTCTTGTTTTTAACAGCACCCATATACCACCCATCCAGGAAAGATGCAGCAGCCACTCTGCCCACCTTTCCCAGCCACAAGTTTTACAAAATGTTCATACTCACGAAGTTAGGAAGATGACCTTTCTTGTTCTTCAAATCATTTCTGTGCTCACAGATTCTCACTAGAGAGAACTGGAAGAGAAAACCCCATTAACATGGATTTTTTATCTAACCAGACTGGTATGGCTGATTCAGGGGTGCCTAATTCTAACCTTCTCCCTCCTCCCCTACACTTAATTTGTGTCATTGGGGCACATGGGCCAACAATTCCTCTCTTTGTTAAGATGTGAGTCTGTTCTATTATTTTCAGCTATTTGTTTTTCTTTCGTCTTGCCCACTGGTAGAAATGTAGGATTTGGCTGAGGAGACCATTACTGATAGCCAGGTGGTCATCAAAGGAAAAAACCTGATAGCAGGGAGTGTTGTTATAATCCATCATTTATAAACCCTGTCACTGTGTTAATTGCCCTTAGAAATCCATTACTGTCACCACCAGCAACATTCACTGATGAGACAGAGGTCAGAGCTCTCTCCAGCTGCTTGGAGAGTGAAACGTGCTGAGGCCACAGGGTCAAGAGGTGCTCCCAAGTGCAAGGGCTTGAACTTCATTAGCCCTTTCCCCATGGCTGTTTACACACATGTGTGTGCCAAGACTGCATAAGCCTTGGGAAATTTCCACCTGAAACTAAATTGAGAGCCCCACAAAAAGAATTATGGAGAGCAGCATAACAATATTACATGGAGAGCCTCATTCTGGAGGGGTTATTCCAAATCATCTACCTGCATCCAGTGTTTTTCTTGGGGACCCCATACATGGGAGCCCCATAAAATGCACAGAAGGTACTGATGACACTGCTTGCAGGCATCTGCCTTTTCAAAGCTTCTTTTCTATTTTCATATTAATCTCAGCCACAGCTACACTAGAGGGCACTTGAATACCACATTCGCTGCAGACCAAGTCATTGGCACAGGTATTAGTACTTTTGGGTGGGGGGCTACGGATGGGGAGTTGAAAGGGGATGATGGGAGGGGTATATTTATTTTAACATGTCTTCCATAAACTCATCGTTATTTGAGGAAGCTTCCGAGTCAGACTTTGGGGACCCAAACCTTAATTATACAATATAATTGTTGTTAATGAAACGTGTACATTTCAACCCAGCAAGACGGGTGATGTTTAATGCCAGCATGACATATTTCCCAAATCGTTCTCTTTATTTGTATAAATAGGAGAGAAGCAAAAATTGCATCAGCTCTCTGCATAATGAAGAGGGAGGGAGGGTACAGCCTGTACTATGGTGGCCAGATGCTCTTTTATCTCTTTTCAAATCAACATGCAGAGCTGGTGGTCCTCAAATAGAAAGCATCTTTCCTAAGGGATGGCAGCACTATACGTTTGGAATGATAACATTCTATAAATAAATAAAAAAGATTATTAAGAACACTGTGTAAATCTCCTAGTCAAACACCCCTTCAAGCAACCATCACCGTAATTCAGTTTGGTCCCTTAATCCCACTGTATACAAATACACAGCATAAATACAGTATTTAACAAGCACCGCAGAAAAAGCAGCACTCTTGCAATAAAGACTCATTTAGGAAGAACAAACATTTCTTGCCCCCAGTCTTGATGGCCACCCCCAGATTTCAGTTCTTCATTTGATTCTACTGCCTGAATGAGACATCCACCTCACATGAATGAATCTCAAGCCTAACTGCCTATATAAATAAAAACCTAAAAGTATTAACTTGGTTCCCAAATTATTTTTGTTCCACTTCAGTTAATTCACAGGGTATTCTTTAGAAATCACATCACAAATGCAAACTTCAACAGGCTTCCTTAAGCCATGAGACTCCAATGGGGTTTAAATGGGATCAGAGGCAGAGAATAGAGCAGATCTGATGAGGGATCAATGAAAATCTCAGGGGAGCTGGGGTCTAGCATGGAGACTTGCTTTCCCTGTGACTGTCTAGTGCTCTCTGCTTGTTCTCTGTTTTCCTCTTTATCTTTGTGTGTTTCCTTTCTGTTTCTCGTTGTTTCTCTCTGAATCTCCATCTCTCTCTGTCTCTCTCTCTGTCTCTCTCTCTCTGTCTCTCTCTCTCTGTCTCTCTGTCTCTCTCTGTCTCTCTCTCTGTCTCTCTCTCTCTCTCTCTCTCTCTCTCTCTCTCTCTCTCTGTCTCTCAGTTTTATTCTTCTTTGTTATTCACTGTTTGGATTTAGGATCTTGGTCAACATGAGTACTGGGGTAACAGGGAGGGTAACACACTTTCTGGTGGTGAGTACAACCTAACCGTGATGTCTTTCTTTGCTGGCTTTTAATGAATTGTGACAATAGGCAACCACAAAGCTTGGGGCCACAAATAGTCCAATGCCCAGTTTTTTCCCCCATCCAATTAATTGCCCAAATCCAACCACTTCTGGTATCTAGTTAAATGAATGCAGTGCTTTTATCCTTTCTCCTTCAGCCTGAATTACAGAAATAAAATTCACCCAGGTGCCACCAGTAGGCACTGCCAACTAAAGATCTTCTCAGTGAGAAGCCATTTCTCAAGCTCTCCATTGCAGCATTCCAATACCCCAGGTTTGCTTTTCTTCATGCTGATTAGTGTGTGAGAGAGGAGGAGGGACCCCTGAATCCATTTCCATCTGGGACACCCACCACCAAGAAACCCCCTCAGTCTACTCTTCCTTTCTCCTTTAGGACTTTGCATTTCAGTCAAGCCCACAAGTTGGGGGCTTCCAGGCACTGACACCCCTCCTCTGCCCGGTTCAGAGATATGACACGATTGACTTGAGGACCTTAAGGGAACTCTAGGGAGGGTCTGAGGTTCCAAGCTCCCAGTCTGGGAGCCAAAGTCAGGCCAACTCAATAGCTTAGGTCTTCAGCTCACAGGTGATGGGGCCAGAGTGGTCCCATGTGTGTGACACATTTAGCACTCACGATCTAATACCTGATTGTCAGATATTAGTGAGCAGAAGTTGGATTTTAGAAGTGTCTGATTTTTACTATTTCTGTGCTTTTTGTTACAAGCAGATTTAAAATCAAATCTGATTGAAGACAGATCTAGGAACTGCATTCGTTTCCTAGGGCTGCCATCACAAAATACCAGCAACTCGGTGGCTTAAACAACAGAAATTTATTTTTCCACAGTTCTGGAAGCCAGAAGTCCAAGATCAAGGTGTCGACAAGTTTGATTTCTCCTGAGGCATCTCTCCTGAGCTTGCAGATGGCTGCCTTCTCTTTGTGTCCTCACATGGTCTTTTTGCTGTGTGCATGCATCTTTGGTGTCTTTGTGTGTCCAAATTTCTTCTTCTTATAAGGGCATCAGATCAGATTGGATTAGGGCCCACCCATATGACCTCATTTAACCTAATTACCTCTTTCTGGGCCCTATCTACAAATACAATCATATTCTCTGCTACTGAAGGTTAGGGCTTCAACATATGAATTTGGAGGGGGACACAATTCAACCTGTAACAGGAACCTTCATATTTCAGGTAGCATCCAAATGCCTACCAACCTTTGCCTAAAAAAAATAGAGGTGCACCTAAACCCTGTTTCAAAATTCCTATTGATGCCATTGTTTTTTTCATAGCATAACAATGACATTTGATGAATATTGCAGAGATTAAAAAAATAAAAATAAGTTGTAGTCACAAATCAATTCCTAATAATTCTCATAAGGATCTTCATAATGCAGCCACTCAAAGCAAGATTTTCACTCTTGTTTGTTTTTTTAAATGAGGTGGGGGGAGTGGGATTTATCTGTGAGTTATCTATGGGGACAGGTGGATTTTTAAGGTTGTTTTGTTCTTACAATATTTTCTGTATGGCACGTTCTTTATGGCTAAATCTTGATTGTTTGGAAGTTTTTTTAATATATATTTATCATAGCCTTATAACAAGCATTTCTCCTGTTCAGGTCTCTCCAGGACACCTTGTGAGAACTCGAAAAAATAGTCACTGCTAACAACCTGCTCTCAAGTTGAATCAGGCTAATAGAGGAAAAAGCATATGTGAAGCCTTTTCTGTTTGAAAAGCTTTCCATGAAATGTAACCCCGGGTTGGTTTCTTCATTTATTTCTCCCTTTAATAAATGTGACAGGGCAGTTTGGAGTGTGAGTACTATGGATAAAGAGGAAAATTACTGCTCCAGACCTCAATTAATTACATAAAAGCCATCACAGAAGTCTGTCTCTCTTGTTCCTATGCCTGATATTCCAGCAGCTGCTCACAGAGAGTCCGCTGAGGTGTCTCTGGCCCTGGTCCTGGTCAAGCCAGGCACAGTGAAGGACCTTAGCAGTCAGCAGACCCAACTACCTAGCAGAGCTGCTCCCTGGGCGTGGGGGGGGGGGGGGGGCTCTGATGCATAAAGCAAATTTTGTTTCCTATAAACGAGGCAGCAAGTACAACTTAATGATCCTCTCTGTGCCTGAAATCCCTTATGTGTGATTTTTAAAATTCTGGTAAAACAGAAGGGAATTTTGGTTAAATATGGTGAGTAGAATACATACATTTATCTCTTGTCCCATCCAAAACCTGAAAGAAATGACAGTAAAAGAATTAAAAAAAAAGAAATAGGCATATAGATGATATTAGGTTGGTGCAAAAGTAATTGCGGTTTTTGCAATTATTTTCAACCTTTGAAACCACAATTACTTTTGCATCAACCAGATAGATGGCTGGATGGATAGATAGATAGATAGATAGATAGATAGATAGATAGATAGATAGATAGATGTAAACCCACAAGTCAAAGAGAAGGAGGGACATGACAGCAGTAAATGAGAACTGTCAACACATTTTGGGGAGAATAAAAGGTAAGAGAGAATGGCAATTACCTCAGCAGAGCAGAAGAAGCTAAAACCTAAGAACGTACAGGTGCATCCACTGAACTCTGGAAAGGTTGTAGTTCCTCATAGCTGGAGGTGAGGCTTGGACCTGGAGCAGAGGTACTGACTAAAAAAGTCTGGATATGCAGTACGTATACGTCTCTGCCCCACCAAACACCAGCCCTGCTCACTGGCCCCCCCAGCCCATCCCTGCTTCATCTCTTCCAGGAGGGCGAGAATGTATTCTTTAGAGAACTCGAGAATCTCCAGACTCAGGGAACAACAGGCACAGCAGATGGGGAGCCAGGTGCTAGGCTGAAAACAAAGCACTTAGATGAAAGTCTATTTTCTGAGCACCCTTCCTGTCTCTGCTCGCAGAATGGGAGTGTCTGGATATATACCTCCCAGGCAGGAGCATAAGGGATGATTCTCCAAAGAAACTGACTGGACCTAGAGAAAAGATTCAGAGAGACTCCATTTGATATTCTTTATCAAGTGAGCCAGCTCATCTCCTGACAATATTTACTGAAGAGCAAGTCATCCCGACACACACAGACTTTCCTACTGGCTTCGTAGTGTGTCAGTCCCATAAAGGGACATTCACAGATCACCAGACATTTGAAGAAGGCCTCAAACATAAAAAAAGAGAACAAATGAACATATTTTTTAAGGGGCTAAGAAGACCTAGAGCAGGGGTGTCAAAACTTTTTTCAACGTTTTTCACCAAGGGCCACATGCGGTAAAATACACAAACAGCTGGGCCACTCACTCGAGGTGAAGTACGTATTGCCTCACCTGGTTTATTTAAGTAAACTAAATATATTTTTGGAGTTTGCTGCAGGCCAATTAACAATGGATTGCAGGCTGCAGTTTTGACACCCCTGACCTAGACGCAGTAGAGGGAGCAAGAAAAACTAAAAGAAAATTAAAAACCTACAACCATCATTATCAGAGAATTTTGAAAAAAATATTGCCTTCATGAAACAAGGTACGATACAGTAAAATAAAATAAAAAAGAATAATCAGAATGCAAAAGAAGAGTTTGGGAAATTAAACAGATAATACCCAAAATAGAAAATATTCAGTAAAACACTTGGAAAATAAGGTTAACTTATTATGCTCCAAAAGTCCAAGAAATGGGCAAGGGAGCAGAAAAGAAAATTGGAAGACCAACCCAATGTGCCTAACGTCTGGAATTCCAGAAAAAGAAAATTGAAAAAATAAAGGGGTGGAAATAATCAAACAATTGTTTTAATTTCCCAGAACTGGAAGATGTTTCCAGAGAGTGTCCAACACAGTATATTTAACAACAAACCAAAAACCAAACAAACAAAGTACCATGAAATTTCAAAATGCCAAGTATAGGAACAATCTCAAATTTGCAGAGTGAGAACCTAGAAATAAAAATGGCATCATGACTCTTCCTAGCAGCACTGAGGCCAAATGACAATATAGCAATGCGTTTGATATTCTGAGGAAAAAACAATTTCAGTCTACAGCTATACCAAGCCAAGCTCTTAATCCAGTATAAGAGTAGACCAAAGAAAATTTCCGATAAACAAAAACTAAAATAATATACCTTTTATACACCCTATTTCCATGTGTTAGTGCTTAACTGGTATTAACTGGAATTAGTGCTTCAACAAAATTCTTCCTTAGTTATCATGGAAAAAGAAAATTGCAATCCAGGAAGGGAGAGAACAAATCCCAGAAAAACAAATCCCAGAAAAATGGAAAAGACGAATCCTAAGACAAGTGTGCAATGAGCCTGAAGAGCAACCAATGCAGGCTTCAGGGGTTTAGAGAACTTTACGAGAAAAGTATCCGAGCTGGGGGTAGAGGGAGGTGGGAGAATTTTAGATGATTGGAAATATCCAACATGTGGAAAACTCCATGAGAAATATTTTACACAACTGTCAGAAAATTTGAGGAAAATTCGTGATAGGATCATAGAATACTAAGCAACTGGGTGGGGGGGGAGGCAATTATTCACTTCTGAGAGAAAAGGTGTACAATAAATAAAGGTAAATACAGAGGGTGCCAAAAGAATGTATACACATTTTAAGAAAGGAAAATTGTACTAAAATTGTAATTCTCAATATATACCACTAACAAAAAATGAACACAAGTCCCTTTTGACTTCTACAATTACAAGAGGTGCTCAAACTGGTTACCATCAGCATCCAGACACTTCTGATTACGGCAAACTACTGCTTGAGCAACGGTGACCAAAGTGTCCACTTGTACACATTTTTCTGGTACCTCTGGTACAGTACCTATTTGGCTCAGTAGTAAACAATATTAATATAGCCACAATAAAGTAAACCGTGAATAAGGACTAAACTAATGTGCTATAAATATGTTGAGAGGAAAGGGAGAGGGGAAGGAAGTGATTAGAGAAAAGCTTCACTACCACAATATGAAGTACATAATGTCCAAATCAAGAATTAACAATATTAATAGTTTATAAATATGTAGGCATATAAGAAATAAGCTAAAAGAGCTAGAAATAGTTGCCAATGGATACAGAGAGAACAGAGGGTGGAGAGAATTAGAGCCAGGGTGCTGTTGGTTTTTCTTTTAATACTTTGGTGGAACTCACTTTTTAAAATTGTGTTCATATAGATTACTTTAACAAACATAAAAATAATATTAGATAGAAAATATAATATGGTGATGGAAGGAGAACTGACTCTGGGTGATGAACACACAATGGGATTTATAGATGACGTAATACAGAATTGTACACCTGAAATCTATGTAATTTTATTAACAATTGTCACCCCAATAAATTTAATAAAATAAAATTTTTTAAAAAAGAAAATATATAGGAATAAGTAGGAAAGAGAGAAAATGGATAGAGAGATAAGGAAATTTGAGTAAATAATCAGGAAGACTCTTGTAGAAGCTAAAAACCATGAGGCCATGAGGAGAAACCCTGGCTTAGCCAGGCACAGGTGCCATTTTGCCAGAAATGGAAGATGGGCATTGGGGAAATAGGCAGAAAGAAATTGCTTTTTAGATTGCATAGAAAAGACTATGGCTTGGACTGAGAGAAAAATAACATTTGTCTCATAAGGAAAATGTACTGACTTCTGGGAGAATCTGGCAAAAATGAACCTGAGATGGTTTTGAGCCAACTCTGAATTGCCCAACTGCAGAAAACACCATCCACATCATACCCCAGGCAATTAGTGTTCCCTGGAGTTTTGCAGATGTACCCTAGCTCTGCAGATAGAAACAGAGATACAGGATCTAAGTTTTACTTCAACTGTACCTCAACTCTTTTCAATGATATTTGGTCATTATAGTTACCTAACAGTGTATAACTATTTCTGATAATCCTTCAGACCGTCAGCAGTGAAAATATGTTGCCTTTAAGAATGACATTGGTGTCTTAGCCCTGAAAAGATTTGCCTCTAGGAGAGATCATAGACGACGAGGCCCCCAAAAGTTCTTAAGTCCTCAACTAGTGGCAGAAGTGTCAGCCAGGCATGGTGTTGGGTCTCACATCCATTCCCAAAAGTGAGAGATCTCAGGAAAATCACTTATCCTGACTGGGCATCAAGATATTTCCTGAGATGAGGAGTTGGGCCTAATAATCTGTATGGTCTACTCCAGTTCTGAGCACTAAGCTGTGTCTAAATTAGACTCTGTTGGAGGAGCTACAGCTGCCTCATGACAAAAGTCTTCTGATATGGTCACTCAGCTGAGTTCTCCTATAGGTTGGGTACCATTTTACAACATTTCAAGTTCTACTCAAAAGGCTGCCTCGGCATGCCACTGAGATCCCTCTACTAAATTTTCAATATGTACCTTGAATCAGACCAAAGCTGATTTCCTCTTTTCATGTCTTTTCTTCTTATTTTAATAAACATAAGAAGAGCTAGCCATAACCTCTATGGGTCACTTCTGGAACAGGTATTTCTGTGGTTAAGGTTTCACGTGGCATCCTTTGGAGCATCCCTCTTTATTGGTCCATTTGAGTTGGAAGGTGGCTAAAGAGACTCTTATCAACCCATGACTAGTAGGTAAGACAATACTCCATATAGTTGATAAAATAACACAACACACAGGGGTTTTGAGTTGCCCTTAAACTCAGGCTTCAATACTTTTGGTTCGCATACTCTTGGCTGAGTTTGTGAAAGCCTACTTATTAAAAGCAGTGCCCCAACTGACAAACAGTGTTGTCATTTCCCCTTTCCTGAACTGTGGTAACCAAGACTTCCTGTACGCTGATTCCAGGTTTTCTTTTCAGCCTTGTCTGTCTCATGCTCTACACAAAACGGCTGCTCCTAGAACATGACATCACTTCTCATCCTCACCCTTTTTCTCAAAATTCCAAATCCCTGTAATGTTTCTCTTTTACTCTACTTTTGGAGTTCTTTGCCCCATTTCCAAACACAGTTCAGATCTTCCCCGCTCCCCACCATACATTTTCCTAAATCTCACTCACTGGAGGATTAACTGCCCACTAAGTTCCAAGACACTTATTCCCTTTAGTGTTCCACAGTATATATAAACCTGCGTAACTCTTTTTATAGCACCTTAGAACATTATTTTTTGCCTTTCTAAAAAAGGTGTTTATTTTTATTTATTTATTTATTTTATTATTAGCAGTTTCAGGTATACAAAACAATGTAATACTTAGACATTTCACCCCTCACAAAGTGATAACTCCCGTCCCCCAATCTATTGCCCCTCTGACATCGTATATATCTATTACAATTCCTCATCCTGCTTGATGTTGGCACAGTATTGGCCCATCGGAGAGGCAGTGTGACAAGAGGCATGAGCATGGTGGTTAACTGCGTGGCATCTGGAGCCCGAGCCAGACTCCACTTTGAAACTTTGGACAAGGTATTTAACCTCCTTGAGCTTCCGTTTCCTCCTGTGTAAAATTGAATAGTAACAGTCCCTAGCTCACAAGGTTTTTATGAGATTTAAATTATTTAATAACTATAAACCTTGTAAACAAACTATGAACAGTGTCCAGCTCATAGTAAGCACTCAATAAATATCAGTTATTATTGTTACTTCTTTTTGAAAGATGGTTCCAGCTCTGCATTTATTTGACTATTATCTCCCTTACTTCTCTCTTACACAAAACCTCTTTGGTGGCTCTTGTCCACATGTACAGCTCTGTTACATTTTATGGCTCTCCCTTGATGGTAGAGTACCACCCAGGACTCTGAATGACAACCAGAGACGGATCCAAACCTCAGAAGGGCTGACCAGACAATCTCCTTGTCCTCCTGCATTTGCAAGCTCCAGATGAAAGAATTTGCCTCTTTGACATAATAAAAATAATTCTAGTAAGGAATGTGTGGTTTCTACAAGGTAACTGTAAGAGTGTGATGGTTAAATAAGATGAAGCATCTCTGTGGAGGTGAATGACCAAAGAATGGAAGATAATTTCCATTGTTTTTTAGAAATTCCAACTTTTATACCATTTTTTTTCATTCCTAGGGTGCTTGTTAACAGTGAATCTAACACATGAGTTCCATGTTTCACCAAATGTTTCTTGTCAGCTTGCCCTTACTCCATGGGGTGGGGTGGACAGGCTACTCCTGAGAGAAACCTGTCCCCTGACCATCATAACAGTTGAGATTTATACATTGAATAACCTTTTTCTCCTGGGGTTGGGATTTATATATTGAATGATTTTGCCCTTGGGGCCTGTGAGCTGCTCTGCACGCTTTTACTTAATCAGAGAATGGGGAGGCTGCTGAGGGCTGTGATCAGTCTGTCTGCAGACTGGAGTCCTGTCACCAGGAGCCACTTTAGCTGGACTCTTATAGCAACTGTCAGTATAAAATGAGAGAAATGACACGAGAAAATAGCTATGTACTCAAAAATCACAGTATTCGTCCAAGAGTCTTAAGAACCATTTGCTACCATAATGATCATCCAGTTGTGTGTTCAACTGCCAGGAAAAGAAACTTATATTTGAGAGATTGGTGGAGGGAGGAAAGAGAGGGAGAGGTACTCAATTCCGGGAGAGTGGGGTGGATTTGAAGAACTAGAAGGGAAATAAAACAGAATAAGCCCTAAGAAGCATCGGTGACAAATGACGCAGCAGCTGTTGTGTGGAAGGGCTTTGATGCCTTTATTCTCATCTGTACAGCAGACCCTGAGCTGTGGGTCTGGGTGCCCAGCAGCTGCGCTCTGCCTCTACCTGCCGTAACCGAGGTCTGTCCTTAAAGTGCCCGTGAGGCCACGTTTTCACCAACTGCCTGGGCAATTGATAAGTCGTCAGTCGGGAAGCGGAGCCGTTCACAGGCAGACCTGAAGCTTGGTGCTTAAAATGAATTGGAAGCATCTGGTTGTTTTGCTGTCGGTAGGTAATGATGCAGCCGCGTCACACCCCCAGATGTGATTCTACATTCTTGCAGCTGTTCTGGTGGGAGTTCCAACACCCAAAACATCTGCTGCTGGGACTCTGTGGTACAGTTCTCACTACATCTCTCTGGGTTCTTATTCTTTTCCCAGAAAATGTACTTTCTTTCCACTCAATATTTTCCTATTTTTCCAAAAGTGTTATTTCCAGCAAGGGGATACCCACCAAATTCTATTTAACGTGGAAGGGAAATCCATATCATCTTCAAAATTCATGGTGAAACACAGGGGGTGTGACACTAATTCGTTTTAAGAGGTTTGATGAAATAGAACATTACAGCCAGTCAAAGAATTCATACTTTATGACGCACGTAGAAGAAATGGCTATAATGAAGTCACTTCATATGTTAAATACATGGGCAAGGGGACACCTTGGAAGTCCAAAATATTTATCTCCGGGATATTTGTCAGTATCATCAAACTGCACACATAAAATGCTCTTGCTACTGCCTATTTAGTAGATAAAAGATCCTTTTCAAGCATGATTCCTCAAACATTTCAGGCAATATTATAAACTTGCATAAAAGTTTTGAAGAGCAACAGAAGTATCAAGCCACAAAATATTCATGTACTTTGACTCAGTAATGAGTGGAAATTTACCCGAAAGAAATTATATATGGAAAAGTGTTATGTATAAAGATGCTCGTTGTGGGATTTATCACAGTGAAAAAATGGATTTTTCTATTGTCCCCAAATATGGAAATTGTTAAATAAATATGGTGTCCCTACTTCCATAGGATACATGGAAAATCAATATGAGGGACTGAAACATTTCAGCTGCTCAGGCAGCAATTAAAAAGATATTTACTTGAAGCTAATAATAACATGGGGAAATGCTTCTGACATTAAGTGGAAAAGGCAAAATACAAAGTTGTTTGTACATTATGGTTAGGATCATACAAAAATTCGGCATTTGAAAATGACCTAAAGGAATTGCTCCAAAACAATAATAGCTGTTGTGCTTGAGTGGGAGAATTATGAGCAATTTCCTTCTTTTCTCTCTTTTCCTAATTATTTATTAAGGGGTTCTATTACTTGATTAGTAAAAGATGAAGAAAAATGCATCCCTACAGTGTGACCATGACATGAAACCTGCCAAGGCAAATGAGTTTGAAAAAAAGTAACATCAATGGAGCCTGAGGTATATCAAAAAAAGAAACCTGGAGCTAGCAAACTTCAGGTACAGACCTATTATTTCTCCATCACAACCCCAGCTTTCTGGCAATTTTCTCCAGTTTTAAGGAATCCAAAGTGAAATTAACACAAGATTCTGACTTTCACCGGAGTGTGTTAGAAATACAGTGCCAGACTGAGAAAGCCAATCCAACATGGGATAAAAGTTCATGAATAAGCACATATGGGGAGAATTATTTTCCTTCATTTCAGTGACTGAAAAAAACTTGGAACAAGACTCCTTTCTTTGGTTCCACCAGGTAACTTTTCCAAGCCCATGAAACTTGGGAAGGATGACTATAGCACTTCTGTCTCTCCATACCCAAATGTCTTTGCTGACCTCATATTCTCTTCGCCTGAAGGAGAAAACAAATTCAGCTAACATTACTTTAAGCCTATTCTTATTTTTTAACCCTCCTCTCAAATTTTAAAATAATACATTGATATTTTTAATACCCCCAAATTAAATTGCTTTTTCTTAGAATTTTGGAGGACAGCTTTAATTTAGGAGTAAGAAGGTTGATCGAGTGATACTAAACTGATTAGTCTCAGGATTTCTCAAGGAAACGCTGACCCAGCATCATGGCCCTCACGCACACCATTATAATTCTTTGATTTCCTGTCATGGCAGACAGTTCAAAAACGAAAAGTAAATAGGAGACATGGAAAATCAATGTGAGGTGCTGAATTGTTCCAGCTGCCGAGGTCTGTTAATTACATCATATTTTTATGGAGACATTCAGCTCAGACTTGCCAAGTGCCCACATCTGGAGGCCGTTGCCTGCCATCCTGTTGGGGGCAACTCTTCTCCCCAGGCATGTTGGTTAACTGCAAAAGGACAAGCTACCCCAGGAAAACTTGATTGTACAGACCAACTCTCTGAGGCAAAATCTGAATGATTGTTGTATCTTATGTTACCATAGAGATAAGAGGTGCTGGGAGCTGGAGAGGGGCCACTCGAGTGGCAGAAAGTGGGTTAGTCAGTATGCACAGTATGAACCTGAGGAAAATGAAAGTCTGTTCTACTCGGGTAGCCAGGTCTTGGTGCGCTAAGTGGGAGAGAGCCGAAAAGAGATGAGAGACTGCAGGGAGCAGGCAGAGAAAAACAATGTGAATGAGTGAAAGGACTGGACTTACAGCTGAGTAAAGTGCCAGGCCACCAGGAGCCCAATGGATTTTCAAGACAAAGTCTTTTGAGCACCTACTCTCTTGCCAGGGCAATGAAAGGACGTTCACAGTGCCAGCGCAAACTTCATGGATTGTTTCAATAAAGGGCCTTCCACATTTCCTTGTAATTTAGACCCTCCCAAAGTCTTTTCTGGTTTCCCTTCCTCTTCTGCATCCTTTACCATGTCCTTTTTCTTTTCTCGTATCCTTCCAGATGTTTCCAAGTCCCTCTTTTTTTTTTCATCTTTATGCGCGCTAGGACTAGCTTTTTCATCTAGGCATCTCTAAATCATCACAATTCATTCTCTTTCCTTTTCTTCTTAGTTTTTCTCTCTACACCACCTCTTTCCCTCGTTTACTTCTTGCTATTTTTTTTCTAATTGTAAATTCTTACACACATAGCTGGATGAAAGAAAAACCCAGTGTCTGTCAAAGATGCTTTGAGACACTGCCTAATGCCCAGTCCCTGCTATCCATCTCCCCCCTCAGGGACAAGGTTTGTCTTGAGTAAAGTCTTGGTCCAGGCCTGCAATTTTCAAATCCTACGCTCCTCAGGGAGGCTCTGAAAATCCTACACTTATTATATTTTAATCCCATTATTTAAATATGTATTTCAAATGTGTGACACCTAGCTCATACTCTCTCTCCCCCCCCCAAAATTTGCACACTTTCAATGTAAATTAAATGTATATTATATTTAAAATGGACATACATGTAACATGTTTATGTAAATGTAATATATGTAAAAATGTATTGCATTACATTTAAATGTAAATCCAGTGTAAATTATAAATTTAAAAACTTACAAATTTCAACACATTGTGAACTTGTGCCAATCAAGTAAATTATTTCATGCAGATTTGGAAATAAAGATTCTCCTGTGGTTTCTAACTGTGTCATTCAGTAGAAATGTTGTAGGGCTGCACTGGTAGTTTTGTAAATTCAGCCTGTGTGTGACAATTCATATAAACTGTATAAAGCACATGAGTGAAGAGCCTAATTAAATGCCAAGGGAGGGTCCCTGGACCTGCTTGGGGGCCTTTTGTTGCAGGGCAATTGCACTCGTGCAATAGTAAGCCAGGTTGTCCCATGTCCTGTCCATGTTTTAGCTCTTGTTTCAATGTCCTGATTGCTTTTCAGGTGACTTTTCTATGAGAGGAATTTGAGCACTTACTAAATACAATCAGTGACCCAACTTTAAAATACTCCTTGTATTTTAGAATCTAGATCAATTTGATTAAGGAGCTCTCCCAAAATTGCAAAGCCAGCTGTCAACAAATTCATAATTTGCAACAATTTATCTGAGCGAACATGCTGATTCCAGAAGCTAATCTAGGGCTGGAACAGTTACCTGTAACCTCCAAATTCTGATATTTGTGTTCATTCACCTACCTTCACTTTTATAATTTATATATATATAAAATTATAAATTTTAAATTAAACAAATGTGTATTAATAAATTATCATTTAATCAGCCTTCTATATTGGGGTTTCCCTTTAGATTTCATCTGAAAATAATGCTTTGTTATAAAAACAATAATAATGGATAGTTTCACCCACTGCCTCCTTGCCCCCTCCTCTTCTCTCCCCCGGCCCCCACCGACAGTCCTTGTTTTTCCAGGCTGTTCTCTGCTTCCTTGTTTCCTTTTAAACTTGATCCCACAACTCTGACCGTCCTGCTCTAACCTAATCAATATTCTCGTACTAAGATGATCATTTCTAAAAACGATTTGAGGGGTACCCCTGCCTAGAGAGCAAGTGAGGAAAGGGGGCTTGCATTTAGCCCTAAAATCCTCAAGTCTTGGTGAACCGATGTAAAGGAATGAATCATCCACAGTGAAATTTTAGGCACTTTGACATTCAGAAGAGCCCATCGGAGACAGCCCTTAGTCAATCTCATATCCTTTTGAAGTGTTTCCCAAACTGTGGTCAGAGAACCATTTATGAAGTGCTGGTTAAAAAGACATTTTCCTGGGATCTAACCTGAATTCTCTGAAGCTGCCTTTTTAGTGAGCTCCTTAAATAATTCTGCTCTTTGAAGTTCAAGTGTCACCACCGTTAATCTTCCATGCACTGGTGTAGAATACAAGCGTTGAGTGTGCCTGCCTCCATTGAAAGCTGCAGACTGAGAGGCATTCCAGGCAGGCATTTGAGTGCAAAGAAGTGTACAAGTAAGAAGACAAATGTGGAGAAAGAATATAAAATCTAGTGAGCAACCTCAAAAAGGAAAAGAAAAACAATTCCAATGTCCTTTTCTCCAGCTCTGAACTCATTAGCCAGCAGCAGTGGCAAAGCCGAAGTAGTTTGAGGGCTGCCTGCAGGATGGAGGAAGCCCAGCTCCTGGCACATACTGGAGGAAATGGTAGCACGGATGAAGACCACTGTGCAGGCCAGTAAATGCAGACACAGGGACAGTGTAGAGACACCAGACCTTGATCCGTCTGCCTGTGTGGAGAGGAGTTCTGGGATGCACTTCCCTTTTGACCCTTCTCTCAGGCAGGCCCAGAATTCCTCAGAGCCCCAGGCTGGAAGCACTGGAGCAGAACAAGCTCCTGCCCTGACTGGGCACCTCCTCAGGCTGTCGTGTGCATCTCTGTTCTTCCTTCATAAAAATCCACCATGCACTCCAAAAAAGGAACTAGGACACTTCGTTTTTATTCCACATGCATCTCATTTGTCTTCAGTAGGTTCTTCCATAATCTCATCATTATTGCTATGGCCCTCAGAGGACAGCTGACTTGCATTAATCAGCGGAGCCCTCATCGCTCACCAGATTCTTTACACTTTTACCATGCCCTGGGGCATCCTAACTTACTTGAAAAATTAATAAACCTACCCCCTCTTATCTTACCTTATTAATGTCTGTCTTTGTAACCCATTATCCCCGCATATCATCAGAGATCACTGGAGGGTGCAATGGTCACCAGCTTGCTCCCTTCATTCTATCCTAAAACTGGAACACCCCCCTGAATGGCCAGCAAGAAAATGGCCTTCATGGGCCAGCAGGGTGTTTGTTTACCAGCTCGATGGCACAGTGGACTGAAGGCAGGAGAATTCTTATGCTTCAGCTCAAGGCCATTAAGGCCCATTAAGTTGTTCTCTCCTCCCCCATCCCCTCTCCCCCTCTTTTGTGCACCCTAGTAAATCTGACTCATTAGCTTTAGATGTTTTGAAATACTGGTACATTAATCACTTGTGTTTGCACACTGTTTATGTGGGTTGTTGGTCATGGTCTGTAGTTATACTGGCTGTCTCCCTTGCTTACTTAAAGGTACAATCCAATTGAAAATAAAGATTTTTGCAGGTTTGCTCATTACACACAGTGTCGGCAGCTGGTGAGTGTCTTTTGCAATTCATCAGAGGCCTCCCAGACCACCTGCTCTCGGCATCCTGCAAACAGCTGGCACCGGGTAAGCACCATAAGCTATTACCTTATACAACAAATAAATAAATAAATGGGTAGATGGGTAGACAAATAAATAAATTCATTGAATTGTCAGCCTGGAAGCATTGCTTCTTGAAGGGAAAAGTCCATTCTGAAAACAGAAAAATACCACTAACCCAAACTTATCTCATGCCATTTAAATGAAAAAAAGAGAGAGGGAGAACACCCAAAATGTCAAGTGGGAATATTTTGTCATTTGAGTACAAAGGCAGTCAAGAAAAGGACTCTACACAGGCTGGCTGTGTGGTTTGGTACAAAGAGTGAGAGGAGAGGGTATTGGATTGGATTGCCTATTGAGATATTCTTAGAGGTAGGCTTTGTGGATTTGAGTTAAGTCCACCAGATGTCCCAGGATTAAGAAGACAATCCGTTTCCAATATCATCACTACTTTAGATTTTTGTGGCCTTCATCCCAATTTTTAACCCCGACAATGATCCTCTGAATGGCCATGCCCTGCTCTAATCACCAGCGCTTGTCCTGCTCCCCACAGCCTGAGGAAAGGCTAAGGACAGTGGGATGCAGAAACTAGACAATGGTTGGGGGTCCAGAGGATGGGCATCTGGCAGGGTGTCACTTTGAGGGATTTCTAAAGTTTATCACAGACAGCCTGAGATATCCCTGAGGTCTACTTGAAAATACTTAATAATTTGGTGCTGGATTTTATAAACATCACCCAGTACAGCTATGATTCTCCAAAGTCATTTACGCTGGTCTCCATGGATCGGTCAAAATTTAGCTGTGTCTTTTGACTTGTCCTTGCAAAACTATGTATCTGCTGTAGGACAGTCACCTCGCTGTTTATGAGCTTCAGTAATCAAATGCTTGAATGAAGCTGTTAGAAATCATTATTTTAATCTTATGGCTGGTTAAATTCTAATAATTTTTTCAGCTTTATTTTTTTGTTACTTTTTTTAACAAGAGTATTTATGGATTGAATTCACAGGGAAGAATATTTTCCATTTTACCAAATTCAAAAGTTGAAAATGAAGATTCATCTGTAGTCCTACATTTTCTTGCTTTAATCCCTCCAGAACTACTAAGTACCCAGCTGTTCTGTGTGGTTGAGAAGCAAGAACACCAGTGTCAACCTGGAGGCTTGTCAGAAACACCGACTCCCTGAATCAGAATGTGCATTTAAACATGTACAGTCCCCAAGTGACGAGTGTGCACAGTCAAGGTTGACAAGTATCCGTGTCATATGCCCTTGATTCTTTTAGGTCAAAAGTACCAAATAGAAATTGCCACAGCTACGTCATACTAAGGTGATCATAAGAATTTGAATAAGAAAATGCAAACCAAACAAATTCCTCACCTACTACAGGAGCCAAAATGCCCCATTCTTTGGAGAGGCAGCACATAGTGGTAAAAAACAAATAGAGGATTTGGAGTCAGAAAAATCCGGGTTTACTTTCTGACTGGCCACTTTGCAGAATACTGACTTGAGGCTAGTCACACTTCAAGGGCTTCCTTTCCTCATTTAAGAATGGAGATAACAGCAACTCTGCAACTTACCCGCATGACAGTTTCAGAAATAAAGGAGATCCTTCATGTACCATCGCACAATAAGCTCCAAGAAGTGTTACATCTGCATAAGGAAATTGTAGTCACCATAGTAGTAAGTAATAGGAATGTTAGAGATAGAACAATTGGATGGACCAAGGAGGTGAGAATAAGGACTCCACCTCATCTGTGGGTGGAGGACAGACAGACCCTGGTGTGCTGCAGTGGTGCAATTGTTAACACTTTTACTGGTGGTAGTAGATGCACTGGCTGGTGCTATGTCTCTGGCCCTAAAGGAGTACAAGTGATATGTTCAGTAAAAGGAACTGAGTAGCTGTTGCTGAGAGCCTCTGATTTGTTGAAGAAAGATTATGACAAGCTCAGGATGATTATTCAACAGTTCAAGCAAACATGTAGAAACTTGAGGAACCATGTGTAGCAGAGTTTCAGAGGAAGTTAAATTCTCCTGCTGGAAACTTTCCTCTGCTGAGATCAGGGCCCTAATAGGGAAAGTATAAGATCCTGAGACTTGAAATGGTGGGTATTTGAGTAATGCAGTTGAAAATCATGAGCTCCCAGACTCTCCTGAGCCCTCCGGGCCTACAGAAAAGACCCATTCCCCTTTATTAGAAATAGTGCCCACCCCCCACTTAAAGATCATTCAAAGGCCTCTAATGAAACAGGTGTGTCTATTAGTTTGTCAAGGGTCCCAAAGGCCACCCCCAAGTTTGATGATTTGCTAGTAGGACTCATAGGACTCACATATCATGGTATTCTTGGTTATGGTTTATTGTGGCAAAGAATACAAAGGGAAAAGGTGCATGAGGAGAAGTTCAGAGGAAACCAAGCACAAGCTTCCAAGGGTCCTCTTCCCAGATGTGCGTCCTACAGGATGTGCCTAATTCTCCCAGCCTCAAGTTGGGATAATATATATGAAAATTAGTAACTGGGGAAGCTTGTTAGAGACTCAGTGCTCGGAGTTTTTACTGGGGGCTGGTCACATAGGCAGCCTCTGCCTGGCACGTAACCAAATTCCAGATTCCCAGAAGGAAAACAGGTGTTCGTCATAAACCATATTGTTTGTACAAACAGTGGAGGCACAGTGAGACACTCTTAGCAATTCTGGGAATGGTGGGAACCCTCCCAAATCCAAGTTCCCAGATGCCAGCCAAGGGCTAACCTTGTAAGTAGGCCTTTCAAAGGGGGGATAGCAGTCATGTGTTGTGATCCTGGAGCTGGACCTTGTAACCATTTCCTCCCTTTCAGATGGTGTAATATCTTTGTCCATAGAAGGCACTGGAGTGACACTGCAAAGCCATAGCCAGAGGAAAGGGCTTCTCTTTCTGGTTCCATCCTGCCGTTTTTCTTCGGCCTGGTTATCAGCAGATCAGCACACAAGAGGCCTGGTGGTACTCACCTCACCAGCCCATGTGGACCAGCTCCCGCCCCCTCCCTGCATCCTCTGGCAATATTCTTCCCCACTCAATGGCTGGTTCCTGTAGACCAGCTGCAGTTGTACCTTCTAGTAAGTTTCTTCACCATCAGCATGCTCTGCGTTCCCCTGGCAGCCATGCCCTCTCCAAAGGAAGTTTGAATCTCAGCCTTGTGGGAAGAGGGCAGAGGAGATGTCTCTTCTAAGTTCTGAGTCCCTACCTTATTCATATTCCCTCAGCTCTAGCAGTAGTAACTGCTTTCCACATGTGCTATATCTATATTCCTCAGAGTCCTCTTTTATTCCTTTTTTGTAGTTAAATATATTGTACTAATTAATAATTTTTAAATTAAATTTTCTCTGTTCAAATTACTTGTGTGCTTTCTGTCTCCTGGTTGGGCCCTGATTGATGCTGTGCCTTAAAAGACCATGCTTGCCCCCACGGCCCCTCCTGAGAAGCAGATAGATAACCACGTTAAATCTCAGCACCCCCTAACTGGGATGTGTTGAGTCAGCGAAGGGAAGATAGAGACTATACATGAAAGGAGCTGCAAGATCCGGCCAATATGTGCCAGCAGGAGTGGGGAAGGTGTGCATAGGACTGAATACTGAGAGATATAAATTTGGATAAAGGAGAGTTTATTAGCATGGAGCACTTTCGCATGATACACAAGTCTAGACAAGTACCCCAATGCTAAGATGGGTCTTAGAATCTTGGAAAATATCATGACCCTAATGAATGGCCCAATGAATTAGAAATACACAAACTGATATGACCAATGGTCTAAAAAGGAATTTTGAAGCTCAAATAAGTAGGCACGCTAGAGGGGCTATACTAGGTAAGTCAAGAAATGCCCCACCAGCCAGCAACGTGCCATAGAAGAGCCCAGAGGACACCCTTTCACCAGAGGTAAGGAATGCGCTCATGAGAGGACACCGGCATTGTTGAGAAGCTTAGCAGTGGCTGTATTCTGTAGCTAAGGCTAGGAGTAGAAGGCACCATTACAGAACTGAGCTCATTGAAAGCAGTGGGAATCTTGAAATAATAGAAGCCTAGTGGCAGTGTGTCACCATCTGCAGTAAGGTGAACACAACTCTGACAATGAAATCAAGGTCAGAGTAGCAGCAGGGAGCCTCAAAGAGCTGTGGAGATAGTATATAGAACATAGTGTTCCTAGGGGCAAGATTGATAGGCAGCCAGCAAGGGTATTACACAAATTATCCAACTAAAAGAAATCAAGAATGGCTGATCGGGAGTCTGCAGGCAGCTGCTCAAATAAAAAGTCATGATCACTTGCCAGGCTTCTGGGCCTGAGCCAGTTTTTGTTTCCAGAATGACTGAAGGAGAAGTCAGGTCCCCATGAAAAATGACCTTGCCATACCACAGCAAGTGGATTCAGTAGTAATTCTCTCAGTTCTTCCCCCAAAGTGACCTACAGCCATTTACTCAGGTAACCATTCAGTAGGAAAATGGAAACTTACAGGAATTGTTGGACCCAGGGTGTGAGTTGACTTTGATTCCCAGGTACGCAAAGCACCACTGTACCCTCCTTTACAATCAAGGAATGTGGAGTGAGGTCATGACCCAGGTCTATCTCACCATGAGTTCACTGGGTCATAGACCCATGCAGTGATCATTTCCCTGTACTCAAATATAATTTGAATAGACATACATGATAAATGACAGAACTCTATGTCAGGTTCTTGACTTGTGGGATAAGAGCTATTGTAGTGGAAAAAGCCCAGTGGATGCTTCTGAAATGCCCCCAAAGTCCCCCACCCAAAATAGTAGATATAAAACAATACCATATCCCAAAGAGAATGGCAATACTTAGCATTACCATCAAAATTTGAAAGAATGCGGGAATGGTGATCACCACAATATCGTGATATCCTCATTTAATTCACCACTCTAGCCCCTACAAAAACTTTACTGGTCATGCTGGATGACAGTGGACTACCACCAGTGCTGTGCTTGTAAGTGGTTAACAACTGGCTCTCCTGGGTGGGGCAAGGCAGGCATTGTAGCGTTTGCCAGTTGCTGTCATATAATGTTCCCACTGTAGGCTTAACAACCAGCTCACAAGGCTCCTGAAAATGTAACAATCAGCTCCCACAGGCCAGTGTGGGCCTACTTCAGCACACAGATACCACAGACTTAACTAAGTAGAAGCCACAATACAGCTGCTGTGCTGCTGTGCCAGATGTGGTGTCTTTAACACAACCTTCAACATTGCTGGAGCTATTAAGCTGGCTAAGTTTTCCATCCCTATCGGAAAGAAGGATCGCAAGCAGTTCATATTTGCATGGGATGGATGACAGTATAGTTATTGTCTTTTGCCAGGGCCTTGTTAATTCTCTGTTAACATCCCAGGGCCTCTGTCATAACATGGTCCCAGGGGACTTGGCCATTCTGGAGATTTGACAGGACGTCCACAATACCAATGACGTCATGGTCATCAACTGCAGTTGTAGAAAATGGCAAGTACTTTGGAGTATCTTGGTAAGAAACATGAGCTCCAAAGATGGATAAGCCTGAAGAAGATTCAGGAAAACTACTGTATCGATAAAGAGTTTTTAAGGGTCAAGCAGACTGGGGCATGTTGGAACATCCCCTCCAAAGGAAATGACAAATTATTATACCTTATACCTTATACCTTTTTTAATTATTATTATTATGCAGGCGAACTCAGCAGTGCTACATGGGCCAGAAGATCCAACAAAGTATCTGTGGCAGGAAAAAAATCACCATTCGAAGTTTGTCATGCAATATCCCACTGGGGATGGCCTTGTCCAAGGTCGTCCTCTGCCTGCCAGGAATAGCATGTGGTCAATGTCTAGCTGACGTGGAGATCTAATAAAGTCTTAGCCCTTGATTCAATTTGGGGCGATTCTGAAGAGCTCAGAATTCTGCCCCACCCAAATTCCCCTTCAGAGCTCCCTGGGAATGCTTTGAGTGTCAACCGCCCCCTCTGTTGTTCATGCTGTCCCCACTTCTTTACAGATGCATCTCTCAGGAGCACTCCCCAAGAAATTTTCTGTGTGCAACTCTCCATCTCAGAGTCTAGTTCCAAGGATCCCAACCTAAAATGGCCTCCAATGGAACTCTGAATCCCACTCTATCGAGAGCAGTTCTGCTTTTTCTTTTTCTCTTTATTTCTTGTTATTAATGTTATTGTAACTGTTCAATGCTTCCTGGTAAGATTTCCTTTGAAAGAAAAAAAGTGGCAAAAGTAGAATCAGTCAATATCTCACACTTGAAGGGACATCCTGGGTTTATTGCTTTGTAACAAACCAGTGCTTTCGGAAGCTTGACCTGGAGTTTGGACTTTGCTAAAGTCCAAGATGGAAAATGCGTTGTCTCTTTACATGCCACTGGCAGAGCCTTTCAGCAGAATTTCAAGAAGTGTTCAGAGGTGATAATCATAAGAAAATAAGCATAATCATTAATCTTAATTAATTAATCGACAGAATTAATTAAATTTAATTAATGATATCAACCCTGAGTAGGAAGTAAGGATTAGTGGCAGCATATGTGACATATTATTTGCAGAACTATCCTAGAAACTGTACAAGGCTAAGTATAGGGAATGGACATGAGCAGAGGAAAACACCCAGATAAAACCCAGAACTGCTACAGAACTGGGTGTTCAGGAGAAGTGTGGGCTGTTTTACTAGAACTCTTGGGCTAGAAGCAAGGCTGAACAGTTCTTCCCATAAAAGAGATGGCGCTGTAAGTATTAAGCCCATGTGGCCATCCAATTGGAGGTGGCATGAGCCTCCTTGACCTGGAGAGCACTGAACAGGTCGCTCTAGAATCCAGACACAACTGAGATACCGAATGCAGAATTGCTTGAGACGGTGGTGACCTAAGACTTTCCAGGAGCAGAAGGCTAACAGGACTGGCCACTGGAATTACAAACAAAAGAAAATTAGTCCTTCTGGTGACCTAAAGGAATCAACTAAAAACTGAAATGTTTTAGAGCTATTTTTGGTGACTATTACAAATTATAAAAGTCACTTGCTTTCCCAAATAAGTTACAAAATGTAATATAGAAAGTTGATTTCACTCACACTAAATATGTGTATATGTGTGTGTGCTTGTTTGTGTGTGTGTGAGTGTGTGTGGATGTGTGTAGCTATTTTGTTTGGGAAGATTTATTCATTTATATATATATGTATATATATGCTTATATACATACACACACATAGCTATAGCTATAGATATAGATATAGATGATATTGATATAGATGATATAAATCTCCTCTTTGGGAGGACAAAAACCTGTGCCAGTCCTGACCTATTACCTTCAAATCCATTCCTCACCTTCCCCCTGCTCTACTCTTTACTTCAAAGTAGCTGACAACTCTAGGCTTCATTTTCTGGACCCCTGTGTCAAGTTGTTCTGGCAGGGGTTGGCCAATGAGAGGCACTGCTGGGAGATTAAAGGGTAGGAGAAGAAATTGGAGACAGCTCAGTAGTGACCTGTGTTTTCTCCATGGCTCCAGCTCCCACTGGACAAAGCCTGCAACTATCTAGCTTCTGCCAGATGACTCCAGCCAAGGGTGTGGGGACTTTACTGTTGTTGCCAATTTCCAAGTTGCCTCACTGCTCCCTGTTTGCCTTCTCAGCTCTTTTATCAGCCATGTAACCAATTCCCAGCATTTAATCCCCTCTATTTAAAATATTCAAATGACTTTTGTGTCCTGCTTGGACACCAAGTATTCTGAAAACTGAAAAATTTTACTGAAGGATAAAGAGAAGATTTATTAACAACTATTGGAAAGATCAGTTTCCTGGCTGCAACTTCTCACATCCCCTTTTCATTTGTACCCTCCTTAGGCAGCTCAATGGCTAAACAGAAAATATAAACACTGACCACACAGGCTCTAGATCACAATGGACAGGGAAATTCCAAACAATTGATAAAGAATAGAGTAAAACTCTACAGAAACAGTTTCTCTACAAAAATTATTTAAAACAAATAGCCATCCAGGATAGAAATGCCCCTATTCAAAAATGACCACAGTGGGGCCGGCCTGGTGGCTCAGGCAGTTAGAGCTCTATGCTCCTAACTCCTAAGGCTGCCGGTTTGATTCCCACATGGGCCAGTGGGCTCTCAACCACAAGGTTGCCAGTTCAATTCCTCGAGTCCCGCAACGGATGGTGGGCAATGCCCCCTGCAACTAGCAATGGCAACTGGACCTGGAGCTGAGCTGCGCCCTCCACAACTAAGACTGAAAGGACAACAACTTGACTTGGAAAAAAGTCCTGGAAGTACACACTGTTCCCCAATAAAGTCCTGTTCCCCTTCCCCAATAAAATCTTAAAAAAAAAAAAAAAAAAAAATGACAACAGTGGCACCTAAACAATCATTCTGCAACAAAAACAAAAAAGAGGGAATGGAAACTAGTGTGTAATGAATAAAGAACAGTCTAGATGGTTATTTAATCTAGGTAACCAAAGAAGTTTTAAGACAACAACTACTTAACATTCCCAAGGTAATCAGAGAAATGGAATGAAAGATAATAGAACAAGATATACTGGAATGAAAAGGTAATTAGGAGTTAAGTAAATATGTTTAAGACAAATAATAGTATAGAATTTTAAGATGGTATTACAATACAAGTAGAATTAAATCTATAGAATTATGATGACAACACAGAGCGCAGGTTTGTGAAATTCACCCAAAATGAATAGAAAAGAATTAAAAAGATGATAGCAATTGGATGGATTATGGTTGATGTGGCAGCCCAATAATGGAGAGCTAATATATATAACTACTATTCCTAAAGGAAATACCACCAAAAAAAAGCAACTAACAATATTAAAATTCACAATAAATGAAAATCTTTGTGAAGGAAAATTTGTATCTAGAGCTCAGAAAGCTTACTCTATTCCTGACAAAATAATCATAATAAACTCACAGCAAACCAAATCTGGCAAGTTGTTGAATTTCAAATATAAAGAAAGTATCCAATAAGCATTCAGGCAGAAGTAATAAGTTATTGACATAAGAAAGAAATGAGATAACCCTCAGATTTCCCTTGAGAAGAAACATGAATGGCAACAAGTAGTGGAGAGTTGTCTACAATATGCAAGGAAAAGAGGTAACCCAAACATGTACAAAGGTGTGTATACACACACACACACACACCGGGGGTGCCAAAAAATGTATACAAGTGGACACTTTTGTCAACATTGCTCAAGCAGTAGTTCGCTGTAATCAGCAGTGTCTGGATGCTGATGGTAACCACTTTGAGCACCTCTTGTAATTGCAGAAGTCAAACGTGACTTGTATTCATCTTTTGTTATCAGTATATATTGAGTATTATGATTTTAATAGTTTTCCTGTCTCAGAATGTGTACACATTTTTGGCACCATATATATTTCATACATATGTATATACATAGGTATATTTCTTATATATATGGAGAAAGGCATTATAAAATATGCAAAGATCAGGAAGTGTTGTCACCTAGGCATCCTTCCTAAAAAACACTGAAAAGTCCACCAATTGAGAGAAATTGAAATAATACTGAAACCAGTTGAACACATTGAAATCTAAGAAACAGGAGTTATTATGGTTCCACAACAGTATATAAATGTTATTCTTGAAAAACCTATGTAAAACAGGACAAAAAAATCAGAGTATCTTCAAAGGAGTAGAAGAGGAAGAAAGTTAAAAAAAAGGGTAAGTGTGCTAATTTCTTTATTTTATCATCCAAAGTCCATCGATACTGCTTTGATTCTGACATAACAATTTGAGAAATATAAGTTTAAGTATATTATTTGGTAAAAAGAACCAGGGCTCCTAGGAGTATTTGGAAACTAAGATCTGGATACTAAGTGTGCTTATAGCTGCTAGAGTGTTATTGTCCCCACTCCCTTTGAGTGGACAGAGCTAGGAAGTACATGTATGTTTACATCACACACACACACACACACACACCATTTACACCTATGTCTATTTCTATATTTATATGTATATATTAAAAACTTTGAGTTCCCACTGGTTCCTCTGGTTCCCATCCAGCACTACAAGGTTTTTTCTAGCTAGGGTTGCCATATAAAATACAAGATGCCCAGTTAAATCTGAATTTCAGATTAGAAACAAAATAGTATTAGCATAAATATGTCCCAAATGATATATCCTGTAGTTTTATTTGCTAAATCTGGCAACTCTGATTCTACCTGTCTCTATTCCCATGTATGTTCTCTCTTTTCCCAATAATAAGATACCTGACTCCATTTATCCTTAACATATTTCTCCATCTCCCAGTATATGGCCAATCTTTTATACAGCCCATGTCCCAGCCTTGCACACAGGCTGAGATCCCTGTTTGGGTTGCCAACTTCATTCTGTCTTGCTAATGGCTTTTTGATACTGAACGGATGAAAGGAAAGGAAGAAAAATAGTTTTAAAGAATGGATGGGAAAAGAGAAGGAAAACACAGTAACAAAAAAACCAAAATCTCAATGGCTTACCACAACAAACACATATTTCTTGCTCACAGGTCTCTAGGTTGGCTGCAGTCCTACTGGGCTCTGCTGGGCTCTGTTAGGCTCCCTGTGTCTTCTCATTCTATGTCCCAAGATGAAGAGGCAGTCACTGTCTAAGGCTTCTTATATGCAAGAAAACAGAAACTCAAGGGATAAGCCAAACTCATGGTACTTCTTAAAATTCCTGCTTAAAACTGGCCATTGTCACTTCCATCTGCTCTGCATTGGTGAGGGCAAGCCCAAAGTCAAGGGAGCAGGAAAGAGGGTATGCTCTGCCCACTAGGGAGTATGGCCAAGTAGCCGGGTGGATGAGTACCTGAGAACAAGTAATACCATCCACTGCCAAAGCAAATTTAATAAGACTCAAACAACTAATATAACAACCATACATGAAGGATCAAGTCATCAATGGGGGGGAAAATCTTTCAAGTTGAATCAAACCACTAAATTCAACTGTATTCTGTACATAGAGATGGATGTAAAATAAAATAACACAGCATGATTCAAAGGAATAGAATAATTAGTTTTAAAGAAAAGAGACAGGACACATTTTTATTATCTAAAACTTTGACCCCAAAACCTTGTGCAGAACTCTGTAGTAAAATAATCATGATGAGTATAGTTAACACTACTGCATGGTATATTTGAAAGTTTCTAAGAGAATAGACCCTAAGAGTTCTCATCACAAGGAAAAAAATTTTTTTTATATTTATATGAGATGATGGATGTTAACTAAATTTGTGGTAACCATTTTGCAATACGAGTATATACGTAGGTCAAGTCACTAAATTGTACATCTTAAACTTATATCAACTATATCTCAATTCTCAAAACAACTCTCTAGCAAATTAAGCAAGTATTTAATGTAAAGGTCAAAAGGATCTCCTTTCCCAAAAAACCTTCCAAACTTCAAATCTCTTTTTTGAAAAAGCATGCACACACACTTAAGAGTGATAGAAATTATAAATATGAGAGACAGGAGACAGAGAGGTCCATACTATACAGAGGTTGTATCTTCTTGTCAATATTTACAAAATAGAACATTTATAAAAATTGAACCATATTATGTCACAGAGAAAACCTTGATAAATTCCAACTAGTTCAGACCATATTCACTGACTACAGCAGAATAAAACCAGCTATAAATAGATTAATATCATTAAAAAAAATGAAGCCCACTCGTGAGGGATTAGACCATTCCAAATTGCACAGGTTATGGAAAAAAATGAAAGCTGCAATTGTATAATATTTTGGAGAATAACAGTAATAGGAATACGACATATACATGCTGGAGCTGGCATTTCTTATTAAAGGAAAAAAGATGTTGGAACAATTAGCTAGCCTCTGGGGGGAAAAAAAGTAAATTTGGATCCTTACTGCATAATTCCTTATGCCAGATGAATTCCACATGGATTAAAATTAAAGTATAAGAAGGGAAACTATACTTAGCCATAGATTTTTTTTTTTTATCGTTTAGAGGTGGCCTACGCCTTTTTTACATTAAACCAAAGGCAGAAACTAAAAAGATAATATTGGTATATTAGATTCCATTAAAATTTAAAGTTTTTAAATTATAAAGTTTTGTTTTGCAAAGGAGATATGCAAAATAACAGTGCTTTTCTACAGTGATGAAATTGTGGGTTATTATATGTTCTTTGTGTTTTCTAATTTGTCTACAATGCATATTGAGGGGGAAAGGCAATAGTTAATAAATAATAAAAGTTTACCTGCTGCAGGTAGTGATTCCAGACTATGAGGCCCCCATAATCATTACAAAGTTTGTGCCTCCCAGTTCTCCTTGTTAGGAATAAAGCAGGGGCCCTGTCAGAGATGTGGAGTATTGAGGCATCCATAGCACAAACTCTTAGGTAGAATTGTCTTCCTGGCTAGTTCCTGAAACTTCAATGGGGATTAGAGCTGCTCATCCAGCATCTACACCTTACGCAGTAAATTATGCTCAACAAATTTTTATGGGGCAACTACTAGCACCAGGCACAAGGGAAGATAAAAATGAGCCAGACAGAATGCCTCTCTCCGTGGAGCCCACAGTCTAACAGACAAAACACAGGGAATACCTGGTGCAATGTGTGCAATAACAGATATGCAGGCTCGGAGGGGAGAAGGGTGTGAAGGAGGACAGCAACCATCCCGGTTTGCTGGGACTATGAGGCCTCCTGGGGGACAGGGCTTTCAGGGCTGAAAAGGTAAAATCCTGGACAAACCAGGGCAAGCCGGTAGCCCTGGGGTGAGGTCAGATATAGCTGCAAAGTGGAGGCAGCCTAAGAAGTGCTCTGAAAAATAATCAGGCATATATATAGGAGGGATAGGCCCCGCCCTCTGGTTTCCTCCCTTCCCAGGTATTTGGCAAAAAGGCAAAGGATTGGGCCAGAGAGCAGAAGTGGTTGTGCAGCATGTCATTTTCTGCTCTTTGGATTACCAGATCCCTTCCAGAGCTGGTGAGAGAAGGGATTAGCCTGACAGAAGCCTCTAATCCTGCAGTCTCCTTCTCACAGTGTGAAGATGAGCCAGGCCTTGTCCTTGATGGATGAGGACTGTTGGCCCTCGTGGGGAGCGCTAGCTGCAAGGCTGCCAGGCTGCACAACTCCCGGGAGCACCACACACACAGAAGGCAGCTGCCCCTGTTAGAAAGGAGGCAGGATGCCCGTCAGGTCCTATAGGGTACTGAGGGCCACTTGCCTGGCCTGCCTGGGGGACTTTTCTGGAAGAACCCCATAAGATACTAGAATTAGATTCCCAATAACCAATTCATCTCTGCCCAGAGGAGTCCTCTATTTGCAGGCGGAATCAAGATAAAGCCAGTTCCTCTGCTGTATGAGTCCAGAGGAGACAGGAACTGCACCACTCAGCACCAGAAGTGCCACAAGGCTGCGTGAAAACCTGGGAGAGCGGGGAGCATTGCAAGGGGTCACTGGCTCAATACATCACCTGAGTGGCTACCGAGTCACAAAAACAAGGCTTTACAGGAACTCTACGGAGAATTAAATGATAGTTAGCTCTATGAAAAGTCGGGAGAGAGACAGCTGGCCACAGATCATGGGGGCTCAGGCTATATTCCAAGGACTCCACAGGGTCCTCTTGTTCACCCAGAACTGCTATCAGCCCACCACATGTACAGTGGCTTTCATCCCTGACATCTTGAAGAGACCACCTGGCCTCTGACCATTACACTCTGTCCTCAGGTTTACTGAAAGAGTAAACTGAGCTCCCCTCTTTTCTATTTCTGAAGGACAAGCAAATTCAGTGATAACACCTTTTTGCCACGTCATTTCTTGCCCCAGTATAACTACCATACCCGACACTTACCAAATTAAGGTAAGTTTGCTACTTGGTGAAAGGGGCGCTGACATTCCCCTACCTTCCTCTGGGACCTATTCCCCGTGAGCAGAGAGAAAAATGATGATCCCTCAGCTCTGAGTGGGACGTGTTATTCCCTGTGATTCCAGAAAAGCAGCTGGTCAGTTGCTGGCCCTACTTCTCCTCGCTGGCTCCTCTCACTCGGGCATGTCCACCTCCAGGGAGAAGGCAAGGACCTGGCCAGGCTTTTTGCATTACTTCACTGGTCCTCCTCCTTTACTGGAAAATATTTCAAAAGCTGTGGTATATCTTCCCTCAAATTAAGAGAAGGTGCACTTAGCCATTGTTGAAGAAGATAGAGGTCAAGAGCAGCTTGTACAAAGCATACTTGGGGGCATCTATAAAACATACAGGCGGCGCCCACCTGGCCTCCATCAGCCTCCTATGTGCCATATTTTGCCATGTGTAATATGCTCCCACGTGTAATGCGCATCCATGTTTTTGGTCCAAACCTTCAGGGAAAAAATCTTTCGTTTTAATTTTTTAATTCAAATTTTTGTGTGTTTACATTTAGGTATCTGTTTTTTGTATTATAAAGGAATTTTAGCATTTATTTTTTAACATATTACGGTACAAGAAATTTTGTGTAACAAATAATTACAAAACACAAGAACAGATACAAGGTACAAGAAATTTTATGTACTGGTAACAATTTTACAATATTTAGACATTATAGAAGGCCAAGAACTCTTCGTTGTTGCAAGTTCATGCTAAATTCACCAAAACCAATCATCGTATTCCAGAGTATTATTTTGCATATGGATATTATTATTGATTTCTAGAGTTACACTTTTAATTCATAAGCATAAATAAAAGAATTAAAAACATTTATATAGATAGGGAATTAGTACTACCCATGTATAAGGTACATCCTTATTTTTCCTTCACAAATTTGAGCAAAAAGTACACATTATACTTGGAAAATTTCAGTACCTGCTGCCAACAACCCACCAAATGTGTCCCACCCTCCCCACCCCATGAAACACACTCTGGCCTAGGGCTTTGCAAAATGGGTTCTGTGGTCACATATGGCTGGGTGAGCACAGTATACCAGAGCCCACTATTCTGGGGCAGGGGAGGGGCCATGGGAGAGCTCCTGTGGGCCTGAGGTCCAGTGGCATTACCTGTCTTTCATGGGAAGTAGGAAGCAATAGTAAACTGTGACAGGTCCCTGATGTTCTCTATCTGAGGAATGGCCAAGACTCTGTACATTTCCCCAAAACATACTGTACCAGCCAGGGTCCAGCAAGAAATAGGATCCACCTCCCATGGTTCAGGAGGCTTTGGCAACTGACAGGGGCTATTTGCAGAGCTGCGGGAAGAGGGAAGGGAAAGCATAGGAGAGGTGGAGGCTCCCAGATGTAGCAGCAGTGGGAAGGGTCGGAGACGGTCCACGGAGGCCAGTGAGGGCTGGAGCCATGGGGAGGGGGCTGTCTATGGGGGGTGGGGTCACAGAGGGACAAGCTTCTTCCAGAAACACAACACTGATGAGCAAGGAGCTGGAGAGAATTGCCCCCATCATGTTGAGTGGGGACAGCTGGAGCACATAGCTTATAGATCAACAACAAGGGAACAAAACATGAGAAGCTTGCAAATGCCCTTGAAAATCCCTCATTGTTTAGAAGTTGGGTTTGCTTTTTTAAAGGTTCTACTAAGAATAAGGGAGATGGTACCTGCCTCTAATTACTCTAAATTAGGTAAAAATGTTTTGCTGTCATCATTGACCTGCAGTTTCTGTCCTGGTGAAAGCAGTAAAAATGAGAACCATGGTACCCTTTTTAGGATGGTTGTCCTTTTGTGCTGGCATGGACATGGCTTCAGGAAGGAAGCACTTCCTAGGTCATCCTCCCCACCAAGACACAATGATCTGAGTATTCTGGGCCCTCAACACTTCTGGCTTTGACCTGTAAACAGAGGGTAAGAAATATCCAGGTATTTCTTGAGAACTACATAGCACTGCTTTTGGCCATTCTCTATCTCTTAATATCCTGAAATTTCCATTTCATTGCAACAAAAAAGAATCAAAGGAGGACCTGACCCAGAGAGGAGAGCTATTCCTAATTCTGATGGCGCATACAACATCCCTTCTTGGAGATCTGTAATGTGTGTTATTAAAATATCTGTAATATATGTTATTAGAAGTTCTGACAATTAAGTTCATGAACTCATCCTAGAAAAAGTACTACATACCTCATTGCTGAATATCATTATGGTCACTTTTGAAGTACCCTCCTTGGAAGCTATGCACCAATGCCAGCGCCTAGTCCACCCTTCAAAGCAATTTTGGAACTCTTTCTGGAATGGCCATCAGAGCTGTCGTCGTATTGCCCTTGATGTCCTGAATGTCATCAAAATGTCTTCCTTTCAATATTTCCTTTATCTCTGGGCAAAGAAAGAAATTATTGGGGGCCAGATAAGGTGAGTAGGGAGGGTGTTTCAATACAGTTATTTGTTTACTGGCTAAAAACTCCCTCACAGACAGTGCCATGTGAGCTGGTGCATTGTCATGATGTAAAACCCATGATTTATTGGTGAAAAGTTCAGATCGTCTAACTTTTTCACGCAGCATTTTCAGCACTTCCAAATAGTAAGTTTGGTGACTATTTATCCAATTGATACAAATTCATAATGAATAACCCCTCTGATATCAATAAAGCTTAGCAACATCATTGCAACAAAGTTTGCGAACTCAATTGTCATACCTAGTAAATAGTCTCCCAGAAAGAAACCCACTTCACTCTGCTTACTACAGGATTTGCCATATTTATATGAAAACAGAACCTCTTTTTTTTCCCAAGTACCCTTTGGAAAGTACTATGGTCTTCTATAAGCCACATTTAGTACATTTAGTAGGAGGCCAACCTTAACTGTGTAGTAATTATTTTACATAGCGAAAGAGTAAAACTTAAGATGCCGGAGGAAAAGTCATTAGGAAGGTGTGTAAAAGAGTGTACCCCTCTCAATGAAACTTAATAAAAGGAATAAGATTGGTTTCAAGGCTGCCAAGAATAAAATATATGGTAACTTCTACTCGATGAACTTGCATGTAGGGTGACAAAGATATATGCCACTCATGCTAAGAAATAGCTTGCCTGATCCTGACAAGAAAGACCTCTGAAAGAAAAGAAATCTGAGTCATATGTGGAAGAGTGGAAAAGAAATGGCATTTTAGGAAGGATTGGTGCCTACAACTTCTCCGATGTGGCCATATGTGTAAGTATATGTGGAATGCAGTAAGGCTGTTTACCAACAACAGCAAAAATGAGTGGAGCTATGGCCAGTGACAAGGACGCCTAAGGAGGGCAAGAACAATAGAGATCCTTAATAACCAAGATTAGGATTTTAAATCTGATTCCAGGAGCAACTGGGAGCCATGTAGACGTTTGAGAATCTTCAGAATGAAAATAACATAGAGTGCAGTGCCAGGACGGCTTGGAAGAGAGGATAGAATTCAGAAAACCAGTTAGAAGGTCATACCTAGTAAATAGTCCCCCTAGTTAATTGTGCCCTTATTAAAGAAGGCAGAGACCCAAACTAAGACTGTGACTCAGAGCTACAGACGAAGGGACAGATCTGAGAAGTAACAAAGTCAGAAACTTTATGTTTTATTGGTAAAACTGTCACACGTGTCTAAGGAGGCAGGGGAATTGAAAATGAACCAAATTTATGAGCCTTGTATGGAATTCGAGGCTTCAGACTATAATCTACCTCAAGTCAAATTTCTTAGCAATTCTTCGTCTTCATTTTAGTGGTTCTGCTTCATCATACTCTGGGCAAGTCAGCTGGCTTCCATGCCTCAACACTTTCTGTGCCCATCAGCTCTGATGCCAGAAGCAAAGGCCACTGGATGGGGAAAATATAGCCAGAAATAATAGAAATCCAATGAAAAAGGAAAGCCGGAATGAATGCATACTTTGGTGGTAAAAGAAAATAAAAAGGAGGCCTACCAATGACCTTGTAAAATCTAAACTACAGATCAGGTATATCCCATGATCTTGGGCCCAGAATCCTTCTAAGACCTCAGCACTGAGTTTAACACAACCCTGTCTTCACCTCGAAGACTGAAAAGCTCAGCTGTCATTCTAAATGCTCCTGAAATACATCGATGCCCAAATGGATAATCTCGATACTATCTTCTGCACATGCATGAAAAGCATCTTATTCCATGCCAATGTGTCTTATCTCACAGGCACATTCTGATAGTGCCTAAACCCAATATTATTACAGGATCTAAACACGGTTAACTCAAGTCCAGCTTCCTACTGAGGCTGACCTCAGCTAGATGATGGACAGGTACCTCTCCATATGCATCATCTTCGTACCAACACATCATCATCTTCCCAGTCTTCTTTCATCCACCAAATTACTGGCATTCATCCTGCCATCTTCCCAAACTCAAGTCTGTAGTTATCTTTGGCCTCTCCCTCGTCTTCATTCAAGTTTTATTAGTTCTGCCTCCTCAGTGTTACTGCCAACTGTCCACCCCTTCCCATTTTCACAAAACACATCCCATAAGTCAGGGCCCCCAGCTTCTCCATCATGTTCTATTGTTGCAGTGCCCCAAATGACTTTTATGATCTGCGTCTTGTCCACCATGCAGCCAGTGTAACTTCCTTAAGCAAGCTAGGGTCAAGCAGGTCTGGCTCAGTCATAAGTGCCTGATGCCGAAATGTCCAAAGTCCCCTTTATACAAGATTATTTGCTTGGCATTGTGTGCTTCCATTTCAAGTACCAACATCTCTCTCTCAACACATCATTGATGAGTGTCCTCCTTTATTTATTTTGACTGTACTCTTCACCCCAAATATGACTCCTTGTTTCCTACTTGCCTTGGTGGCACTACATACCATACGTGTTTTTCAAACATTTAAGAACTTACAAAGTAGAACATTATTATTATCGTCACCAACATCAAAATCAAAGCCCTTCTCAAATACCACATATTCTCCAGTGCCTTTATTCAATCCCTTTTACCAAAAACAATTTCTCTCTCCTTGGACCTCTCATGGAAGGTTTCAAAACAATCTGCATTGTATTAAAGTTCATTACATTCATATGTTAACTCCCCTATTTGAACATAAGCCCTCGGAGGGCAAAAGCAGCACCTCACTCATCATCATCATACCCCTCACATCTCCTACCGTGTTTCCCCGAAAGTAAGACCTAGCCAGACAATCAGCTTTAATGTGTCTTTTGGAGCAAAAATTAATATAAGATCTAGTATTATATTATATCATATCATATCATATCATATCATACCGGATATTATATTATATTATATTATATTATATTATATTATATTATATTATATTATATTATATTATATTATATTATATTATAAGACCTGATCTTATACAAAGTATTATACTATAATGTAATATAATATAATACCCAGTCTTATATTACTGGGTATTATATTATATTATATTGTATTATATTGTATAAGACTTGGTCTTATACAATATATTATATTATATATTCATATATTATATATTCATATATTATATTAAATTATATTATATTATATTGTATTGTATAAGACCTGGTATAATATAATATAATATAATACCCAGTCTAATATAATATAAGACCGGGTCTTATATAATATAATATAATGTAAGACTGGATCTTATATAATGTAATATAAGATCGGGTCTTATATAATATAATATAAGATTGTGTCTAATATAATATAATATAATATAATATAATATATGCTATGCTATGATATATGATATGATATGATATGATATGATATGATATGATGCCCGGTATAATATAATATAATATAATATAATATAATATAATATAATATAATATAATATAATATAATATAATATAATACCAGGTCTTTATAATATAATATAATATAATAAATATAATATAATATAATATAATATAATATAATATAATATAATATAATATAATATAATATAATATAATATAATATAATATCCGGTCTTATATAATACAATATGACTGGTTCTTATATTAATTTTTGCTCCAAAGGATGTATTAGAGCTGATTGTCTGGTTAGGTCTTATTTTCAGGGAAACACGATAGCGTAGTGCCCTACTCAATAAATGTTTACTGAGTGATTAGATAAATAAACAATCTTAGTTAGAACTCACACCCCCTTAGCAAACTGGAAATAAATGAAGAATATGGAATATCAATGGGAGGCATCGTTCCAGCTGCTGCTACAACACTGTTAATTACACAATACTTTTAATGGAGCAATTCGGTGGTAATTCTTGTAGCTATTCCTCCTTAATAAGATCCATTGTGCACCATAAAATAGTAACTGGGACGCAGTTTGTATTCCACATACATCACATTTCACTTTAGCAGGTTCTTCCACATCCATAATCTCATCATTATTACTATTACCCTCAGAAGGCAGTTGACTTGCATTAATCAGGCCTGCTGCCATTCCCTTGCCAGATTTTCTGCAGTTTTATTGTGCTTTTGGACATTTTAATTAACTTGAAATTTTAATTTTAAAATCTTACCTTATTAATGCTCTGCCTCCTTGGAAATCCCTTCTTCTTGTTTATTATCACTGACCATTTGAAGATGAGGTCATTTGTGATTAAAGTGGCAGAGAACTTCTACACCATCTTACTGTAGACTCTGTGCTATTGTTTTTTTTCTTTTTGAATTTTTGGGATCAATTTTCTTTGGGCTTCTCACAGTGGTTAGAGCCACTCTGTCTTCAGAACAATCACAGCACAGGTCATGCATCACCGAGACTGCCCAAAAAAGTCTGACCAGCTGAATCCTATTGCTTAAAATACACATGTTCACAATAACCAACAAATGGTGGTGTGTTTCACATAGGAGTGTGTTAGCATTTACAAATCTTCTGACTGCAGCACCAAACCCAGAGACTCTGGGTTTGCTAGTTTTAAATGGGATGAGAATAATAATCCAAAAATTGAAGGGGGGTGGATTTCTGTTGCATTGGGAATTAACAGACTTGTAATTTCAATTATGCAATAATATTTAATCCTCAAATACCTGATTTCTACAGAAGCTCAACAATGTTTGCTTATTAATGCCATATACAGAAGTGAGTTCTGTTGTACCCACTTAACAAGCTGAAATGAATAAGGCACCAGATTTGGTAACTCAATAACACTGACACATAGCCAGATAAACAGGGCAGATGTGATCAAACTAGCTTCTGGATCATCAATGGTCTTTCCAGACACTAGGGAATACAAAGGTATAGTCATTGAACATGAGTTCTTCATTTTCTAAACGAAAAATGTCAACATCTCACAGGCTAACTCCAAAAGGTAAGTAGTGGCTTCCTGGTCACTATAATGAGCGTGTGGAGCTAGGTCACGATCTTCCACAAAGTGGCCTTATCAGTAAGAGCTGCCTGATATTGTGACATGAGTGAGTCACAAACAGCCACATATCTGCCTTCCCCATTATAAACTCAGTTACCCTTTTGGTATAATTTACAGTTGTGACTCTAAGCTTTTCATTGTGAGGATCTACTTTTATAATAATTCCATAGAAAGAGAAGATTCTCATATAATTCTACAGCATCTGTTCATAGAGGAATTATATGATGAAAAACTAGTATGAATTCAATAACTACTTTACATGAGTCTTTATTTCATTGATATTAACTGCCTCTACCTTCATTGAGAACACACGGTCCATGTGTGCGCAGGATGTATTACTTACTGAATTTACAGATAGTACTTGGTGTGCATATATATTTGTGCACTCTGTGTATTAACTCTTTACCAGCCCCACACCACTCCTACTCCTGAGGCCAGAGCTCAGATACTCACAAAGTGGGAACTCCATTTTAGTCATACAACTCAAGAAAGGAATTATTCAAACCAAAACGCTTACAACGATGTTTAACTTTGAACATTTTCAAGAGGGGGCTATTTTGCTATAATTTTATTTTAAATGTTTGTAGTTTTAGGTAATAATAGAAAGATAGAGAACTACTTTATCCAGTGCCTCCAGTCTGAGCTACATTAGCCAGCTACCTAAGGTATCTGTTGACTGTAAGGAATAGGCACCCAACAAAGCTAGTTTATTACAAGGTTGTTTTAAGGATGCAGACTAATATGGTGGGACTACCCATTTGGAAAGAGTTTAGCCTATTTCAGTTTCCTCTTATGTCATTTACTAGCTGGTGTCCTGAAGTAACTCACTTATCATCTCAGAATCTCAGTTTCTTCACATATAAAATGGAGATAATAAGAGTGCCTGGAATTTCGTATGAAACAAGAGTGCAGCAGGAACATGGGGAAGCAAAATAAAACAAGGAAGTATGCGACCATGAAGTGAATGCTTAGTCTCAGAGATCAGAGGCTTAAAGAAAAGGAAAGATTAAAATCTAAAAAGAAAGATCCCAGTGCACTCACAGAAAGAGAAGTCCCCCAACATCTTTCCTGCTTATTCTTCCAATGTAACACACAGCTGGGCCCACCTTACTGTATCCTGGTTGATACCAACTTTATCAACTTTTCAGTTAAAGCCAAACTAGACTTAGTGCAGTCAATGATGGACTGTCTATATGCCATGTGTATCCCTTGTATGATTGACTGTGTAATGGCTGAAATTGAGAAATTGGGGCAGAAGTATCAAATGGCTCTACAGATTACCAAGGATCCAAGATTTGAACGATTACCATGCACACGCAAGGAACCTATGCAGATGACTGCTTAGTACAGAGAGTAACTTGGCACAAGTGTTACATTGTGGCCACAGTTGACCGGGACCTTAAACAAAGAATCAGGAAGATCCCTGGAGTTCCTACCATGTATGCTTCTAACCATAAGTACAACATCGAGCAGATGCCAGATGACTATGGAGCACCTCGGTTTTAATTCTTAAGGGACAAAATTCCTCTGCTTCCCTTCACCCAATTTTCTCTGTTGCCAGTTTATGAAACATGCTACAGCATGAATTATTCCACTCACCCGTTTGCTCTGTTGTGAGCTGAGTATGGTTAAAGACATTCACTTTTTGATGTTGTTTTGAAAATGATATTTTTGTATCATTTTAAAATTTGTTGCATCTTTTTATAAATCCGATGACTGCTCCCCCCCCAAAAAAAAAAAAAAAGGTTGCCTGGATCATAAGGCTATGGAAACTATTAAATGCATGCCAGGAGATTAACCTAGGGCTTGGAACATACTAAGTACTTAACAAAGGTTAACTAGGAATGGCCCCAACAATAGAAGTAAAGGTAGTGACAGAAGTATAACCGGGCCACATGAAAACTATATGAGTTGAAATCTCCAATCTCTCTCCAGGGCCTTCAGTTTCTTGCCCATCTGCTCAGCTATCTTTGCTGCAGACTGTCTTCCTCTTAGCTTCCTAGCCTCTGTCCTTCTCTAATTCTGCCCGAACATGGCCTCACCACTATAACAGAGATACACGAGGGCAAGCATTTTGGTTGATTTTGTTCTCTATTGCCTTGTACAATACTGGACACATATTAAGCCTTCAATCAATCAATATTTGTAGTACCTATGGACTGTCATGGCACCACTTGGGACACAGCTCTACATGGTCTTATTAGTACCAGTAACACAGCACCATTTGAATGGCTCAGTCTCTGTTTTCAATGACATATTCCAGGGAAAAGAATGTGATTGAACTGAACATGGGTCAGGTGTCGACTGTAGTCAAGGCAGCAGGGGTCAAGGAGGCAAAGTCACATATGGCTTCACATTCTAGAATGAATGCTCTAACAGGGAACAGCAACGGGTAGAGCATTATGAGTATCTTTTTTAACATAGTATAAAAGTTCATAAGAGAGACAGTTTAGGGCTGCAAGAGAGATTAAACACAGCTTCATGGACTAAGTGGTGTTTTAAGTTGGTTTTGAATAATAGATAAGGATTTGACAGGGAGATTGTTTTTATATTGGTAATGTTCATTAAATTTTGCTTAGTATTTTACAGTGAGCAAAGACACAATCTACCATTCTAACACAACTTTTGTTTAATTTCTGCTATGCACAAAGCTTGGTAGCAAATACTGTTAGATATGCAAAGACACATAAGCAGGCCCTGCCTTCAGGGTCTTTCATTTGGTTGAGGTGATAAGATAATTAACTCAAAGCCTCTATGAGTTAAGAAAGTAAAGGGAGCCTTTTAGACTAGGACAGTAGAGCTGCCTTCTTGGGGGAGGTGAGCCTTGTTCTAAGCACTGAATGAAGCATGAAAAGGATGAAAAAATGAAAGAGTTGGGTGTGGCAGATACTCGTCATGGCTTACAGAACATCCATTCCCACCTCCCTTATCTCTTCCCACCTTTGTGATAGAGACTGGAAATGCTACCTGCTCACATTCCCAGACTTCCTTGGAGTTCAAAGGGGTCGTATGACACCGAGACTTCTGGCCAGTGAGACATAAGTAGAAGATAACATGGCATTTTGCTCTATGAATCAAGATACATTCATCACTGGAGTCCTTCTTCCTGCCTTGAATAAGGATGTGATGCCTAAGGCTGTAATAATATTCCTGCAGCAGTGACGGTCTTGGTATGAGAGAAGTGAGGTCCCTTAAGAAGGCCTAGGCACAGACATTTGAGGAAACCCTACCCATGGCCCCTGCCATTTACAGCTTTCTTTGAAATTTTGTCAAATTTTTTTCTTATAATCCTATGTTATAGGCTGCATGTTTGTACCCCTCCAGTATGCCCCACAAAACAAAAATTCATGTTAAATCCTACTACCCACTGTGATGGCACTTGGAGGAGGGGACTGTGGGAGGTAATCAGGTCATGAGGCTGGAGGTCTCATTAATAAGAATATAAAAGAGACCCCAGAAAGTTCCCTCACCTCTTCTGTCAATAAGACGGGTTCTCACCAGACACCAAATCTGGAATCACCTTGGTCTTGGACTTCCCAGCCTCTAGAACTGAGAGAAGTAAATTTCTGTTGTTTATAAAGCCACCCAGTCTGTGGTATTTTCATATAGCAGCCTGAGCAGACTAAGCCATTCAAATGTTTAATTGTTTTAATTCCAAATTTAGATCCAGGCTTTCTCTGCTTTTCTAAATAAATTAACACAATCCATCAACTGTCACTTAGTATTTCATTCATGATTTATTAGAAACAGAAGCAGTCTTCTCAAAGATTCTCCCTCACCAAATTGATGCACCTCTCTAACCAGACCTAGTCTTAAGCATTCTTTGGGGATGTGCATTCTACTCATGACTCATTACCTTTTTTTCTAAGTATGAAAGATTTTTAAGGAAGACATGAAAGGGCAGAAATGCCTTATTAACTTTGAGGATGGAGGAAAGAATAGCTAAATCTGGCTCAAAATATGGAAAATCAGCCATGGATTCAATATTCAGTAACTACCCATCACCTTGATACACTGACTTCATCTTTCTCTCCAGACTCAATGAACTGAGGAAAGTGAGAATTTTAATAGAAACTGGAAATAATCCCCACAGTGAGCAGCCCTATGTTTTTTCAAAGTAGTCTCCATTTCAGTTGCTAAATTTGCAAGAGCTGGTATCATTTCATGGTATAAGAAAAAAAGGGGGCCTTAGAAAATAAATGAACCTCATCTGGAAATTTTTACAAAGACAAAGTTAAATTAACAAATAGTGTTGAGTACATAATCAGGGCTGGGACCTAGGGTCTAATAGCCCCAATAACCCAGAGAAGGCAGGAAAAGAGAAGATACTAACAAGTGGATGTATAATATATCCTTGCCCTAGACCTCCACAGCTGCTAGAGCATGAGACCTGATGCTGAGGCTGATGGATGAGACCCAATTGGATCAGAGTTGAAAGGTCTCAGGCTTATTTCAGGCCATGAGCTGGTCATATTCATGTGTATATGCTGGTGGAACATAAGAGTCCTGGAGTCAGACACTAGCTCTTCCATGTCCTAACTGTGTGACCTTGAATCACATTACTTAATCTGGCACTTTCCGATCTATAATACAAAGTTGTCTAAATTACTATAATGTGTCTAAAATAATTAGTGTAGTGTGGCACATTATACAAACTCAACAGACTGATGATGAGGGAGATTCAAGATGGTGGAGTAGATAAACACTCTGCCTGTTTCCTTCCCTGAACAAATTAAAAGTACAATTAAATTATAGGACAATCAACCTGGAGAACCATATGAACTCTGGACGAACAGAGTTTCATAACTAAAGACACAAAGAAGCCACATTGAGACTGGTAGGTGGGGAAGAGACACAGAACAGGCCCCAATGTGTAGCAGTTGAGAATCAGGAGGGATATCTCAGCTGTGGACGTTCCCCCCAAAGGAGTGAAGCACCCCAGCCCCACACCAGATTCTCGAGCCCCAGTACTGGTGCTGGGAAGAGAACCCCCACAACACTTGGCTGTGAAAAAGAGTGGAGATTCTGACCATCTGGGTGGGACAGGGGGTTTTGGGATACCCAGGCATCCTCTTAAAGAGCCCGCACACAGACTCTCTCACTCACAGGTACTCACCTTGGGCTCCAGCAGAGGGACAGTGACTCAGGGGGCTTCAGAAACATACAGGGGCCAACTGAGTTGTGTGGCTTTACTATGAGAGCTGAATGACAGTCAGCATTTTCCCTGTGTGGGGCCCTTCTCCCCGGCAGCCAGCAGGTGGGCACCATTTCTCTGTGTTGAGACCTCCCCCTACACTTATGGCCAAATCTGAATCTGATTTGTCTGATAAGTTCCCCAGCTCTGCCCTGCTGATTCACTGGGATGTCACTCCACCTTAGTCCGCCAACACCTGAGGCACTTTCTCGAGAGCAGCCAGCCCCACTCACATTGCACTGTCTTAGAATAAGTATCCAAGTCCATGGGCTCCAGGTGAGTGGCTCTGAGACTTTTGCTAAGTAGCTTCAGGCTGAGCACTGGCACCAAACCAGAATTTACATTAACCTGGTGACCACAACTCTTGCCACTCCAGTGACTCCCTCAGACCCTGCCTCAACCAAAATCCATACCACATGAAGTTTTATCAGTGGCTGAACCTTAAGGGAGCTGGCAGGTGGCAGAAGGCTGCGGGGTGTCCTGGCATTTTGTAAGCTACCCAGGCCTGGTACTAGTGGCAGACATTCTTGGTTCACGGCGTGACCACTCCCACATGCCTCCAGGGTTAGCACAGGCAGCCAACAATAGTAGTTCTTACCAGATAGTCCCCCTACTGGTCACAGGCAGTGGCTGACCTGGGCCTGCACTGGAGCCCCTCGCAAGAGGCCCCAGAACCAATATACTTGGAGGTTGGCTTCAGACCACAGCAGATCACCACTCAATAGCCCCACAAGTGGCCACACACAAAGGACGGTTTCAACAGGCACCAGAACCCAATGGGGCAAATCCCACTCAGTGGGGTAAGCCTCACACACAGCAGCATTTAAGCTGCAGATGTGGCCAAACCCCAGAGCCAATCAACCTGAGGTTCAATCCCACCCACTGACATGCCAATACCAACCAAGGCTCAACTATAACAGGAGGGCACACACAGACCACAAAAAAACACACTCCTGAAGCACCAGTGCAGGTAACCAGGGAGACTGCACCACTGGGCCCCAAGGACACCTACTACATAATGCCACCCAGCCAAGACTGGGGAATATAGCAGATCTATTAATACATACCAACAAACACAGAGAGGCAACCAAAATGAGGAAACAAAGAAATACATTCCAAATGAAAGAACAGGAGAAAACTCCAGAAAAAGTACTAAACAAAATTTCCCTACCCAGCAAGGCTATCATTTAGACTTGAAGGACAGATAAAGAGCTTCCCAGACAAGAAAAAGCTAAAGGAGTTCATCATCACCAAACCAGTATTAAAAGGAATGTTAGAGGAACTTCTTTAATATGGGGGGAAAAAATCAAAATTATGAATAATAAAATGGCAATAGCTACATATCTATCAACAATTATTTCAATGTAAATGGATTAAAAAGACATAGGAGGGCTGAATGGATAAGAAAACAAGATCCTTATGTATGCTGCCTACAAGAGAACCCCTTCAAATTGAAAGACATACAGAGAATGAAAATAAAGGGATGAAAAAAATATTTCATTAAAATGAAAATGAATGGGAAACAAAAAAGCAGTGGTAACAATACTTATACCAGACAAAATAGACTTTAAAACAAAGCCTATAACAAGAGACAAAGAAGGACTCAGTAATCCCATTTCAGGGTATTTATCTAAAGAAACCCAAAATGCTACCTTGATGGGACATGTGCATCCATATGTTCATTGCATCATTGTTTACAATGGCCAATATATGGAGGCAGCCTGGGTGTCCACTGATGGATGAATGGATAAAGAGGAGGTGGTACATATATACAATGGAATACTGCTCAGCCATGGAATGGAATGGGTTCTTGCCATCTGCAGCAGCATGGATGGACCTGGTGAAAATTGTGCCTCCTGGAGTGTTAGACAGAAAAGCAGATGGAATGTGATTTCACTTATATGTGGAATATAAAGAACAAAATAAACAAATAAAACAGAAACACACTCATAAATACGGACATTTTAATGGTGCCAGATGGGAGGGGCATTGGTGGTGAGTGAAAAAGGGAAATGGATTAAGAAGTACAAATTTGTTGTTACACAGTAATCATGGGGATGTAGGATGGCATAAGGAATATAGTCAATAATATTGTAATAACTATGTGTGGTGTCATATTGGTCCTAGATTTGTTGCGGTGATAGATGGGAGGGGATTGGGGGACAGGGTGAAAAAGGTAAAAGGATTAATAAGTACAAACCGATAGTTACAAAATAGTCATGGGGATGTAAAGGAAAGCACAGGGAATACAATCAATAATATGGTAACAACTATGTATGAGTGTAGTACCAGGTGAGTACTAGACTAGTCAGGGGGATCACTTCTTAAATTATACAAATGTCTAAGCATTATGCTATACACTTGAAATTAATATAAAATAATATTGAATGTCAGCTGTAATTGAAAATTTTAAGAAGGGGGAAAAGGTGAAAGGGAATAAGAGATCTAAATTTCCAGATATAAAACAAATAAGTCATGGAGATGTAAAGAGCAGCATGGGGAAGATAGTCAATAATATTGTGACAGCATGGTACATTGTCAGATGGTTGCTGGGCTTATCATGGTGATCACTTCCTTGGGTATATAAATGTTGAATAACCATGGTGTACTCCTGAAACTAATATAATATTGTATGTTAGCTATATTTTAATAAAAATCTTTTAAAAATAAAATAAATTGGGGAAAAAATAAAAATTGATGATATAGAAAAAAAAACTCATTATATTGCTATCGTTGTATTTATTGTGTTGCGATCAGTGGGTCCAGAATTATGTCTAATGCCCAGATGTCATGGTACATATTGAATGAATGAATGAACAAATGAATGAAGAAACAAAGAAATAAACAATAGGAAAATTGTCACAAGGCAGTGCATAATAAACTATGAATTCAGCGAGTTCTAGAGTAAATTACTTTCTTTCAGCCTCACTCTCTTCAAAAAAATGTGTTCATCTTCAAATCAGTCTATACTATGTAGATTTTTCTAATATACTTCTGAAACAAAATTTCTCTTAGTGACCAAAAAATTACAAATATTAATGTTTAACAAATAAATGGTTACTTAGAAACGGGAAGCAACACTTATTTATCCTTAATGTAGGGAGGTCTGTTTAAAATTCTAATATAATTTGTTGAGGGTTGAGAACTCAGCTTGTCGAAATTCACTCAGAGAGTGTAGCTGTTAAGGAGGAAATTAGAAATTGGAGACACAGCTTCGAAGGGACTATGTGTCCTTTTAAAATGTCTGTTGAGGTCTACTCAAATAAAAGAGGAAGGAGAAGAGCTGCAGAGCTTGGCAATATCACAGCAGGTCCAGAGTGGGAGGAGCTCTTGGAAAGAGGATATTTGCAACCATCTAGTAAGGTCAGACTGATTAATTAACATCAGCGTTCTAAGCACAAGTGAAGGTCAAGCTGGGTAGAGGATCAAACAGCTGACAAAAATGACCTGGGACAACCAACAGACAAAAAAAATGAATGGTATTTCAATCTTGGACCATCAAAGCAAAAATTACATTAGCAACAGGAATTAATTGTTCTTAAGTATTTTTCTAAACATATCACACATGTGTTATGAAGGTTATCTATACAAAATGAGATGTGTGTGCTGTTATCTAAGTAAAAGTGACTTGAGGTTCAAGGGGGCACACTGTGGTTTTAGCCTGGCATCATTTCTTGGAACCTGGATCTGCTTTCTAACTAATCACTTTTGGCTCCCAATAGAGCCCAAGATAGGAGTCAGCTTTTAGCTTTTGACTTGGACCAACTCTAAGTGCATTTTCCTCTTATCCACCTTTCCAGAGCCTTGGATTTCATTACTGCCAAGACCCATTTTCCAAGACCCAGGACAAAATGCATGGCATGTTCAAGAAATGGCAAATGTCCCAGTGTGCATAAAGTGCAGAATGTCCAGAAAGGGGGATGGGTGGTGAGGCTGGAAGGGGAGATTTGGTTCTAGTGGTAGAAGCCCCTGAGGCCATGCTAAGGAGTTTAACCATAGGTGGTAGGCATGGAGGATGGGGTTTGATCTTTGTAGTACTGGATGATCTCTGTACTAGATACTCCTTTCTAGAATTTACTTGTCTATTGTTTGCACACAAGACATTGTTTAAAGATCTCTTTTAATTTTAATAACTAATCTCAAAAGTAATCAAATATCATTTTACCTTTTATTATTAGATATTTTATAATAATACCTTCTTTAACCACATGCTTGCCTCCTAAGAAGGGCATGTTTTTAATTTATACCATATTTGTTCACATAATTAATTCTCGATTGTATTGACTCCCCCATTTTGAGGAAAAAAATAGCTTTTGTCTAAAAATTCCACACTGCTTCCCTCTCACCCCCACAGATTCTCCTCTCTCATGAATGCAGTATCATGGCTGTCCAGGTGCCTGAACCTCCAAGACCTTCCATCCCAGTGATCACCACTGCCTGAGGTAGTTCAGAGTTTCATAAGTAGTATTTTGAGAGAAAGAATCTGACTGACTCAGTGTGAGCCAGATGTCTACCCCAACTCCATTCAAGTTAGGGTAACCAGGCTCTCTGGCCTATCCATGGCCGCAGGGCCCACTCTTCCAGCCAGGACCGAAGGACACTTGTAAAGAACCCAGCAGAGGCTGGTCGTGAACCATAAGCATGCCTACCACATATCCCTTTTTCAAACATAAATGCGTCAAGTCAGCATTCATTTATGGGGGGAATTCTGTGGATGCTAAAGAACTAATAAAGGAAAAGAAACCCATTAACACAATTTGATTGTAACTACATCGTCACTGATTGCAGTTGAATTTTGGAAGGGTTGTTATTCTTCACTTAACCGGAGAGGAGAGACATCATAATTTTGAAGGTAAATGACAGCATTTACCTTCAGATTATAGGCTGATTAAAGTCTCTAGGCCTGAATTAAAGTGATGGAATTCTTTAAAAAATAAAAAATAAAAAAAAAGAGTGCATTTTGAAAAGAAATTCAGTTTACCATGTGTAATCAAGATACTATTGGGGTTTTCCACATCTCTTAAGATATAGATAAGATGTCCTCAAGTCACATTTCACACTTATAAAAAGTTCAGTGTCTAACCCAGGATTTTTATGAATTTCTAGATGGCTTTGCCCAAGCCCCTGCTTCCTTTGGTTAGTTCAGTTTATGGTCATCTTACCACCTACATCTTCTGCCCATACCCTCTCCTTCACATCACATTAAATTCAGATATGTACTCTGCCCCTTTCTGCCAAATCAAAAGCAACTCATGCAAGGAATTGTGGCCTATAATGAGGATATAGGGAGACAGAGAATGGCATCCCTTCACTGGGCCCCTTCCTCAGTTCTTCATGTAGTAGTAAATACAGCCACTACCAGCTCTTGAATTTTACATCTTGCAACCACAGCTCTCAAAGAGATTTCCTGGACCTCTCTCTTAGCCCTAGGAAGGATTCATATTGGCCCAGTTTGGACCACTTGTCTTTCCGTGGACCAGCCAATTGAAGCCAAGAGTGGTGGGAACATGTATTGTTCTCACCCTTACCCTATACAGTCACTCTTACTGTTTTATGTTCCACATAGCACTAATCATAAGCTGAGCTTATTTTATTTACTTATGTCTATTATCTGTCTTCCCAACTGGCATGTAAATTCTATGAGTGGACACATTCTAACTTGTTCACCACTGTATCTTCAGCACCAAAACAACACTTTAGTACATGAGAGCTTCTCAATAAACACTTCTAAATTAACACATCATAAACCCAGCCAAAAATCAAGCCATATATAAAATTCGTGAGTCATTAAAAATCATGCTTTGGAAAAAAATGACTATGATAAGTGAAAAAGAAGTGGTTACGTAGCTCTATATCCAGTACAATCCAAATTTACAAATAATCATAGCTTTAAAATGCTGTTTCTCAAATGGGAAGCGTAAAATCAGCAGGAACTCATCAGACTATAAAACCTACCCACAGATGCTTGTTCCATGAAAAGGAAATGAGGAGGAAAACCAAGGCAGAGGGAGGTTGTGCCCCCCTGTCCACTTGGGTGCCTGGTAGGTTTGTGAGATAAAGTATAGGATTCTCAGTTACATTTTATTTTCAGAAAAACAACAAATAATTTTTAGTGTGAGTATGTCCCAAATATTACATACTAAAAAATACTAGGAGACAACCAAGATGGTGCAGTAGGTAAACGCTGTGCTTACCTTCTCTTGCAACCACATCAAAATTACAACTAATCTACAAAACAACCATTATTGAGAATGGCCTAAAATCAAGCTGAACTGAAGCCTTTCAACTAAGGACGTGCAGAAGAAGCCACCTCCAGACTTGTAGGAAGGTCGGAGATGGGGAACGAGCCGGTCCCACACCTGTGTGTGACCATTAAAGATCAGGAGGGCTATTTCAGCTGTGGGGGTCCCCCATCCCCTAAAAGAGTGAGAGGCACAAGCTCCACCCCAGCCCAGGGTTCCAGTGCTGGAGAGAGAAGTCCCCATAATTTCTGGTTGTGAAAACCAACAGAGATTATGACTGAGTGAGACTGAGTATGGCTACACTCACAGGTACCCCCTCTTAAAGGGACCGCGTGCAGACTTACCCACTAATGGAATCACTTGCTCTGAGCTCCAGTGCTGGGGCAGCAGCTGGAAAGGCGGCAGGGACAAATGGTGGGGAATTGAGTTGTCTGACTTTGGATGGGGGTTGGAGAGGAAGCTCTCTCCTGGACAGGGGAGCTAAGGGAGGCCATTGTTTCATTGTTGAGCCCTCCCCCTTCCTGGCAAGTGAACACAGGTGGCTGCCATTTCTGAGTCTCTGCTATTTGTTCCCCCCACCCTGGCAATTTGAGACCTGGTCCCTGCGAACTTTTGGGCACACCCAGGCTGCTCTCAGTGGCAGCTTGCCTTAGCTCAAGCTGCACATTCCTAGGGTCTCTCAAAGGTTCACGGAACCCAGAGAAGCAACATCTGGCCTGAGCATATCCTGTACCTCTGGTTGAGCAGCCCTAAGCCAGCACTAGCAGCAGCTGGACTTGGTTCATGGCTTGGCCTCTCAAAGGCACTTCCAAGTACAGCATGGGCATCAGACATCTGCAGATTTCTTTCTGGCTCCCACTGGGTGGCCCCAGGTCGGGCACGGGCTGTGGCTAAAGTAGTCCTACAGTGAATCTCCTCCAAGGTGGTCCTCGGGCTGGCACCCCCAGTGGCCAGCTTCAAAATGAGCTGGAGCATCACCCAGCCACCTCCAAATACGACACACCCAAGGGGCAGATTGGGCAGGCACCACAATCCTGCTGAGGCAGATCCTACTCTGTAGAATCAGCCCCTGCACAACAACCCTTCCACTGTAGTCAAGGCCAGTCCTCACAACCAGTGAGCCCAAGGGTCAGTCCCTTACAGTGATGTGCAATTATCAACCAAGGCTCAACTACAAGAGGAGGGCACACACAACCCGCACAAGGGACACACCTGGAGCACGTGGCTCAGGTGACCAGAAAGACTGTGCCACTGAGCCCCACAGGACACCTACTACATAAGCCATTCTACTAAGACCGGAAGACATAGCAGCCCTTCCTAATACATAGAAACAAACACAGAGAGGCAGCCAAAATAGGGAGAAAAAGAAACATGTACCAAATGAAAGAACAGAACAAAACTCCAGAAAAAGAACTAAGCAAAACGGAGGTAAGCAACCTATCAGAAGCAGAGTTCCAAACACTGGTTATAAGAATGCTCAATGATCTCATAAAAATGGAGATGGAAACCATGAAAAAGAACCAGTTAGAAATAAAGGATACAATAATAGAAATGAAGAATATATTATAGGGAATCAACAGATTAGATGAATCAGCAGAGGATCAAACCAGTGATGTAGATGATAAGGTAACAGAAAACATCCAACCAGAACAGAAAAAAGAAAAAATAATCCAAAAATTTGAGGAGAGTTTAAGGGGCCTCTGGGACAATATCAAGCGTACCAACATTCGCATTATAGGGTACCAGGAGGAGAAGAGAGAGAGAGCAAGGAATTAAAAACCTATTGGAATAAATAATGACAGAAAATTTTTCCTAACCTGGTGAAGGAAATGGACATATAGCCCAGGAAGCACAGAGAGTCCCAAACAAGGTAAACCTAAAGAGGCCCACAACAAGTCACCTCATAATTAAAATGCCAAAGGTTAAATACAAAGAGACTCTTCAAAGCAGCAAGAGAAAAGCAGTTAGTTACATACAAGAGAGCCCCCATAAGACTGTCAGCTGGTTTCTCAACAGAAACTTTGTAGGCAAGAAGGGAGTGGCAGAAAATATTCCAAGTGATGAAAAGCAACGACATACAACCAAGATTGCTCTACCCAGCAAGACTGTCATTTAGAATTGAAGGAGAGATAAGGAGCTTCCCAGACAAGAAAAAGTTGAAGGAGTTTATCACCACCAAACCGGTATTACAAGGAATCTTAGAGGGACTTCTTTAAGATGGGAGGGGGGTTAAGGATGGGTGAAAGGGGAAGGGATTGAGAAGTACAAATTGGTTGTTATACAGTAGTCATGGGGATGTATGTTACAGCATAAGGAATATAGTCAACAATATTGTAATAACTAGGTATGGTGCCAGATAGGTCCTAGATCTACCGGGGTGATAGATGGGAATGGGGTTGGGGTCAGGGTGAAAAAGGTGAAGGCATTAAGAAATACAAATTGATACTTAATACAGTAGGGGGAATATAATCAACAATGTTGCAAAGATCATGTAAGGTGCCACATGGGGACTGGAATTATCAGGGGGATCACATCATAGACTGAGTAGATCCCTGACCAATGCACTATACACCTGAAGAGCTGAAGTAGAATAATACTGAATGTCAACTATAACTAAATATATAGGTGTATATAGTCATGGGATGTGGAGCACAACATAGGGAAGATAGTCGATGGTATTGTAACAGCTATATAAGGTATCAGAGGGGTAGTAGCTTGTGTGTGTGTGTGGGGGGGGTTATCACTTTATGAGGGGTTTAAATGTCTAACTATTATGTTTCTTTGTACACCTGAAACTAATTTTAAAATATCATTTAAAAAGTACTAAAAAATTATTTGCTGTTCATCTGAAATTCTAATTTAATTTGGTGACCTGTATTTATATTTGCTAAATCTAGCCACCCTCGTCCCTGCACTAGCAGTGTGGCATGTTGAGTGAGGGCAGGAGACAGGGCAGTGGGACTCTCTGGGCTTCAGACTGAAGCAGAAGGAATGCTCCAGGTGCTTCTGCCTGCTCCCAGGGAAGGATGCAAATGGTGATCAGCATCTTTGCCATAAAAGCTGCAAGGTGACCCTGCAAGTAGAGGCCAAGGAGTGGGAAGGCTAAGCCAGCTCCTGGAGGACCTGTGGCCAAGAGTCAGAGGATTTGTAGCATGGCAGAGCTGAGGTGGGGCCAGCAGGAGGAGGACCACCTGACCCTGACCAAGCCAAAGGGAGCACCCCTGAGTCACACCAGCTTGTACCTCATTGCTCACTCTAAAGCTGTGCCAGCAGACAAAACAGGTATCTTTGAAGAGGTCAGAAGAGTTCCTGGGGAGAACATGGAGACCAGCCATGGGTCCTCCCTAACCACCGTGAAGAACCCTGGTAGGGAATTTAAAGCACAATTTGCACATATCCCAAAACAGTGTTTTAGGCCAAGTGTATCATCTTTCTGCATTTGGTGAAAATGCAAACATCAAAGAAAAATGAAAACCAATAAAGGAAATGAAGAACATCGCCTTTTTTTCCCTTTAATTCTGAGTATCTATACATCCATATAGAGGAGAGGAGAGAATTCTTCTTAGGGAGGGAACTGATCTTTTAAGATAACACTTTTCCTGGCCTTTCTTTGGATGTGAAAAGTAAAGTACCCTGGATATGGTCTGAAACGATAGGATTCAAAGAAGAATTTAAATGTTGTGTATCAAAAAAGTAATCAGAATTTTAGAACTTTCTCCTAAGGACCTAAAGCTTTGAGAATCCTAGCTGAGGAGAAGTTGTTTACAGTCAGCACCAGGTCCCAGGAATATAAAGAGAAATTTAGGCCTAAGGAGGAAGCAGCCTGTGAGAAAGCACCCTCTGTTTAAAACACCTGGAGGATATTTAGGCACAGTGGCGTCTAATCTTCAATCGTAACTTATTCTTTCTTCTGGGCAAGGCTGTCATCTAAGTCCCCTTGATTAACTTCAAGCCTTCGGGGAAAATCCACTAAACACAAAAGCCTGTGGTAGAGTCACTAGAGACTTAAAGGATCAACAGGGAAAGGATGAGGGTGGCCGATTATCTCGCCCGTACATGGTGACTCTCACTGACCTAGGTCAGGAAATGAAGGAACCTCATTTCCACAAGAACATTAGAACAAGATGCTCCTCGAGAGAGAGGGCAAAGAAGGCTAAATTGTCTTATTACCTGGATTAGAGAGGAATAAAATATATCAAACTGTAAATAGTGATTATCTCTCGGTGCTACAGCGGGTGACTTTTATTTTCTTTTTACTACTATTGTGCAATGAATCTGCGTCGGTTTTGCTGGCAGGAAAAATGATTAAGAATCAAAGAAATAATCACACAATAGACAAACAGCAATAGTGGTGGACCTGCTGGCCATGCCCAGCCTTTCTTCTCTGGATGGCAGTTGGGATCTGAGTCAACTGATGCTCTCCCTGCCTTGGCCATGCCTGGTTCAGGAATTGGGAGGGCTGAGCCTGAACCCGGAAGGTGCTAGTGCCCATAGCAAAGAGGAGAATCCCCACGTGGTGGTGGATGTGTGGGAGGGTCAGACTGTGACCAGGGAGACACACTTAGCAACAGAAAACAGCCAGAATATCTTGTGTTTGGGGAACTATGCTGAGATGCGTATATTGAACTATTGCAGAGATTCACCAAACTGCCTCTAAATCTTAAGCAAAATGTCAAGAAATGAGGTGTTTTCATGTTTATCTAGTGCCTCTGTGGAATTTACTTTCATTACTCTTCATAAAAAGTTTTACATTTCAAAATTAGCAGGTTTTTTAATCCTGCAATTTTTTTCTCTCCAAAAGACCTTAGAAGTTATGTAGTGCTATTTCTTCTCTTGACAGATTGCACACTTGAGCCTCAGAAAGAAGAGAGGATGAGACCAGGATTACATAGTGTATTAGTCAGGATTCTCCAGAGAAACAGAACCAATAGGAGGTGTTTATAGAAAAAGATTTATTTTAAGGAATTGGCTTATGTGATTATGTAAACTGGCAAGTCCAAATCTGCAGGGTGGGCCCACAGGCTGAAGACCCAGGGAAGACACCACGCTGCAGTTCAAACCACTTGGCAGAATTCCTTCTTGCCCAGGGGAGGTCAGTCTTTTGTGCCATTCAGTCCTTCAACTGATTGAATGAGCCCCACCCACATTATGGCAGGCAATCTGCTTTACACAAAGCCCACTGATTTAAATATTAATCTCATCGCCCAAAACCCTTACAGAAACATCCAGAAAATTGTTTGACCATATATCTGGGCACTGTGGCCCAACCAAGCTGATGCAGAAAATTAACTGTTATACGTTGGTTGTTAAAGGTAGAAATGGAATTAAAACCCAAACCTCTGATTTTTAGAAAGCTCACTCCACTCCCTCATGTGGCCCCAATAAGACTCATATTTTTGAAACAACTACATTCTGGAGCCTTAAATTTTTCAGTGGAAGAAGCTGGGGATAGTGAAATGTTATGCTTAACAAATGTGTTCCTTTACATGCTTTCAGTGATTTTCCCCCACAATATGGCTACCTGGTCACATTTCAAACCAAGAAAGAAACAAAACAATTTGGAGGAACAAATCCTATACACCCAGCTCTATAAATCCCCCCACAGCATCCCCACCCCACCATAAAATAGCATCCATGAAATATTTGTGCAGCCCTTTGAGAACCAGGATATTAGATGCAGAATATTATTAGATGCAAAACACTGAGAGGTACTTGTACCAAACATAAGCTCACAACAAGCTCCTCAGACGGCCGCTGCTCATCAGTCTGAATGTTAGATTGATTCCCTATTAGAGGAGGAGCACACTGGAGTTCACAGTTTCCACTTCTCTTATATTTCAATTTTAGCCCTTTGAATTTTACCTCCTATGGTCTTTTTTTTTCTTAATTAAAGGAAAAAGAGAGAATGTAAGCTTTGAACTTATCACCTCATTGAGAAGTCTATATTATGGGAGGAGACTTCCCACCCTTACTACTCTAATTTACTGAAAGAATGTATTATTAGCTAAAGAAGTAAAACTACAACTATTTAGGATTCCCACTGTACATCTGCAATAACATCATTACCATAGCAAACTGTGGATTTCAGTTTCACTATCATCTTTTTTTCAGGACTTAGGTAGTTTAATCCATTTGAAAACCCTAAATACATTGGGAAATATTTGGAGACTGCAGCTAATTAAAATCTAAACAGTTATAAAAATTAACAAGTAATTACTCAGCTCATGAATCTTATCAAGCAGGGAAGCAATTGCTGAGACGGCCAGACCAATAGCTGCACAAGGAATTATAACACTGCAGCTGTACCTTTAGAACAGCCAAAATAATGAGACCTAAGGTTAAAACATCAATCCATTCTGTCTTCGGGATGCTGATCTTAGTTAGGTAATGTCTTAGTCAGCTTAGACTGCCATAACAAAATACCATAGAATGGGTCTTAAACAACAGAAATTCATTTTCTCATAGTTCTAAAGGCTGGAAGTCCAAGATCAAGGTGCCAGCAAGTTTGATTTCTGGCGGGACCTCTTTTTCTGACTTGCAGATAGCTGCTGAGATGTTCTTGCTATGTCCTCACAGGGCCTTTCTTTCCTCTTTGGAGAGAGAGAATGAGAAAGTGTCGTGCGGGGGACCCTGCTCGCTGCGCCATTTGTCGTGCTGGGAGGCCTGCGGGGTCTCTGCTCTCGCTCCCCACATAAGAACGCAGGATATGGTGAGGCCAAAAAGGAACACCCACGGAGCCATAGGTAGGGGAGTCATACCACTATATTCTCTCTGGCGACACTATACTCTCACTGGAGGCTGGATCCACACTGTCCGCAAACCGCCATCCGCGCTTGCCAGCCCAGCCGCCATCTTCTTGCTAGCCCCCATTCTTTTCTCTCTCTCCCTCTCTTGCTGGCGTAGCCACAGCAGTTATATTAGTGGCCAATGGCTCACTGGTTACAGCTGACGGCCAACTAGCCACAGCTGATGGCCATGCAATCACAGTTGGCCATTTACTACCTGAGCCAGCACCTGTCTATGTGAGGCCGAGAGCCTGGAAACTACTTTCTGGGGCTCTGCCCCCACAGAAAGAGAGAGAAAGAAAAGTAGAGAGGGAGGGCAGGCGAGAGGGAGGGAGAGGTGAAAGAGAGGGAGAGAGAAATCTGGTGGGTATTTTTTTTCTTCCTCTTCCTATAAGGACATCTGTCCTAACAGATTAGGTCCCACCCTTATAGATCTCATTTCACCTTAATTACCTCCTTAAAGACTCTATCTCTAAATACAGTTATACTGGAGGTTAGAGCTTCCATGTATAACTTTTGGGGGACACAAGTCCACAACACGCAATATTAACCTACCTCAAATGTCTTTTTCTACTGTTTACACTTTACGCAGAGGTATTTTTCTTTTCCTCTTCCTCCCCCTCCTCCTTCTCCATTTTCTCTTCCTCCTCCTTTTTTTCCTGTTTTGTTTCCCTATACATATAGATTCTTTCCCATCCTACATAAGCCTCATTATAAATCAGAAAATATTTTTTTCTGTTATTTTTTTTAATGCATTGAGTATTTGGGATCCTTTTTTTAATGCAAAGGGAATGGTTCACAATTAACTCAGAAGAATCCAAAACATATTTTTCTAAATAGTCCTGAGAATTCACATTTGATCTGACAAGATCCAACTCAACATGGCAAGAAAGACACAAGTGGGAACACTTATCAGACCTGATTTCAGGGGAGTTTCTTCTTACATGTATTTAACTTATGCGACTTCAACTATACACATTTGGAGTTTGGAGAGATATGCTCTCTATACATTGTGAGCCCTAAACATAAGCCATTCAGTATATCTGTCTTCAACCAAAGAAACAGCAATATGTTCTGACTAGGAAGGAAAATTTGACCATGGGTAGGTTTGTTGACAGACAACATAAGATACACTAAGACATCTATGCTATATTTGATGGGCAACTTAAAATGTTTTCAAGGTTAACTTTTGACTCTGTAATTTTGGCCTAATGATCTGTCTTCAAAAGTATCTCCAAACAGACTCTTATGAAATGCATCACGACACAGTTAAGAAAGAAAGAAAGGGAAAGTTCAGCTGGACCAGCCCTCGAAAGATGAAGAAATTTCACCTAAGTGAAGGGAAGAAGGGATGGCCTTGGTCCAGGCAGAGGAAACAGTATAAGAAAAGGCATGGAGGCAAGAATGTGGCCAGAATGTTCTGGGCAAGGCTTCTCAAAGGAATGTGCTCAGAAATCACCTGGGCACTCATTAAAATGCAGATTTTCCTTTAGCGGAGCTGAGTGGCTCCTGAGGTTCTCCTTTTATCAAGCTCTCAGGTGGCACCGATGCTGCTGTTCTGGGAGCCTCACTTTGATGACAAAGCATTTAGAAGCAGGTAAAGGAGATCAACTGAAATGGTGTTTGTTGACAGGCAGCAAGAAAAACAATGCAGGGTCATTAGTTGAGGTCAGGTTAAATAGGGCCTTGAATACCAGAGCAACTTGTTGGACTTGGGATAAATTATTACTCTTGAAATGATCAGGCAGAGGAGCAACACTAAATATTAGCAGGAAAGTGTTAAGACTATTGTCTGATGGAAGCGTGCAGGGACCAAGCCCGGAAAGAACACTTGTAGTTAGTTAATACAGAAGGTTGGAAGCATCTGCGTCTCAAGAAAAAAAATTCCATTAAAGAAGCCAAAAATTTACAGAGTTAAAAACAATAAAATCAGCCTGCTTAATAAGATTTCATTGTAACTTTATGTTCAAAGGCCCTAAAATAGGTAGTAATCTACTTTTAACAAATGTCTCTGAACAAACAATTACAATAATCTCTCTCTAAAGTTTGAAAACATATCGCATTTATGTAGTAGAACTATTGAATTGCTTTTCCAGAAAGCAATTCAAGTACTTCAAAGAAATATCATAATGGGCAAATATTTATACACCAGTTGACTTAAAACCTAAAAATCTCTCCTAAGGAAAAGACAACATTTACAAAATTAACCGTAACAGCAGAGAAAATTCATACCAAACAGAGACCTTTGTTTTTTTTTTTTATCCAATAGTCTCTTTCAAGAACAATACAGGTAGGAAGAAAAAAGTGCAAAACTGAAATCAGATGTCTGTCATAATTTTGCTACCAATTGCTCGGCAGAACTGCTTAGTAAAAAGCTGATTGGTGCTTCAAGGTGCATTGTTTGGGCCCAGCTCTTGATAAAGATAAACATTCAGGCTTCTAGGGACTGGAATCACGAGAGTGACTAGCTAAGTTCATAGGAAACGAAAGACCCTGGTGCCAATTAAAAACCATACATCCCATCACAGCAAGGAGGGAAGCTACTGAATAATTGAATAATCTCAAGCCATTCCAAAGGAGAATAAACAGATGATGGCCTGATCCCGTGGAGACTGGATGGAGCTGTGTGCGTTAGAGTGCTCTATACTCTCTTCCTACTTTGATTAATTATCCAGCTGTGCAACTGTCATTATCAAGGATATCTCTGAATCATGTGGCTCCGACAGTAACCAAATCTGGCTGTTCTTTTCATTTTTTTTTTTTTTTTCCACACGGGTAAGAGCCTTGCTGTTTGGAAGAGAGTTACCTAGTATGTCACTTGACATGAGCAAACGCTCCATGCTCTGCACACAACAATGGGTGAGTGTTTAGATTGTTTTCCACAGTACCATGGATAGGCTTATACATCTGGTAGATGGGAAACATATGCCCTCCTATAAATTGATCTTCCATTGGAAAAAGTTGGGAAACACCAGACCTGAGATAAGAATGAGTCATTTCAAAATCTCATTTGCTTGCTTATTTGTTTATTTATTTGTACTAGAAAACTCCACTCCCATCCCAACATTCTAAAAGAGAATTGAACCTGTGGTTGGGACTCAATATAGTATTTATCTAAAGACTGTTAATTTTCAAAGGATCCAGGGCTTAAGCCAATGAAAACTATTTGAAATTATAGAATTTCTATCTTTCAACCAATCATGGAAGGGAGGAAAGAAAGACATGGGAGAGGGAAAAGGATGGGGCTCTTGAAATAATGTCATGCCAATAGCTGCCTATTCTACCTTTTCTTGGTGGCTACGACTAAGGTGACCATATACTCGAGTGAGTCAAGATTTTCTGTGCCCAAGACTATCCACTGATTAAATCTGGACCACAATGAATGTCTTTGCTACTTCCAGGGAGGCAGAACAATAGCAGGGAAGAAACAATATTCACCAATATTCCATCTGTTTCCTACATTTCCCTGCCCTCTTTCAGTTTACCAGGATCATGTGACTACTTCTGGCCAATGAAATGTGAGCAGAGTAATGTGAGTCACCTCCAGGCAAATGTAATAAAACCCTCATGCAACATTCTCTCTTCTGCTCATGTTCCTGAAGGTGCAGCTGTAGACAGTGGCCCTTCAGCCTGGGTCCCTGAGTCAACATGTGGAACAAGATCCCTTGTGAGCTTATCTTATAAATATATCATGCACAGGAACTAAACTTTTGCTTGATTGAGACTTCCTTTTCATCTCTACCAGGGGAAATTTTATTCATCCTTCAAAGCCAATCTCAAATGCTACTTCTTCCATGGACCCTCTCCGTGTAGTAATTCCCATAGCAGTTTGAATCTCTATTTTTTAATACCTGCCTCATATTGCCTAATATTACTGAAAGTCTATAAAGCATAATTCAGGCTCTGTGGCCAAATATACCAGAATTCAGAACTCAGCTTCAGCATACACAGCTGTTTAGCCTTACGCAAATTATTGAACCTCCCTAAACCTCAACTTTCCCACCTATAACATGGGGTTAATGAGAAGTGTCATGAGATTTAAATGAGATGCAGGTAAAGAGCTTAGCACAATGTTTGATGTGTAATAAGGCATGCATGAGTCATTCAGTTAATTATTTTTGTGAACTGGTCCTACAGTGTGGGGACAGAGCCCCAGAGAGCAGTTTCCAGGCTCTCGGCCTCATGTGGAGGGGTGCTGGCTCAGGTGGTAGATGGCCGTCAGCTGTGGCTGATTGGCCGTCAGCTATAACCATTGAGCGATCGGCCACTAATATAACTGCCGTGGCTACGTTGGGAAGTCGAGGAGCGTTGAGGAGAGTCGGTCAATTGGCAGCAAAGAGGACAGCAAGTCACACGTCATGTGAAACCAGCCTCCAGTGAGACCATAGTGGTATAACTCCCCTACCTATAGCTCCGTGGGTGTTCCTTTTTGGCCTCACCACATCCTGCGTTCTTATGTGGGGAGCGGGAGCAGAGACCCCGCATGCCGTCCCGTACCACATACAGTCTTACAAGACTGTAAGAGCTTTATATACAGAGACGATATGCTCATCTACCTCAGGTCTTCTGCAATACCTGAAATAAGGTCTCACACATATCAGCTATCCCATAACTGTATGAGGAACAAATGAACTAAAAAAAGGACAAAAATAAAATGATTTTTTTTAATGATACAATATTCTCTAAGAAGCAAAAGAGAGAATAATGGGAGAGAAAGTTAAAAAGTAAGCAATGAAGAAATTTTAAATAAACCAAGTTGACTTGGGAAATATAGATAGATATATTCTCTGTTTATAGGTCTTATTGATAGAGATGACCTCACATACAGAAAGCTGAGTGAATCACACTCCTCTATTCACAACTTGCCACTTTATTCTTCCGTTTTCTTTATAATGTTTCAATGAAGAATTTACATTTTAAAACTCTTTGAGTTCATGTAAAATATCAGACACAAGATTCTTCTACATTCTTGAGAAGAAATCACCAGTTATGACCAAGATAGATTTGATTGCTAAGTAATGTAAAAATAATGATAATAAATAAAAATAAAACAGTGGACTTGGAGAATAGGTGTTGTTATGTTTAGAAATATCTCTTAAGAGAATCAAAGAGTTCCTCTTGCTGAAATAGGTTTTCACCTTGTTGAAACTTCCCTCATAAACTGGTCCACACAAGATGGGTTTTTGTTCCTCTACATTTTTAAGCAACAGCGACATCATGTGGCCACTCTGGTAGTTAGCTGGTCTTCTCTCCCAACTGTTACATTTCCCCAAGGGAGATATTAATATGAATGCCACCTTCCCTTCAGAATAAACGTATTCAAAAAACATTCCGCGAATTGAGTGTAGATTCTGATGCTTAGAATAGGCACAATGATCTGTGTCTCTTCCAATAGTATCTAGGAGATCATCCCATCACTAAATTCTTAAACAGACACAGACTACTCAGGAACTAACCTAGTCTCTGCAACCACTTCAACCCAGCAACCAATCAAAATTGTTTTTCTAGGGCCTATCAGCTCCAAGTCGTTGTCCTTCAATCTAGTTGTGGAGGGTGCAGCTCAGCTCCAAGTCCAATCACTGTTCTCAATCTTTAGTTGCAGGGGGCGCAGCCCACCATCCCATGCGGGGAATTAAACCAGCAACGTTGTTGTTGAGAGCTTGTGCTCTAATCAACTGAGCATCCAGTTGCCCCGCAAGTCAAGTTTGTTTGACAAAACATCATTCAAACATTACTGGGGATGAAAGTATTCCATTATCTGGATTCAGTAACCATCACACATAGTGTGTGCGTGCTCTTTTCCCATTATTGTAATAAGTGAAGACACTCTGTTTTGCACTCATGTGGCCCATTGCAATGCCTTTTGTAGAATTTATTACAAATGTATGATTACTAATGTCAGGCTCTTCTTCCACTAAGCTGGAATGCTCCATGAGGGCGGGCACAGAAGTTTTTTGCTCACTCTTGTTTCTGCAACCTCTGCCTCTCACTAGTAGATGTTCATCTATCCATTCAACAGATATTATTGAGCACCTACTGCATACCAGGCACTGTTGTAGGTGCTTCAGATTTTGCAGGGAACAAAACAAAGTCCTTTCTCTCAGGAAGCTTACATTCTAGTTGGAGGAATCACACAATAAACAAGTAAGATGGGAGATGGAAGTAAATGCTATGGAGAATGGGTAGTACTGATGGGGTTGCTACTTTGTGTTCGGTGCTTGACTAATAAAATGACAGCTAAATAGAGACCTAAAGAAAGTGAGGGAGCCAATTGTATGATTAGTAGCAAATCTCTGAAAACTTGAACTTGAATTTAGGAGGAAGAAAAGGAGAGAAGGGAGAAAAGAAAAACTCAAGTGTCACTGGATAAGGAATGAGAAGATGTAAGTACTTACCCTGACCTTTCATAACTTGCTGTGCAGTCTCAGGCTTTCCTTCCCCTCTCTGAACTTCAGTGGAGAATTTGAATAATCGTTAAATTCCCAGTCAATTTTAAGAGTCTATCATGAAAAGTCAGAGATCATAAACTTTAGTGGCATCTCATGTGTGTGTGCACACATGCATGTGTGTGATTAATTCCTGAAAGCAATTCCAGGCATTTGTGTCTTTCAAGAGTGATTATACACACACACACACACACACACACACACACACACACACACACCAAAAAACAACAACAACAAAAAAACTATCTATTTGCTCACCCTTTAAAAGAAATTGATGTGAAGTCTATGGGTTTAAGGATTGATTGGTCTAACACTAAGAAGTACACTTCTAGAGCTTTGTCATTACGTGCCCAAATATAGTAATTGTTAAAGGAGCATATGCTGCTAATTGGCCCTAAGAACCATTCAGGTGGTGGTAAAGTAAGCAGTTAGCTTCAAGATATCAGCACCTGTTAAATACATGGCATTTTATGGAGAAATGAACTCCCAGTTTGGAAATTCCCTAGTTCGATGGTTTCAGCTGTACTAATGCCTCGGGCTCTCTGGTAATACAATGACAGATACACACCACACAATACGTACACACCATAAAATAAATACAATAACAGAGAGTATAAAAGCCATCTAAAGGGCTTCAGGCTTAAAATGGTTCCTTGGTAATATGTTTCCCCAGTTTTCATCAACATTCTCACATGTGGAGCCAAGTACAGAAGACAGGATGGATTCTGTGTTGGATGAGCATCAAAGGGCTCGTCATCAAGATTTTAAGAATCAATAAACATTCATCTGCCCAAAAATGTCTTCTTCACTGGACCATCATTTTGCCTTAAATGGCACCACAGAGGTTCGTTCTTTGGGCTGTTATTATTTCTAGAAAATTCCTGTTAAAATGCAAGGATGTTCCCAGAGGGAGCTACCCATCCCACTTTTGTCATAAATACCTCAGGAAGAATAAGCAATATCAGGGAGAAACAGGAGGATGAAGCCTTGGAGAGAAGTGCTAGCGTGAGAAGGAAGGGACAAGATCATGAGCAATGCAGGAGGGGCATCAAGGTGAGAAAATGTAAGTGCCAAATGGTGAGTTTCTGCTATATATGCTAAGCTGTACAGCTAAAATCTCTACTTCTCATGCATGGTAGATCACATTGATCCCATCTTTACAAATGAGAAAATTGAGGCTTGCCTGAAATCTCACAGTTGGTTGCAGAGCTGGGGTTCCATCCTAATTCCACAGACTCTGGTGCCAGGGGCACTGGACACCTCAAAGAGGAGGAAATATTAAAAAGGAAGAGGAGAGTGAAAGGGATGACAAGGAAAGAGTAAACATGACCAATCTGCCGTTCTGTCCTGAATTAGTCTTGCTCCCTGACCATGCCTGAGCAGTGAAGAATTATGGGTACTTCAGGGAGCAGCAGACAGCTCTGAGGCAACCACATCTGTGTTAAACAGAATGACTTGTCATAGAACATTCTGGAACAGTGCGGTCAAGGGTAGTCAACCCCTAAATAAGAGACTGAACAGTGTTGTGAGCAAAAAGTGGTTCAAATAGCAACTCATCACTTCTGGGTGTGACGTTTAACTTCTCAGAACCTCAGTTTCCTTTTCCGTAAAATGGGATGAATAGCTACTTAGGGGGAGTTTGTGGTGATGAAATTATATCAATCCAAGCTCAGTGCCCTATATAAAACACATATATTAATACATGTGATCCCATTCTTTTTTCCCTCAAAGAGGAACCAGTAACCTAGGGAAACCTGCAGTCATTATATCCAACCCACATCTACTCTCCTTGCCCCATGAGCTCTATGGACTGATTCCAGTCCCAGCTTCTACAAGGGCAGAAGATATGCTGGTCATCTCATTCTCCAGCATTGTCACTCCATAGGGTGGCATGTGTTCATATAATTCCCTGACCAGACCCAGCTGAAAGTGGAGATCCTCCTCAACTATGGCATTTGTGCCACCCCCAGAGAGAGCACCAGAGACATCCAGGCACAGTGTGGGTGAAGGTCCTTTCCAAAGTTACGTGAGTTTGGGGAAGGAGGGAGGAGGTGTTGAAGAGCTGGGAATCTAAGAAGACAAATTTTCCCTAATTGGTTAGCGCCATAGTGATACAGCTAAACTTATAATATGACACCTATAATCTGTCCACCAGGAAAAGGTCATAACTTCTCATGTCCGTGAGAAAATGGTCAAGGGTCCTTGACTTGAGGGAAGGAAACAGGCTCCTTGCCTTTTTCCCATCCTCATCCTCCTCCTTTTGGGTTTGTTTATTGAGTATCAAAATAAACATTTGATTAATGAATTACAAATAAATTAAATATTACATGGATGGATGGATGGATGATGGATGGATGAATGAATTTTAATCTACATAGTTACACTCCTAACATCTTTGAAATAAAGTTGTTTGTGTGTGTGTGTGTGTGTGTGTGTGTTTGTTTGTTTGTTTGTTTTAATTGGGCTACATGCATTCACACAACTAACAGAGATTTGCTACATGCTGTGCCTTTGCTTGCTAACATTTCATTCACCAGTAGGAGGACATATCCCAACACCCAAGTTAGTTATTCTTATACTCTAATAACCTCTGAGCCTCAAAGCTTGACTGAGTAACCCAGTCATGTCAAAAGATAGTATCCCAAAGAGAAACAAGATTCCGCTAGTGTTAATACAATATCCCTGAAAGAAGAAAGCATTTATTACTTGAATTTCGAGATGGTTGAATGGATATTGGTTACTTCGTTGTTCTTTAAATTGTTCATATATGATTTATACACTCTTTTGTATGTATATTTCCAAAACATATTAATATACTTTTTTTTAATTAAAGAAAGGTAAGTAGAGGGTGAACAACTGGCTGGAGCCTCCACAGAAAAGAATAAATCTTTAACCTAAGGCCTCAGGCCTTCACTGTGGTGGGCAACTCTGTTGATGGCAGAAGCACAGTTGGTGCCTAGACGAACAAGTAGACAATGAAAGAAAGAGATCCTGTGATCTTTACATCCTTGGATAGTCTTGAATTCCACACAGCTGTTTCTGGACAAAGGGACATTCTGGACCTAGAGTCTTCTCCCGTGGGATTGAGCTTCATGTCCTTTATTACCTAAGAGTGGCAGGGCTTTGGCGCCAATGATGAAAGCCAATTCACAGGCTGCAGTGGACAGAAAGGCTTTGTGTGATTTCCAAGTATGTGAGGAGGCAGGCAGGGGCAGGCACCCTGGCACTCCTGCAACCCCACTCAGATCTCAGGGGTGTTAGGCAGTTCAGCTCCTCCCCACTGACCTTAGAAGGCCCCAATGAGCCACTTCAAGGAGATTACCTCATTTCCATTTTGCAGCTTTTTCTGGGTTTCCACAAGGTGGTTGTCTGGACATAACACATAGTGGCAGTTCATCTTAATAGGAAGCAGAATGAAACAGCCCGACAAAATCTCCACCCAAAGGAATTCACAGTGGATGCTTTCAGAGGGCCTGAGGCTCTGTTCAACCAGGTATCCCTGTGAAAGAATGCAGGAAGGGGTAGGGGGCGCAATCCAGTGGATTGGGGGAGGACCAAACAAATGTAAAGTCTCACCAAGAAGAAACATTTTTTTCCTTTGGCATCTCTACAATATTTCGACTGAAAAAGAAATTCTATCTAGTTTTAGAATTATTTTTAATTTTAAGCTGATCATTGATATTCCTGTATATTTGAAATAAACTGAACACTCAGTGCAGTGACATCATACAGGACACATCATCAGCGGTCCCAAGCTGAGCCACTACCATATCCCCACAAATTGTAACATAGTTAAACTCTCCCAAACTCATCTCCTTCCCCCTCTTATCTGCACACCTATGTATTTCTGAATGGGGCATATTCATTTGCTTGGGCTACTGCAGCAAGTACCATAAACTGGGTGGCTTAAAAAACAGCAATGTATTGACCCACAGTTCTGGAGGCTAGAAGTCTAAAATCAAGGTGTCAGCAGGGTTGGTTCCTTCTGAGGGCTGTGAGAAAATGGCCTATTCCAGGTCTCTTTCCTTGGCTTACAAATGGCCGTCTTCTCCCTGTGTTTCTTCATTCTATATGTGGCTCTCTGTGTGTCCAAATTTCCCCTTCTTAAAAGAACACCAGTCATTGAATTAAGGCCCAACCTAATGACTTCACTTTAACTTCATAGCTCTGTAAAGACCCTGTCTCCAAATAAGGTCACCATCTGAGGTACGGGGTTAGGACTTCAACACATGAATTCGGTGGGGTTGGTGGGGCCACAACTTGACCTACAACATAGCGCTTTGCTCAAATCTCTCTTCCAAGCAGTGATGGGTACATTTAGGACAAAGTCAACTTCAAGGTTGGATGCTGTGATAAATATAGAGGTCTGCGCTCAAAGCAGTGACGTGCTCAAGCAGATGTGCTCTATGAAGCACCACAGAAAGGTGTGGATTTAGTTAAAACCCGAAAAAAAATAAGAAAGTTTCTTCCCAAAACAAGATATTGTTCTATAGTGTGTATCAAGCCACAGAGACTGAGACTTGCGTGTGTGTACACACGTGTGCAAGTCCCTTTCCTTACTGCATTTCCTTGAAGAATGCTATTTTTCTTCTTTTAAATTGTCTTTGAGTTTTATATTTTTCATATCTATTCATAAATCCACACCTGGGGAGGCCTACGTTAAATCTATTCCATGATTATTCAGCAGTGCAAACAGCATACGCTGTATTCTTGAGATGTTCAGAAACTAATTGATTATGATCTCCCATCACATACTCACCAGGGAATGACGAAGTAAGTATGGGGAATTAGATCTCTTTGGATCCTCTCTCAGCTTATTCTTTCTTTTCTGTATCTTTTCTTTAAGTGGTGTAATGAATGCCTGGCTAATAAATAACCATAGAGAAGCAAGTGATATCAGTCTATGGTTTGAACTTTGTTAAGCATTCAAACCAGGGCTGAGGTCCAACAGCTGATGGACACAATGCAGCCCATATCCCCCAGAGGAACTTGCCCGCGGCATAATGGACAAGAGGCTCTCTAAGCTTCCCAAACAGGAAGTCGCCTGCCCTCGCAGCACCAAGATAAAGCAGCTGGGCTTGTCTCCCCTTTTGAGGATTCTATTGGCTTTCAATTCCTTGCCACCTAAGAAAACCTAGAGTTCATCTGAAAAAAGATAACCAGGATGGTTAAAACTGAGTATTATTTTATCTGAGAAGGAGTTGAAGGAGCTAGCCTGGAGAAGATTGAAGAGGAAATTTTAAAGAACAGTCAGAGACAAGAGATTGCTGGTTAGTGCTGGTTAAAGTTATCAGTATAAGGTCATTGTTACAAAAGGGAGCTGTCTGTACAACCTGCCCTAAAAGCCGTGGGCATCCAGTCACTGAAGAGTAGAAAGAAACACCATCCCAAATAAATGTAGTGTCATTCTTAAGAGCACAGAATTTTGGAATTTGAATCCTGGCTGACCTCTTTCTAACCATGAGACTGCAGATAAATTAAGTTACTTCTCTGAGTCACAATTCCCTCATGTATAAAATGGCAGCCACTGTTTCTAGCATGTGGTAGATCCACAATAAATATAATACACACCCACACATTCCACTTCTCTCCTCAAATCCTTTCTTTATAATCACAGATACTGGAAAATCCAACTTCTGTTCTTCTCATTGAACAAACGGTAAGAACCCAACATCTCAGCCTGTGTGTTTGGCTTTGTACATAGGAACAAAATTCACCCTAAAACTCCTCTAGGTGACTGAATAATAAACACAGGGCACAGGTTTAACACCACTGTTTTTTCCTTCCTACCTGAAGGGAACCAAGATCTGAGCACCAGTTATCACATAAAACATTCAGCTCCATCTTGCTGGTAGGTTTAACCATGTTTAAATATTTCATAGAGAACATTTTTCTTTGAAACACTGTCTTGTCTTGTTTTTTAACAGAAAGTGACCTGAATTAATGTGGAGAGGCCAGAATAAAGAGCAGAAGAAATTAATACAAGGCAAGCTCTAGTACCAAAACAGTAGAACACTATTCAGGAGGCTGTTTGTTTGCTTGTCCATATGAGTTAAATGTCCAAGCACTTCATAGATATCACTGACTGACTGACTGCACTGGTGCTTATGTGTTTAAAGAGGCAATACACTGGGGATGCCAAAAGAGTATATACAAGTGGACACTTTGGTCAACATTGTTCAAGCAGCAGTTTGCCATAATCAGAAGTATCTGGACTCTGATGGTAACCACTTTGAGCACCTCTTGTAATTGCAGAAGGCAAATGTGACTTGTATTCATCGTTTGTTATCAGTGTATATGAGTATTACAATTTTAATACAGTTTTTCTGTTTCTTAAAATGTGCATACATTTTTTGGCACCCTCTGTACACACACACACACACACACACACACACACACACATATGCACACACACACATATATTCAGCTTTCCTCCTGGGTTAGATTAGATTGCTGTTCAAAAATATTTACTCCCTGCCTTCCTCTTCTAAGGAAGGAGTATACTTTCCCATCTGTCCACTTGGGGGTTTGGTCACATGACTTGTTTTATCCAATAAAATGTAGGCAGACAGAATAGGGTGCCCATTGAGAGTCTGACCCTAGAGGCAGCATACATTTCCATGTGTTCCCTTGCCCCTCTGCCATTGCCCTGAGAAAAGCATCCCCATCAGATTGCTGTTGCCCCTCTTCCTGGGCCCCAGAATGAATACTCACAAAGCCAACCTGAGCCAAACTCACAGCCAACAGCCAAGCGCAGTCAGATCATTATATGAAGTGGAGCCCTACTTCATACAGAGCACAGCCCCAATCAACCAATATGCAGACACATGAGCAAAAAATGTTATGCCTCCTTCCTGCTTGTGCAAACCTCACATTCTTCTAGTTATTACTTGTACTATATGATGTACATTTAACTACATAATAAAGTAGAGAGTATGTAGCTGTATTTCTCATTTATCCTGAACAGTATATTATGTGTGTATGCAATATAAGTATGTGTTTATAAGTGTGTGTGTGTGTGTCTGTGTGTGTGTCTGTGTGTCTGTGCCATTGACTGAGTGTAAATGAATCAGGAGGCTTTACTAGAATTAAATGATAAAGTTTTATTCAAGGGTCTTAAGCAATTGAACTGCAATTCAGGAAGTACTACCAGGCAATATCTAGAGTGTTCCAAAGAACAATTGAAAGTTTTTATTATAAAGAGCAAATTCTTGAGAAGAATCAGTCCTGCATTCTTCGCTTCTGAATTGGTCTGAGATGGTGATTTTCCAGATGGCCACTGGTCTGGACATGTGAATATTCTTTCCTAAGTTCTTCAGATGGTTACGTACAATATTTATATATCTCCAGGCATTGATGAACAACTGAAAAAGTTCAAAAGTTGAAGTACCTAGGCTAGTTAAAGTAAAATGAAATCTACTTCTCATGTTTCGGTCCATCCTGATTTAAGTAATTTTGTTAGCTTGGCTATAGTGACTCCATTTTGTTCCTTCATTCTTTCCTCAATACAATATGATCTGTTTCTACTCAGCACTTCAGACACTAAATGTGTGGGTTTTCCACCCAAAGAGGTTCTACAATTCTCTGTGGACACCAACTGGGTGTCCTATGATGTAACTCAGTTCTGACACTAACTACCCAGAGTTAGCACAGAACCCATAGTTGAAGGACCCAGCCCTACAACACTGTCTCCCACATTAGTTGCCAATCATAAGTAGTGGCTCCCCAGGTTACCCACACTTCTGTCCAACTTGGCTACAAATGAGGAGTTCCCACAACTACTCCTCAAGTTTGATAATTTGCTATAACAGCTCACAGACACAGGGAAACCCTTTCCTTATTATTACTGGTTTATTATAAAGGACATTGTGTTGCAGAAAAGTGGCGAGGACCGAGAGATTCAAGCGGCACACAGAGATCAGGGAGAACACAGCTTTATTTCGCCGGCAGGCTCAGTGGGATTTTTCCCAAAGACTGAGTACTTACTGGGGTCAGGCACTTTGTTTTATAGGGTTAGGCCTCTGGGTTGTGGGGGAAATCTGGCCGGGGTGCCGGGGACGTCCGTACCTAGCAGCTGTGATCGCTCAACATTGTTTTGACAGGGAGGCCTCTAACTATGGTGCCCACTGGAGACATCTCCGATAACAAGGTATGGGAGGAGGAGGGGGATGGAGCTCCGAGCGGTGCCCACAGGAAAAAACCATCCCGACAATTGTAAAGGATAGAAAGAGCTACAGAGAGCAAGGTCTGGAAGGGTCCTGAACACAGAAACTTCTGTCCTTGTGAAGTTTGGGGTGCATCACCTTCCCAGCAAATGGATAAATTCACCAACCTGGAAGTTCTCTGAACGCCATAATTTAGGATTTTTATGGAGGATTCATTAATTAGGCATGCATGATTGACTAAATCACTGGCCATTGTGATTAACTCAATCTTCAGCCCCTCTCTGCTTCCTGGAGGTCAAGGAAAGAGCTGAATGTTTCAACCCTCTGATCACAGGGTTAGTTCCTCTGGTGACCAGCAAACATCCTGAGGCCACATATGGGCCCACCAAGAGTCACCTGATTAGCATAAACCCAGGTATAGTTAAAAGGGACTTATTATGAATAGCAAAAGATGCTCTTCTTATCCCTATCACTCAGGAAATTATAGCAATTGTCAGCCCAATAAACTTTAATTTTAAAAAAAAGAGTTTTAGGAGCTCTTTGTCAGGGATGAGATCCAATATACATTTCTTATTGTATCATAATATCTATCTATCGATCCATCTATCTATATTCACATATACCAGGGGTGCCAAAAACATGTATATGCATGACTTGCATTCATCTTTTGTTGTTGGTATATATTGAGTATTACAATTTTAATAGTTTTTTCCTTTCTTAAAATGTATATACATTTTTTTGGCACTCTCTGTATATCGTTACAAATATAATGAAGAAACTTTCAGATGAGAGACAATAGTCTGGAATGAGAGCCACAGAAGAGAAAACAACCAGGTCCCTGGGCGTGGATGATGGTATGCACCAACGCCACGGAGCATCTGACCCATTCTCATTTCTCCTAAAAGAGGAAGCTGTGAGTCTGAGAACCCAAGATGGAGCCATGATCCAAAGTAGCTGTTGAATTAACCAATTTCTAAAATTCCATTTTCTTCAGTCACTTTAATGGCCTTATTGATTGGATCACATGTATAAATCTCAATACATGGATTTTTGCAATTAAACCACACTGGAACCCACAGTTTTGGAGTTAAGACCCAGATCTATCATCACAATTAATTAACATGGATTGCCTGTCCACCTGGGGCTGGCCATAGAATTCAGAGGCTGAGTCCCTGGGATGACCTTGAGCAGTTGCTTAACCCCTGGGCCTCAGGGCTTGGGGTCCAAAACCTGAGCAAATGTACTGATTGGATAAAGCCCTTATGCTGCCAGCCCTGTCTGTCTTTCTCATTCACTTGTGACTAAGAAGAAAATCAAACCCCTGCTGCTCTATTGCTGTTGCTGAAGAAAGTGTGGGTTTAAGAGACTGGTGAGAGCCCTCCCCTCTTTGCCCCCAGAAGACAGATTGGCTGGAAACTGCTGGGAATTCCACTTGGCCATAAACCGATAGAAAGCAAAACTCACCCTCGGGCAAGGCAGGGACCAACTGTGCTCTGACGTTGTGGAGATGTGGTTCTTATGGGTTTGGGTGCTTTCTCAGGGTGAAAATGGATGGCTCCGAATCCAGGGCAACAGAGATGGTATGAGGAGCAATGTGATGTTTGAAAACAAAGCAAAACATTGAGAAAAGGGTGGTAAGGGGGGACTGACTTCAAAGTGTGCTATTTTAGTGCCTACGTTTGGGTTTTGTAATAAGCAGCAGAGCTGGAGTCCCTATGCCATGAGAAACCAAAAGGAAAACAAAAAACAAGCCTCACTAATATTTAACAATATCATAGCCTGTATATATAGCAGCTGTTGTGAAGAAAAGGAATAAGTAAAAAGGGCACCCCACAAACCTCAATTTCCCCAGTCACAAAATATAAGGACCTTATCTAAATGTTACTCATTGACTGATCTGTCTGAAAATGAGAAAAATAATGCAATAGCAACATGCATATCTGGAAAAAACTGTGACTTTTGCAAAACATATTCAGTTTCTATTGCTGCATAACTAATTACCACAAACTGAGCAGCTAAAACAACACCCATTTATTAATTTGGAGTTCTACAGGTCAAAAGTCCAGCACCTGTGGCTGGGCTGCCTGCTTAGGGTCTCCCAAAGCTTAGTCAAAATGTCAGCCAGGCTGAATCTTTGGAGGCTCTAGGGGAAAATCTTATTCTTGGTAATGGCAGAATTCAATTCCTATAGTTGAAGGACTGAGGTTTCCATTTTCTTGCTCACTCTACTGTCGGCTCCTAGAGGCGTTCCCTATTCCTTGTCATGTGGTTCCCTTCATCAAGCCAGTGATGACACATCAAATCTTCTCATGCTTTAAATCTCTGACCTATGGATCCAGGTGGAAAGGGTTCCTGTGATTAGAACAGGTTCACCTGGATGATCTCCCTCTTAAGGTCAACTGATTTGGAAGCTTAATTACATCTGCAAAGCCCTTTTACTATATAACCTAATACTCACAGGAACAACATCTCATCTTAGTCACAGATTCTGCTTACACTCAAAGGGAGGAGATGATACAAGAACATCATTGGGAATCATCTTAGAATTCTGCCTGCCAAAGAGATGCTTCTGCATCTTCCAAGGTCCCAGAGTCCTCCGTCCATCCTTAGTTTCCTAAAACCCTCGAAACTATGGTTCCATTCAGGTCTACTCCCTGTCCCATTCCAGTAGGCCTTCCCTAGGTTACTAATCAACTAACCTGGTAAACAAACTAACATTAAAGTGTCACTGGGTTCAGGTATCCCCCACCCTGTCCCTGACCATTACATCTGACTTTTTAATAAGAGCTCTGTCACAAGGGAGTTAAAAAGATAATGGGAGAGAGGTGGGACCCCAAATTGGCTCTAAGATGCTTATTGGTGACAATTTTAGGCACTTTGGCAAACTGTCACAGAAGATACACTATTGGGTCTAAGAGGCTTTTTGGCATCCCTCTATCACCTACAGTGTTCCCTCCTCACTCTGGACGAGGCCTGCCCTGCCTATATCAGACTATCATCAGGAGGTAAAGTATATGAAGACTTGAGTTTCATTCACTATCCAGCCTGGACATAGCTCAGGCAAAGGCTTCCTGTAGGCGACATTTTCCTGCTCTTCGCTTTAGACATTCACATTCACACAGAGCAAAGAATGTTCTGGCCACTTCTCAGGCTTGCAGTCTGACTGCTTAAAAACTGGGACAGACGGTTTAATGTGCACATCAACCCAAGGAATCTGTTTTCAGGATAGAAGCTTCAGCCAGCATTCCAGTCATCAAACACCTGTGTCTTGTTCAATTCCATGCAGTAGGTTTGAGAGGGCAGCAGTTGGCATCCATAATCAGTCCACAGGCCAGCTCATCTGCTATGTCTATATATAAGCCAACCTCCAAAATAAGTGATCTCCCAGTTTCCCAATGAAAAGATCCAGAAGAAAAGGTTTGGACCAACTTCAATGTACAATTTTTTTAAATATACAAAAGTTCAGGGATATAGTTGTTATAGAAAATGTATACTTCTAATGCATAATTTATAAATTTATATCCCCACACAGCTCAAAGATCACATCATATAAAATATCTTAATTTGGAGCATGACTTGTTTCCATCCTCACTTACTGTCGTAGCTGCTATAACAAATTAGCATAGACTGAGTGGCTTAAACAACATTTATTTCTCATAGTTCTAGAGGCTGGGAAATCCAAGATCAAGGTTCTGGCAGATCGGAAGACTTGCTCCCTGGTTTGCAGATGGCCATCTTCTTGCTATGTCCTCACAGGGCGGGGAGTAAAGACAGGGGCAAGCTCTCTCATGTCTCTTCTTAGAAGGGCACTAGTCCCATCACGAGGGCTCCACTTTCCTGACCTAATAATTATTTCCCAATGACCCCACCTCCTAACACCATCATTTTAAGGGTTAGACTTCAATATATGAACTTGTGGAGGACAGCAACATTCAATCCATAACACAAACCATGAACCGTTTTATCTGGCTGTTCACAGGTACCTTCTATGTCGATGTAATCGCTATAATGACAACATCCTCTTGTGTCGTCTAACCCAATAGTGAATATTTTTGAACCCATGGTTTGAATCCATGTCTCAGGAAATTTCAATTTAAGTCACAAGTACCCTTGGTATAAAAATAGGCATAACATTTGGTATAACTTCTCATTCATATTATAGGTGTATATTCGTGATCTCCATGACATAACCATTGCATGCATGGCCTCTGAGTGGTTTTTTAAAGGCTTTTACAACACCATCCAAAACTTGGAATTGTGAAGTCACTTCATTCAGATCTCTGCTCAAATGTCTTCTCAGCGAGATTTTCCTTAACCACCCTCTCTAAATAACACACTCCACCATCAGCAACCCACTTAACTGCTTCCGAGACTTTGTGCTCCCCATGGGGCAGAAATCTGTCTCTTTTAGTATCATCTATCCCCACTTCTTAGAACAGTGTCTGGTATATAGAAGGGCTGTTACTTACTTTTAAATAAAAGAATATTTCCAAGAGTGATCACTAAATTGTGTTAAATTACATTAAATTATTTGATATACATTAAATTTTATTATTTATATATGTTTTATATGTCATATTTATTTTATATATGAAATTATATTAATAGAAAACCTTAATTTTTATACACGCTATATATATGTATATGTATAATTCCGTTAAGCGAATCTACAAGCATGTAAAATTATCATTAATTAAGGTCTTTTTAGGCTAATATGTATTCTCTAAATCATATTTTCATGGAAAAAATAAAATGTTAAGCAGTCATTAAGAAAGCACTCTGTATTATGAGAAGAGGTAGGAGTCAATTTTTGGGAGGGGGGTGCTGTCTCTTTTTATTTGGGGCCCATATGCAGGTACAAAGCGATCATTTCCACACCATGGAAAACCCATGGCCCAGCCATGTATTTTATCCCAGCGCTCTGCTCTCTCAATTTTTATGACACTGTCTGTTTTCCTCTATTTCTGTAAACAGTTCTTTTATCATTCTTTTTTAGACCTATCCCCTAAACACAAAAGACTTCTGCTGGCCTTTGTCCAATCAGTCTTGTGTTGTTTTCAATTTATTATGTACAGAAATTGCTCCTCCTTGGCCAGTCTTCCTAACCTCTTGACAAGTGTCCTTTTTCCTAAAGTCAGACCCCGGCTTCCTGGCCATAACCAGGCATCTTCCTGACCTCCTGCCCACCTGGGAATACATTCCTTGGCCTGTTTTCAGCATTCCTATCACTGACCCCATCCTACTCCCACCGCTGGGTAATGTTATTATTCAGATGCATTGTTTTGTCCCACTAACCTGCATGAATTCAGATCCCTTGGTAAAGTAAACACAGTAATGCACAGACATGATCAGAAAATGGGAGAGACGAACCCACCTAGAGAGGGTAACAGTCACTCAACGCATGGATCACATCTTGAGAAGAAGAAATCCTAAAGAACCAGTGAGGAGGAGCTGCTGCCATCCGCAGAGATCACTGCCAAGCAGTAGAAGCCTAGAATTCTGAAAGTGCCTGTATGGCCTGCAAAATTACTCCACAGAGTCCCTTGAAGAAACCGATTAGACTGTGTAAAGCACGGTGAATTTGAAAGTCAAGGTAGTACATTGTTCAGATTGTTGTATCCCCAAATGGGCAGGAGGAGAGGAAGATGCCTGGTAATGGCCTGGAAGCCAGGTATCTGACTTTGGGGGGCTGGGAGATGGGAAACAGCAGCCCTTCGAGGCACCAGCAAGAGAATGAGGGGCCTTGGACTTAACGGAGGTTGAACTAAGGGGTAAAGGGAGAATTAAGCAACACAACTCCACCACCCTCCCCCCGAAAAGCCATAGTCCCTAATTACTCACTTCCCACTGTTCTGCAGTTTGTCACAGACACTCCATAAAATTAATTCAACTGACTCTTGCATATACATTAAAAATTCTTCCCTGGACCCTCAAAAAAGTCACTAGAAACTTAGGAGAAATAGATGTCACTCTCTCCTGCATCCTGGAAGAAGACACATTTCCCTGCCTGTTGAGAAGAATCCAGCAGTGCAAGAGAGGAGGATCAAAACAGAGAGGACACCCTCCTCTAAGAAGATTTTATTTTATTTCCTTGTTTGATTGCATGAAAAAACATCCCGAAGCACCGTTTGCTCAGTTTCTGTTCCGTAATGCAAAAAGACAGCTGTGGTTACAGGGAATGAAAGCATTCTTTGTCATTTTTTTCTTCACCTCAACTTTTTTTTATGATGAATTTCCTGTGCAATTTGGGTACAAGGATTTTTTTTCCTTGAAAATCTTGATAAAATCCTGTTTACCAAACTTCTATCACACCTAAAGTAGCATATATGCTTATTCGAAAACTAAAGCTATTTTAATAAAAATACTAGCATTTTTACAAATGCCACAGATATTAATCTCTTCATTCCTATGCTTCTTTTTGAAAAAAAAAATTTAAATCTCTTCAGAAAATAATTTCCCATATTCAGGCATACTTATGAATTGGTGATGAAATCAGTACCACAGATTATATGTGGAGTTAGAAATATGTTTCAGGCAGTGATTTGCAGTCTCATGACAACATAATTTATACAAGGAGAGCTGCTAATTTCCATGCATCCTGATTTATTCCATTAATAATTCTTATAGGCAGTATATTCTGTTATTACTGAACTTATTTTAGATCAGTAAGTTTTCAAATTGGCTTATGATCAATTCTTGAAAATAGTGGAAGTAATCAGATACGTAATAAATTGTTCCATAGAGCCAGATATAACCACTATGTAACAGTATATTGAGATGATATTGGTTTTAATCAGCTACCCAAAAAAGGGAAAATTTATACCATTCTCTGTTTAATTTAGATTACAAAATTCACTAGGGAAATCACGGAATCGGATAGCTGATAGGAGTTCTTAATAGCAATTTCAGTAAAACACATTTCACTGCTTGAAATTTGTGAGCTTCAATTAATCATGGGCTCAAATAGTTTTTAAAAGTGTTTTATAATCCAAATATTACTATCTCAGTAAGACACTCCAGTGTGTTTATTAATCCATATCTACTTGTCTACCCTCCTTGACCTTCAGTCACATGTCTTACAGCTCAGCAGGCTTCAAGCAAGATGCCAAAACTCCTGCTCTGTCTAATTGCGTGATTTCATTACTCTACACTATTTCTTCCCAAAGAAGCTGTAGAAAAAAATAATCCCTTGTCAGTTGAGTCTCCCTCCCTATAGACAACAGGCTATGCATTCATTACATTTTTGGTATTTTAGAGCCTTTTCTTTTAACCTTTTTTTTAAAAAAAAATTATATTCTCAGTATCTACTCCTTTTCTATTTACCAAAATAAGACAACTTAATGATTAACCTCCTCGAGACAGATGAGAGTGTCCTCCAGATACAGGGATATAAATTATCTCCCGTGAGCTATTCCACTGATTAACCCCCATTTTCCTGATATACCTATAATGTCCACTCTCAGAGGACAGGTCACTATCCTGTTTATCAAGGTCCCCCAGCACCTAGAACATGCATAGTACTTAGTAGGTGGTGAATATATCACCTACACCCCCTCATTCTACCATTTTAGACCATTTTATGTTATTTATCTCTCTCCAGAGAGTTGATAAATACAAACTGGGATATGATATGACACATTTATTAAAACATATCAGTAGAGACTACAGAAATTTCAAATTCCTCATACTGGCAGTCAAGGCTCTCTATACTCTAGTCTCACCTCCCACCACTTCCTGGCACATAGCCTTTTCCTCCATCTGACTTCAGTTTACTTAATTAACTGACTCCAAAACACATCTGGCACCTTTCCTGCCCCCATCTCTTTGCTTACCCTGTCAACCTGGAATGCCCTGTCTCGAAACTCTACTTATCAAAATATCCATCCACCTTAAACACGGTATGACACAATAGGAATAGCACAGACTTCAGCATCAGATGACCCCAGCAGAGTGACAGGAGATAAATTACTTAAATTTTCAGAACATTTGTTTCCTCGATAGTAAAATGGGGATAATGTGGACTAAACGTTTCCACCATGTGCATAGAAAAGGAAAGAGCCAGAACCATTTAGTGAAGCACTAATGACCATTACAAACCATAAACTCCTTAAGCAGAAAACGAATCTCGAATATCTGTGACTCTTGGCAACTCCAGAGAGTGTTTTGTACATTGTCATTGCACATAGTGGGGAATGAATGAATGAATGAATGAATGAATGAATGCAGAAGAAAAAGAAGAGAGACAGAAGCCGGTGAAGAAATGTAGAGGAGAAAAATAGGAAAGCACTTATAATTTGAGGGTCCCTAGTTCTATTTCTGTAGGTGTGTATGAGACAGACGTTCCCTGTTGGGATCAGAGCTAAGAGGAGTGCTGTTTAGCTACATTTTTCATAAGGACATGCTAGGGAGCCTCACAGTGGGGCAAAGGTTAACCGTGAGGCAGCAGGGAAATGCTTCTTGGTGGGAGCCAGATACTAAGACGGGGAAATTTTGCTTTCCAACAACAGAGGAAGCGAACATTCTCAACTACCAGGGTCATTCATAGAAACAATTAATTGGTTCCTTACTAAGTGTATTCTGAACTATAACGGGAAGACACTTACCCTATTGGGTACCTAAAACCGCTTCTCCCAACCAAGGGCTACATGGTCTAAAATTCTCACATTTTTTTCATTTGCTAAACTTTAAGGGAAGCCCTGTCCTCCTCTAACATCTTTTTTCAGCAGGCAAAGATAAAGCATTGTATCATTGACACTCACGTAAATGGTTAAGAAAACTATGACATCTGCACCAGAAGAATCTGAGAATAGTAAAAGAACATGGGGGCCAGGATTGAGATAAAAGAAGGAAGAGAAGAACACTGAACCGTGGAGAAGCAGAAAGTTTCCTTCTCCATTCTAATCAATGCTCCTGCCTGCACTGCTACCTCTAAACCAGGGACACCTGCAATTTACATGTCCCCTAACTTCTCTCAGAGGTGTCTGGCCCCTCATGGCCCCTCCACTTGGGTGTCACGCAGGCACTTCCAACTCGACAAGTCCGGAACTGACCTGGCCGTGTCCTTTCCTGCCACATCCTATCCGACCTCCACATGGTCAATCCTGTTCTCCCTTAAAGCTTCAATGCCAACTTTTCAATGACATTTAGCATTTGGAAATAATTTTTCTCGTTTGAAATACTATAGCCTTTTATTTGTGTCTTTGCAGTACTTGTCACTCTCTACCTTGGACTATAGTGATGGAGGTTTTTTCCTTCCCTTTTGGACTGTAAGATCTTTTACATATTCATGAATTCTCTGACAAAGTGTATGTAATGTTTTCCATATGGAAATGTTAATTGCATTGATCAATGAGGGAGAGAGAAAGTGGACAAGAAGAACAGCCTACTTCACAGTCCTGATAAAGATTTACAAACAAAGTGCCTTAGATCCGTTTTTAAAACCTGATGTTTATATAAGATCCCATAGAATTTTGCTGCACTCCAAGGATGATCAAATTATTGACCTGAATGATATTTTTACAAATCACCTAGTCAAGAGGTTTTACAAAACTTTTAAAATCAAAAGACATTTATATATACAAATTGAATTGCACAAACTTGATCAAGATACAAACGTTTAAATATAAGCAAACACACACAATGCACACATAACAAATAGTAAGAAATTGATACCATCGTAAAGTCAATAATTAGTATTAAGGGAATTTGAATTTATTTTATTTATTCAGTTATTTAATAAATACATCTCAAGTATTTAATGCATGTTCTAAAGGCATTAGAAATATTAAATTATTTTCCTCACAACAATACAAAAGGTATTATCCCCGTTTCATAGATGAGAAAACTGAGGCACAGAGTTTATGTAACTTCCCCCAGGTTACGTGACTAGTAAATTGTAGGATTAAGGTTCAAACTCAGGCAATCTGGCTCCAGAGTCTACACTCAAAACAAACAAAAAAGCTGCCTCATTTACCATTATTATTGTTACTGTTGTTATTAGAAAAATAATAAAATAACACTATGGTTAAAAAGAAAAAGACTTGAGGATAGAATTGTGAATGTAACATCCTTCTTTCCTTTTCCTCTGGATTAAAAAAAAAAGTTGAATCACAAATGTATAACTATAAATGACAACATTTATAGTCAATTTCCTACTGTGATCCTCGATCATTCTCTAATGAAGTTTTATGAGCAAGAAGAGTACAAAGGAGTTAGGTTAAAAAATTATTTCTTTACCATCCTTACAACGTAGAAGAACATTCATAAGTTCATAAGAATATTCAAAGTTTTAACTCCACTTGTAAAGTAACTTATGAATCCTTGTCAAGTTTCTGTAGAAATCAAGAGCTCCATAAAACACTCTGAAAACTGTTACTGGTCATTTCTGCTGTCCCAACGCAGGTGATCTCTAAACTCTCGTGGTAAGATGCATGAGCAACTTAGGGCAGAGACCCTGTCTTGTTTGTCTCTGTATCTCAGTATATCCAGAGTAGTGTCCCACATAGTAGGAGTTCATTGCATGTTTCTTAAATTGAGTTGAGCAAGTGGTTTTCTATATGTTTTCTTTCTAAGGCTCTACAAAAATCCAGTACTATTTAACATCTGTTTGAAAAAGAATCCCCAAGAACAGGTAAGAAAGTAGAATCCAAAGTCAATGAAACCTTAGAGAAAAGGAAGTTTTACTGCCAAATACAGGGGATTCTTCCCTTCCTCTGGGTGCCATGGAGCAAGCACACCTCAGCTGACCACACTGTCATGAGCCTCTCATTGTTGACCAGTGAAAGGAAAATGGTCACACATCTTCCAAGAGGAGAATAAAAATGGAGCCCAGAATTTCTCTGGGAGAAGGATAAAGACCTTATGTGAGGACAGAGCCAGGAGCACAGTTTCCAGGCTCTCGGCCTCACATAGAAAGGTGCTGGCTCAGGTAGTAAATGGCCATCAACTGTGATTGCATGGCCATCAGCTGTGGCTAGTTGGCCGTCAGCTGTAACCAGTGAGCCTTTGGGCACTAATATAACTGCTGTGGCTACGCTAGCAGAAAATCGGGGCTTGCAAGAAGATGGGGCTGAGCTAGCAAGCGGCACAATGAGGGTTGCGAACAGTATGGCTCCTGCTTCCTGTGTCTCCAACCCAGCTGCCAGCGAGACTGTAGTGGTATGACTCCCCTGCCTGTGGCTCCGTGGGTGTTCCTTTTTGGCCTCACCGTGTCTTGCGTTCTTATGTGGGGAGCGGGAGCAGAGACCCCACAGGCCGCCCCACATGACACCTTATCTTACCAGCAATTATAGAAACTGTCTTAGAGGGATATCTCTTAGGTACCATATTGGAGGTGAAAAACTGGCAGAGAGGAGTGGAATGGGTATGTATTTTAGCAAGCATAAAGTCACAAAAGCAAAGACGACCTCACCAGTGTGTGTGTGTGTGTGAGAGGGGGGGGGGGGGAGAAAACACAATCCACTTAGATGACAGATTTCTGGGATGCCGGGATGCCCACGCTTCTACCTCAACCTGAAACCAACCATGTGATTAGAGGGTCTCTCTCCCTTCCCCTAACCACCTGGGGAAGTGGCTAATGATTTAATCAATTGTGCCTTAGTAATGAATCCTCCATAAAAACTGAGAAGGGTGGGTTCAGAGAGCTTCCAGGTTGGAGAACACAGAACATGTGGAGATGCAGAGACAGTGGAGAGCTAGGAGAGCATGAAAGCCCCACGCCCTTTCCCACATACCTTGCCTTATGCATCTCTTTCATCTGGATGTTCCTTTTATTAATAAACCAGTAATCTAGTAAGTACATATTTTCCTGAGTTCTGTGAGCTGCTCTCACAAATTAACCCAACCAGAGAAGGGGGTTGTGGGAATCTCCAATCTGTAGTCAGTTGGTCTGAAGCACTGGTGATAAGCCGGACTTGCCATTGGTATCTGAAGTGGGAGCAGGGGCAGTCTTGTAAGACTGCGTCCTTAACCTGTGGAATCTGATGCTATCTCCAGGTAGATAGTATGAAAATTGAGTTAAATGCTTGGTGGTGTTGAAAGAACACACATCTTTGTCACATCAGTTACCCTACCTAAAACAACATCTTATGCAGTAGTACCCATGAAAAACCCAGATTTTATTTCATATTTTTGATAAATAAAGTAAATTATATAACTATTCAAATAAATAATAGTTGTTCAAATACTGGTTGAAAATCATTCCTATAGCACAGAAGCATGAACACCTAACATGAGAAAAATTAATATAAGGGAAGTGAAAGCAGATTTTGATAAGAATAAGTGACAAGGGGATGTGGGTGTTGAGAGAAGGGAAAGGAATATGAGAGAAATAAAGGCTGGTGTACCAGAAGTAATCTGCCTTCTTCATCATCTGGCCTCGGGAGAGCCTGAATTCTGTCACACCGTCCAGAGATGCAGCGAAGGCTAAGGACCGCCAGGGCTACCCCAGCCTCATCTCTGTCTATAAAAAGGATCCTGGCATTGGCAGGGACACAGACCTCGCACACCACCACCTCCCATCAGCCACCAGGGGTGGGTGGGGCTTAATGGTGGTGGGTGCTATTTTAGGAAGCAGTAGTTATACAAGAGAGTCTGGTCAGCGTTGGCTCCTCATCCTGCCCTGGTTGTCCTTCCCTGTACAAATCAAGGGAAAAGAGGCACAGCAAGCATTCAAAGAACCTAGTGAGACAGGCAGTACCATCCGCATTTGCCAGGAAAGGCAACTATTTTGCATGTTTTACACGTTGGGCTTTCTCCTCACCGCTCCTCATCTCTTGGTAGCCACTTTCCCACAGGGAACAAGCATGAGAGGATACAGATTGAAAACACATGCCAGAAACCAACCTTCCCTTGACCTACAGTGTACTCACTACCACCATATCACATGGCCTCTCCCCTAACTTCAGGGTCTCTTGAAACATAAAAATGTTGTTTTGCCTGGGGCCAACTTGGAAACAGAAGAAAATGAATTTTTAAACTAATTTTCAGAAAACGATATTCATCATTTTCGTTTCCCATCTGGAATTATTTAAAACACACACACACACACACACAGAGGCAGGTTTTGCCTTCATCTTTATTGTTACGCTTGACCCCTGCACTGAGACAGAATAGAATAGAGTCAAACAACTATATCTTTTTCCTTAGAAGGTGGTTGTAAAAAGCTTTCTGTTCCTACCAAGGAGGCTTTCTTCAGGTCACTGTCAGCACAGAGACCCCGGGTTCTCCTCCTCAGACCACAGTCACCCATCAGAGTGAACACATCAAAGTGAAATTAGTAACTACTTTCATATGTATAGAAAGGAAACTCATTTTAGTGCCCGACCTAAGCAAAGGAGACTTGGAAACAAAGCATCATAGCTCTGCATTGAGTAGTTGGTTCAACCCAACCAAGTTAGTGCACATTTCTGAGCTTCAAATTTCATGCTCTGGAAAATGGAAATGGTAACACTTTTCACGTAAGGTTGTTGGACAAATTAAATGGATTGACATATATTAACCTGAATAACACAATGTTTGGCAGGCAGTCTGTTAAGGCAAGGTCTCTTCTTCCAATTTTCTTCTTTTCCCCTAAAACAAGCTTACATGTTAAATGGCTTAAACAGAACTATCAGGGTGCAGTTTTAATTTTGTTCTTTATACTTTTCTGTACTTTTCTAAAACTCCTTACTGAACATATGTTGCTTTCCTGAATTAAAAAAAACGTTATTTACCCAGATAGCAAAACGTAATCTCTGTGAAGAAACCTACTTGTCTCCACAGACTAAATTCATGTACTTTGTGTATTTTTCTTCCCAAAACCAAACATTAAGACATCACATAATATAGAGTAAATTCTTTTTTCAATTGACAATAAAGATAAAGAAATTCATCATAACAATGATTAAAACAAGCTCTTCTACTATTTTTATTCTGTTGGAAAATAAATATAAGCAACAGCTAAGCTGTTAAAATTGAGAACTGTAAGTGCAGAATTTCTTTCACTAAAGAATGAAATGGTGGTTTAGAGTGTAGAATGGAGCAAGTCATTTGAAAATTTTGATTATGCAGTTTTGTCTAAGTGTGTTATAATATTTAAAGATTTCACCATCTTAAAATGATCTTTTAATATTTTGGTACTTATTATATAAACTACAAACAGATTCAGAATTAGCCTTTTCTGGAAATCAACAACCTTAATACACAGACCCTCACCTTTAGGCATGAAAGTAGAATTTCAGTTTAGCGCTGCATCTAGAGGACAAAAAATATCTCACCTTTACTGGCATCATTCCCTGTGGTATTACTTTGTCAAAATGGAAATGGGATCAATTTGGGCAAAGAGTTTGATCCTATTCAGCTATCACCAAGAGAACCGATATGCAGCTGGACACTATGTCACAAGTCTGGATTATAAACAAGCTATATACTATGTCACCAGTATTGGTTATAAAATTTAGGAACATTCATTAGTATCTAATAAGAAACATTTCATGTTTCCTTCACCAGTGCTCACTGTCTGAAGAAAACAAGTCTGGGAAATACAGACAAAAGGAGTGCTGGTTAAGCTTGGCTGGTGTTTCCGTCTAAAGCAGGGTGAGCTGCTACAGCCTAGTTCTTAACTGGTATGTGCCCCCAAAGCCCGGAGATTAATTCTGGGACACTCCAGCCCAGAACTGGGATGTGCAGAAAGACTCACTTGGGGAAGCTGTTTAAAATGCAGATGTCTCTTCCCCAACCCCCAGAGATCCCATGCAGTACGTTTCAAGTATGGCTTAGGAATCCAAATGTTTAAGTGTCCCAGGTAATTCTGAACTAAGTGCCAGAAACCCATACTCACACCCCACCCTCACTCTAAGTGAGAGGCAAATTATTCTTTAGTTATCTTAACAAAAACAAAGCTTACAGAATTTTTATTTGCTATGGGAAGGGGAGGTGTTTTTTAAAGCAAGAAAGAGGAAATGAATATTTATGGGGAAGGTATATTATCTTATGTGCTTTAGTCAACAAATATTTTTAGGTGTCAACTAGGTGCCAGACAGTGTGTTATAGGACAAATCAAGCAAACACTTCATCCTAATCTCTCATCACCTTCAGAAACCTAATTTCTTCTCAAAGAAACAGGAAAGACTTCAGTAAAAAGATTTTGAGTAAATGAGTATCCAGAAACATCATAGAGGGCAATAAGAACAACAATAACAATAATAAAGTTCTAACAGTCGTCATAACGAGATGGCTCAACTAAGTGGTGATGAAACTATTCCACTGCCTTGAGGCTGATCATATTTTCCTTGTATAATAAATAGAGTTACCAAGACCACTATGACAAGTCACAGGTTATTAGGCCAGAGTCAGCATTCAGAAATCTTGTTAAGCGAGTTCATGGTAAGGGTAAAAGTATAGCATAAAATAAAAATGAGATAAGGACCTGAAATTTTGTTAAACATTCTCACAATTTTTAAGTTCAAGAAAAATCTCACTTTTCCAGAGCTTTAGATTTATTATACTGCAAGTCGTTTTGCTCTGTTTTTTGCTCTGTTGTACTGAAACCAAATAAACTTCCATTAGCAAGTGACATATATCCCTTGATTCAAAAGTAACAACTTGCTTGACTTTCACAAGAGGAACCAGCATGATTGTCAGGAGGTGATGAAAATTTGTAATGGTTTCACCTCTTCATAATGCTAACAACACTTCAAGCTTGAAATATTGACAGATAAAACAAGATTCTCCATGGCATATTTCTGAGTATTATCATAATTAACTGAAATAACTTTCTCGCAGATGTTATGCTTTCTTGTTATGTATTTTGAGGTAACCTTGTTATATTTTAATTTAATACCTTTTCAATATAGCTTTAGGAAATTAAAATTAAAATGTACCAACATCAAGTGACATTTATACCAGCAATGCAAGGATGGTTCGATATAGGAAATCTATTACTATAACGAACAATTTCAAAAGAAGAAAAGAGAAAATGATAAAATTACATCTGAATTCTGAAAAAGCATTTGGTAGCATTCAGCATCCATTACTGAAAAAGACTCATCATAATCATAGGACTAGAAGACCACTTTCTTAAAGTTATTTTGGACATATGGTGTGTTCATGAGCCCCATGCTTTAGAGCCTACCCGCCAACCTCCCACTGCTGAACCCAGGATGACAGAATTCCCGCCCAAATATCCCCAAGCCCATTTCTGGAGCATTATATTCACTTCCCTAGGTTCGTCCTCCATTTGGCAGTCCACACCCCACCTCAGTGTGCAAACTCCAGGCCCTGGCAATGACCGAAGAGTGACTGTTTACAAGGGGGCACAGAGCTTGGAAGTTTGGTGGGGTAGCCTAACACAGGAGGTAAGCATTATGCCTCCCCGTTTGGGTCAAAGCTAGGAAAGATGAGAAGGAGAGCAGGCTAGAAGGGCTGGATTTCCCCACACCACTACATTCCAGCACAAACTCTGAAGAGTCCTGAAATTCTGTATTTGAACCTGGTTCCCAGATCTTTATGAAAGATGTTTCCATGGTAAATAATTATTTTACTATACAGTTTTTACTTTGATTAATAACTTTAAAATACTTACAGATTTATTATGCAGGCCTCTATTTGGACGCCTGTCCCAAATCTCATAAATGTCAGGGGCAGACCAGTGTGGCATAGTGTAGTGTAAGAAAGAATGATTTTTATCTTGAGCCAAAAGCTAATATCATGCATAATGAGGAAAAACAAACAAAAATTATTCTTTTCAAAGAAGGAAAATGAAACTGCCCATTATCACTATTATTAATTAACAGTGTTCTATAGGCATTAGCTAAAACAAATAAGAGAAAGAATTTAAAGATATAAATAAATAATAAGGAAAAGAAAATTATCACTAATCGTAGATGATAAAATATTTGACTAAAAAATCCAAAATAATCAAATGAAAAATAAATTAAAAATAATTTTTAAAGTTCATTAAACTGACATAACAAAATCAATATACAAAAATCAATAACTTCAGAAAATTAACAAATAAAATATGAGAAAAATTCTATTTGAATTGCAAAAAAGTATAAAATATATATACATGAGGGTAATTTTAAAATTTACAACATACAAAATTTTTGCTTTTAGGAAGATAAATAAACTTATAAGAATGGTCATGACAATCCTGTAAAAGAAGAATAATTAAGGAAACTGGCCCCTTAAATAGTAAAGCTACTGTAATTAAAATAGCATAGTGCTTTCTCTACAAAGAAACAGACAGGACAATGGACTTTGTCTAGTTCTAAGAAATTAACAGTTATCACCTTGGGGGGATACTGAGACTAGAGGTCAAGGGGTGGAAGGAGGTTGTTTTCTTCCTGTTCTCTGATGTTATTTTTCTTATTAAATGCACATATTCATTTTTCAAAAAAAATAAAACTTGAGATATTTAAAAACATTTTCATACCAAAAGCAAAAGCAACAAAAGAAAAAATAGGTAAGTCAGACTTCATCAAAATTAAAAACTTTTGTGCTGCAAATGATACCATGAAGAAAGTAAAGAAATGACCAACAGAATGGGAGAAAAGTTTTACAGGTATCTAGAAGGAACGTGTGTCCAGAATATACAAAAAATTCTTACAACTCAATAATAAAAATAAATAACCCAATTGAAATAATGGGCAAAAGCTTTGAACAGACATTCCTCCAAAGAAATTACACAAATGATCAATAAGCACATGAAAAGATGCTCAATACCATTAGTCTTCAGGAAAAGGCAAATTAAAACCATAATGAGATACAACTTCACACCCACTGGAGAGGCTATGATCAAAAAGGCAGACAATAACAACTGTCGGTGCGGATGTAGAGAAGTTGGAGCCCTCACAAATTGCTGGTGAGGATGTAAAATGGTACTGTCACTTTAGAAACAGTTTGGCAATCCCTCAAAATATTAAATATAGAGTTTCTACCACTTGATTCATTTCCAAGAGAAATGAAAATGTATATCCACAAAAGCCTTGTACATGAATTATTGTTCATAACAGCATTATTGGTAATAATAGCCAATAAGTGGAAACAACCCAAATATCCATCAATTGATGAATGGGTAAATAAACTGTGATAAAATACAATGGAATATTATCTGGGAACAAAGAGGAATGAATTAATGATTCAGGCTACAACATGGATGAACCCTGAGTACATGCTACGTCAAAGATGCCAGTCCACATATTGTATGATTCCATTTGTATGAAATATCCAGAATAGGCAAATCTATAGGACATAAAACAGATTGGTGGTTGCCAGGGGCTGGGGGTGGGGGATTGTGGGACTGTAACCTGAGCCAAACACTGCCAGAAAGGGCCACTCAGCCACCACTCAGCAAATATTTATTGCAGCCCATGAGCCATGCAGTTTGAAGGACTGGGGAGGCAACAGTGAAGCAAGACAAAGTTTCCCTTTCTTCATGAGCGTGGAGCTTAATGGGGATAATAGCTCATCTTTATAATACATTGCATGTTATGCACTTTACATGAATCACCTCCTGCCATCCTCATAAATATCTTCATGGTGACTCTTACTATGGGTACTCTTATGGGTGCCCTATGGTTACTCATAATGCCCATTTTACTGATGGGAACACTGAGGCTCAAACAGGTTAAGGAGCTAGCCCAAAGCCACAGAGCTGATGAACAGTGTAGTCAAGCTTCAATCATGACACTCGGACACCAGAAGTACGCTTTATACCCCCATACTGGTCTATTAGTGATCCAGAAAATACGTAAAACACAAACAGTCACATAAGCATTATAATCAGTGATCAGCAGGTTTCTGAAAGACATGTTGGGAGGGGTGTTTAGATATCATTTAGATGAAGTAATCAGTCTCTATAAGGAGATGACATTTAGGCTGAAACTTGAAGACCAAGGAGCCACCACGGGAGCGAAAAGAGAAGGTTGGGGGTACTTAATGTGTTCCAGGTTGGGAGACTGGAGTACAGGAGGAGGTAGGAGAGGCAGGGGGTAGGGAGCAGAGCAAGCAGGGCCGAATGGGCCATGGAAATGAGTGTGGATTTCATTCCAAATGCAATGGGAAGCCATTGGATGGTTTTAAGCAAGATAGCGTACGGAGTGATAAGATCAGATGTATAAAATCCCTCCAGCTGCTGAGTAGAGATTGATAAGAGAGGGGTAAGAGTAGAAGCAGAGAAACCAGTTGGAAAGGTATTGCTGCAGCCCAGATAAGGGATGCTGGGGACTTGGACTGGGGGGGGGGGGGGCAGTGGAGATGGAAGGTAAGGACTGATTACCAATGTGTGCTAGAAGTCGAATCAATGGTCCTTGATAATGGGTTGGGTCTGGGAGGAAAGAAAAGGAAGCGTGATGACTCCTAAGACCCTGCTTGGCCTCGTGTTCCCTATTGGGCCATGATGTCTCCATGCATTGACTATGTCTTTTATTTTCTGTATTCTGACGCTTTGATATCTGGGGCCTTGTTGCCCCTTCCAGGGTTAACGAATTCCCAGATTTAGTAAACAACTCATCCTCAATTGTGCTTTTCAAATATTATACAAAGCAGCCAATCCAGAGCTCACCTCCCAAGCATACCTCCTTTTATCAGCTCTCATACTCTGGACCACTATCCACCTGCTCTGATCTCTCCTGGGCCAGGTACCAGACAACAAGGGACAGCCCCTGCACCCCAGAGCCTGTGGAAATAATTGAGGCTGGCCAATCCTAAACACGATCATCCTGTCTCACCAGTTCCTTTCTGCGAAAACCATAGCAAAGGCGCCTGCCCACAGTTCCTCTTTCTTCTTCCACCTCCTGACCAACCTATGTCCGTCCCTGTGTGGACCTCCATAGTATGGTGTGGCCCCCTCCTCTTGGGAACTGTAACAAACTGTCTCTTCAATGGCAGTCGTCTCTGATCTGTTGGCCTCAGTATACTCAAATTGTCTATCAATGCACTATATCTTAAAACATCCACTCAGCCAGCATCTCACTTCTTGGGAGGTAGAAAGGGGAGACACTGTGGGAGGCAGACACAGAGGCATGAGAGTGGCTGAGTGTGAGAGCAGAGTCCTTGTTGCACCTTTACAAGGACCTCCTCTCGCTTGAGATCAAGCAAGTAAGTCTTTCCTGTGGCCCTGAAAGAGCCACAAAAGTCTGGACAAGGCAAGTCCCCTGTCGTCTCCATCCCCACCCCCAGCACCATCATTTTCACTGGTAGCCCCTAGGCTGAGACACAGAGCTGCATTCTCGCTCCACTGTCTCCAGCACACAAGGCAGAAGGAAGCCCTTCTGCTATGGACTAAGAATGACATTCTCACAGTCCTGTTCACTCCCCACGAGCTGCACTTGGACACCCAACGCTATTGATATCACAGATATTATTTTAACAATAGCTTACAAGATAATTAAGCCAGCGAACATTTCTGCCTGGGGAACCATAGGCAGGGTCTGTGAGAGGGTGGGACAGGGGTGACTGAGCATGTCCACACTATTAAAAGAGGTAAGAATTAGCAGAGGCACTTCGAGGGATTTCCAAGAGTTGTTAAAGGTGATCAAAGCCTTTTCTTCCTCAATAAGACCTTAATTGTGTTGAGAGTTACCATAATTAAGCAGTGGGTAGCAAATAACATGCCCTGGCTCCTTGCAAAGTGAAGCAAGGAAATTGTGAAACTGGGTTTCAACATGCAAGATTTTCAAACTACTGCCAGAAAAGTTCCCAGAGTACTAGATGCTGAGCCAGCGTGAGTACAGAGACAAACACACTCCACTGCCTCCAGTCTAAATCCTCGAAGCTAAGATGGGAAAGGTCCAGACAGTGCACCTGAGCCAAGGAATTCAAAGTCCCAATGGGTACAATGGGGCCCAAGAAGTGATGTGACATGGCTGAGGTCACACAGCTAGAGAGTGGCAGAGCCGTGATGAACACACATACAGTGCCATTTCCAGGTTGGTGGGCATTTTTGAGTGGGGCACGTTTGACCGTGGATCTCCTTCCTCTCTACACCCCAACCTATGTGTTCCCCTTCCTAGGAGATGGCCCAAGCAGGTCAGGTTCCTACTTGGCCTTCACGTAAAAAGGTGAATGCTTTCTGGGAAGCCCAGGGAGATGGATCATTCTGGGCCTCCACAGAGCTCCCAGCTGTCCCTGTGGCCATCCTCTCTTCACTAGTCCCTGTGGTGTTAGACTGAGGCTGCTCAGAGGACTGACTCTGACCTAGGTACCTTTGTATTCCCAGTCCTCTGCGTCATGCCTGGTACAGATTTCATAGGTGTGGTGCGAATGGGTGACGAGAACGATGGAGGGGAGTGGGAGGAAGGGACAGAGGGAAGGAGGGGAAATAAAGGAAGGAGAAAGAATGGGGGAAGGAAAGAAGACGTCCCCCTGCGAATATTGTGCTGGCTTCCAAACTTTCCCTTCTGTCTTCCCCCATCCAAACTCCCTGTCCTCGTTCCTCAAGCCCCACTCTCTGCTTTATAATATGCCATCCAATTTATCTGACAAACCAATTTTTGTTAATGAATTAGTGGATTACGACGACAAATGTAATGCCTCAGCAAACTTTAAACAGAAATATATAGATAAATAGAGATGCGGGGAGGGGCGGGGAGAGAAATATATGCCTAAACCAAAAGATGCCTGTAGCAAACCCCAGTGGGAGAAATACCAGGACTGGCAGGCTTTGCACCTCCTCAGATGGACCTTTCCTGCCTAGAAATAGAGGAATTAATTCATTAATCCAGAGAAAATAATTATACGTAGAATTCAATGTGGAAATTTGTCCAGTGCTTGTCTGATCGAAGAGAACTGAGCCTCTCATCATAGATAGCTTCAAGTTGGGCTTTGTATTACATATGTTAAAAAACAAAATTCAACTGAGTAAATTTTGAAGATCGTATTGGCTTTATTCAATGATTCATGTTCAGGCAGTATCCAACCTAGCGGACAGAAAGGAGCTGTACAAAATGGAAGACTTTTATAGGCAGAAGGAGAAGAAATAAGGAAGTTATTGTAGACGAAAAGCAAGTTGGTTATTGCAAGGTCACTTTCCTTTAGGGGATGGCAGGCGTCTATCAAGCAGGTTTCCTCACATGCTGATAAGGTGATTCCTGAATAACTGTTTTAAGATGACTTTTCAGGAAGAGGTAAAACAGTAAATCTCGGGTTGGTGACGTGGGGCTTAGCATTAGCAACTCCATTCTGGGCTTGTTCTTTTGTTTTTAACACACAACACAAAATATTCATCCCTCCCAGGTAATGTCAGTGCAGCTGAGACATTTAGGGGAAACACTACCAGATTTCACTATCACCCCAACATTGACATATCACAAAATTATGCTTTTTAAATGCTAGATTAATCTCTGGGTGTGTTTTTCAAAGTTGAAAAATAGTTTGAAAATAGTTTATCAGTAAAAAAAGTTATCATACTGATTCTGCCCCCAAAATTAAACCCTTAGTTTTTATTACACATGTTTTAAAGAAACTACACTTCTTCCTATGTCACAGTCACGCATTATTTAGTCTCTGAATGCACAGCTCTTCTCCATTTAATTCTTGGGTTCTAGTCTACCACAAAAACATTACCACAATAACCACAAAAGAACTGGAAACTTGAAAGGAGACTTAGCACTGTGGACAATATTTGCTTTCATTCCAAATCAACTTTGTATGTTTGCTTGAAAGGAAAATGGTAATTCTTCCCTCAGCACTCTTCCTTCACAAGTGAGGTTTTTTGTCACTACCACCGTTGGAGACCAGAGAATGGACAGATTCCAAGTGCAGGAGGTGTTTAATCTAATGAAGACACAACTTGTGTCCTTCCTGAAATACAAGGACAATTCCCAAAGCATCCACGTGGCCCATGTCTCCTGAGGGGCAGAGGACAATTAACATTTTGCGCAAATGCAACAGAAACAAATCTGAGCTGGTTGGTGCTGCCTGTGGGGGGGTGGGGGGACAGGTAAGTGCAAACAGTCATCTGCCATGCTAGGACCACCCACAGACCTACATTCCACCTATCCCAACACAGAGACTGACGATTGCACCACGGCACTGGGGTTCATTGTATATACACATCCACTCAAAAGCAAGAAAGAGCAACAAGCACATTGAGGAATTAAAATTCACCCTCCTCTCACCCCCAAATGTACAGCAGAAGTTTCCACAGAACATAGCATGGAGTTATTTAACAAGTCTGAATCTGGGAGATTTCAATGCCAGGTTTGATTCCTAGCTCTTCCACTTACTAGCTGTGTCATGTGGACTGGATGCCTATCTTCCCAAGCCCCGGTTTCCTCATCTGGAAAGTAGGCTTACCTATCCCACTTATCTCACAGGGTTGTTGAGATGTTTGAATGGGAGAAGGGCTGTAAAACACCATCACCTAGCAGCACTCCATGAATGATTATCACTGCTATATCTCCACCTAATGCCAGGTCCCTCTGAGTGAGGTCCAGTTGCTGCCAAACATCTTTGCACCACAGGAGTGGATAGAGTGATTGCAAATGCAAGATTCAGAAAGTCTCGCCCTAAGAGGGGTGTTCAAGAAAAGTCCAAAGTTCTGAAGGGCTCTATGTCCCATCTCCTTACTCGGCGAGGAGTTTTGGGCATATAACGCAACCCCTTAATTTTACTTGCCCCCCTGGTGAATCCAACAGAAAACTGAAGAGTATGACCCAGAGTCTGGTCCAGGCTAATTTCAGCGCTGAAGGCTAGCGCCAAAGGCACCAAATCCAACATGCACATCCGTCTTTACATGGCAGGTCTCAATAAGCCGCAGATTGGAAGTGAATTTCCGGGCTCACTACTTTGTGTCCTCTTCTCTGGATCACACCTGCATATTGAATCCCTCTGATGGGTCTTAAAGAGGTACAGCAACCATGTAGAAAGCCTCAGACTAGTGAGTCTGGAGGAAACCTCAGACATCAGCTCCACTCTGCAGCAGAACACCCTCCACAGCTCCCCACCGCCCTCAGGATGAGGTCAAAATGCTGATCACATCCTGTAAACCCTCTACCTGTCCTACCCTTTCCTCCTTGTGCCATAATCCAGTCCCAACCTCTCTGTTGCTTCAGAGCCTTCCCAAATGCTGTTTGTCTGTCTGAAATCCTCTTCCATCTCATCCCACTCCATCTTTTCCTGGCCAGCTCCTCCTTATCCTTCAGTGTCAACCTAAACAACTTTCCTCAAACAGCCTTTCCTGGGTCACATCTTCCCACAGCACCGTACACTTCCACTTCCTAAAATGCATCACCTTAAAATTATTTTTCAGTCTCAGTCTAACCTGCTATCCTATAAATTCAAAAGGACATGCAGTATATTTGATGTATTCTCATAGTCCCCCCAATGACCAAGCACAAATCTTGGCACAAACTGAACATTAAATGAACAATTGTTAAATTACATCAAACCATCTGCTCTGCCTCCCTCGTGTTACGGAGGAACCTGATGGGGACCCAGAGAGGTGAAGAAACTCCCCAAAGCTGACATACATCTTTAGTTGCAGCCAAGAGTTAGAATCCAGCTCTCCCAACAACCAGTCCCAGGGTCTTTCCCATTCCACGCTCCCCTTTCAGACAGCACTTGACTCCCATTTGTCACAATCTCTGCGCTTAAACAAGATTAGTTCCAGACATAGATCATGATTTAGTTTGGATTGTCCGACATCCGCCTTCTCCATTCTGTATGAGGATAAACTGGGAAAACTGCTACTTCTCAATCTCTTATGGACATGCTGGGACTCTTATTTGAACATCACACAGCTAAGCACGTAGTTAACATGTAGGAGCAGACAATACACCCACTGCTTTGTTCAGTGCCTTGGAAAAGTAAATGCCACATGACAATATCCCTTTGGTGTAACTGTTGAAATGGCCTTCTCTCCCCAGTGAGGAAACATCCCAAATGAGTGCAAGGTTCCCTTCAGTGGTGTCATTTTCAGTGAAGCTTGCCGGTGTCATTTGCAGTTAGGGGTTCATTGGTCAGAAGTGTTTTCTAGGGATGTGCACAATGGAAGCCATTAGAGAGCTACTCAGAGCTGCCAGCTAGCCCAAAAGTTTAATCCACTATATTAGCTGTAATGATGGTAGGCAGCTGCTAAAACAAAGGAAAGACAAGAAAGTAAGAGAGTGCCAGACTTGTACCAACACACTTGCATAAGGTTGTAACAAGAGCCCCAGTGCTGGATTTAATATACTTATAGCATTAACGATCTCTTCCAGATTACTAAAAGCACCTTAAAATCCTTTAGCTAATGTAAAGGATTTGAAAAGACTATCCAATAAAGTTGTATACCTTCCCTGTAAGTTATGGTAGTAGGATTCTATCATCACTTTTATTTTTATTTGGGGTGGGTTGGGGAACTCATCATTCTTGGGATAACTTTCAAAATCATTTCTCAGCTGGACAGCTTCATACAGGAAACCCAGAGAATGGTGACATTCTCCTTTAGAAGGCATGGAGTAGTATAGGGATTCTCATCTCTACAACCAATATCATCAAAAATAAATTAGGACTTAAAAAAAAAAAAAAGAGGGTCATTATGAAGAGCCCCAGATTCACACTCATCCCTCTGATGAATTATAGTATGTCATCTGTGCCATAAGTCTATGTTAGAAAGCAGCCGATGCAATATCTGCAGTACAAATTACAGACTTTGATCCCAACTTGCCCGTTAGAACGGAGAACTAGGTTTGCTCTTTATGTTTTATATCTCCAAATGTTTCAGAGCGAAGAGATGAGAAAGTATATTGAATCCTTCGGTTCGCTCTTTATCCATCTCTAAATGGGATCTTAGGACTTTCTGTGCTTACCTCGCCTTTTATCCAGCTTTCAGTGTGACTCATCTGCAAGCACAAATTACCTTACCAAAGTATTCTTAGGAGAAATAATTAGCCACGTGCCCCTCCTCCATACACTCCCCCTCATTCCTCCGGAGGCCCAGATGCCTGACATAAATCATTTAGTCCTGAGCCCTTGCACACACCTTTCCCACCGGATTCCATAATTGGCAAAGTAGTTGCCAACTGGGTTTTAAGTGATTTGAAATTGTTTTCCATCCAGTCTTGCTGATAGCAAAAGGTTTCCCCTTTACCTCAAGCATGAGTTACAGTAACATGATTGAATGTAACCAGTTATTCAGTTCAAGCTGTGATTCTGATACAGTATAGACAATATGAATTCCCCAGAGCTCAGTGAGGCCATCTCAATGGTCCGTTTAAATCCAATTCAATTAGACTCACTATGGTTCTTAGACTTTCTTAGGTATGTTTGCAACAGCCCTCAGGGTTGAATGTGAGACTGGTATTCATCTAGGACTTTTAAATTAGGTCTCAGGTGTCATCATTCTAAATGAATTATTACAGTGGTGTGTTCACACTGCTGTAGTTGAAGTTATGTTAGCATCTCCTCTCAACCATTTTAATCCACTGTGGAACAGAACTTGTCATGTAAGGTCTCTGCCAGAGAGTGACTTTTTTCTTGAAACCCAGTTTTTAAAATAATTGGTCTACCAAGTAAACACTGTGATATGCATTTTTTGATGGAGAGGCAGTAAGACCCCCTTAATTTATCTGGGTTTTTTGTTGGTTTGTATGTTTTACTTTGTAAATGAGCACATGAAAGAATACCTACCTTAATATTGAATTTTCTCACATTTAATAGTTTGAATCTTGAATGCATCCCTATTGGGGGGGGGAGGGTAGTCAGACCTAAAAGGAAAGATAATATATTGGTGAGCTTTCTTTTATCCAAAATGTTCTTCTGTCTACCTCTGTAATCTCTCCTTATGAAACTTCAACTAGCATTTTCTTCTTTCTTTTAATTTCCCAGGCTTTCTACGAGCCCCAGTTATGACATCGGCGAGCATGTGGGAACATCTGTCAGTAGGTAGCTATTTCAGACATTAAAAAGTACATGTCATTTCCCCATGCTAGCATTGTCTAACAAACTACAGCTTCAAGCATATAGCGACAGTAACAGTAATAGTAGAGGGATCAGCCAACCTAATGGAGAAAGCACCCTATCATATGTCATCAAAGCTGAGGACATGCTGGGTAGAAAATAAAATAATTACTGGACCTGTTTTTCTTTATTCAGGCAATTCAGATACTGTGGCAGGGTTCCAAGTTCCCCAAAACCCAGGGGTGGCAGTAATCAGCCTCACTCTGAAAACATGTACAAGAGAGAGTTTAAAACAACAAAGCCATGAAAGTCAGAACAAAGCAACAACAGGTGAGCAGATTAAATGGGGCACTAATTAGTATGGTATATAAATCAGAAACACAAAACGTGAGCATCTTCAGAGTTTATTTGTTTGTTTCCAATGAAAGAAAACCTAGACTGGCGATTTTATATTTCTATGTGCTATTTCTCTGATTATACCTGTGACTTGTCTTTATGAAGCATAAAAAGGAGGTAAGATTTTGCAGTTATATGATAACTTTGAATAGTATACCTAAACTGAGAGTTCAGGTCTACCAACTACTCAAGACACCTGACCGATGCAAAGAGACAATAACACTCTATCCATATACAATGCAAAGTTTACTTTTAGTCATCACTACAAAGTCTTAAGCAAAACCGTTACAGCCTTCATAGTTTACCTATGAAATACATGCACACTAGAGCAAGTGGTGAAAGTATTCTCCAATTGCTTAAAGTGACCGAAATGATGGCCCAAAACACTACTGGATCAGTGTTGAAAATTAGTTACCGATGTTTTGAATGGGTGGTCTGGCTGTTTTTATTTTATAAATCCTTTTTATTTTTTTTAAGAAGTCACAGGTTAGTATTCACCAAGCTAAACTGCCTAGCCTATTTGGATTTTAGGTTTCTCTGATAGGATTTCGATAATTAATCAAACTAATCCTATCTCTTTGCCCTTGCTATTCCTGCTCTTCCCCCAGATAGTTGCATAGTTTTTTCATCATTAACATCAGAGCTCAGCTCAGATATCATCTCCAGAGACGCCTTTCCTGACCGCCCTAGCCAATGCAGACCCCTTCTCAGTGTCATACTCTAGCCCATTACCCTGATTCATATTCTTTATAGACTTATTATCTGAAATGACCTTGTTTATTTATTTGTTGATTTGAGTAGTCTCTTCCCTATTAGAATTTGGACAGGAAATTTGTCTTTTTCACTTCTGTATCCCTAAGGCTTAGCTAGTGCCTAGTACACAACAGTAAGTGAATTAGTGAATGAATGAATGAGGCACACACACACACACACACACACACACACACACACACACAGAGTGATAAGAATTCAAGTCAAATTTTTCTGACTCATAAATTTATCTATGCTTTTCTAATGTGAACTATGGATCTGTTCTTCAAAAGGAAGAATTGGAGAGTTGGCACTCTCAAAGATAGTAATGAAATGTGTAAATAATGTGATGTAAAAGGCATTTCCTACCATCTAGGATGGTCAAAGAACAAAAGGAAAAACATGGACCACTCAGTGATGCAGGACATTGAATTCCTAGGTTATTATCTTGGTTTCTGTAGTGTTGGAATCTGGCTGGGTATCCATCTGTAGCTAAAATTGAGTACCCAGTAGACATTCAATGAACACAAAGGAAAGTCAGTCCTATGGGGATTTCTAATTCCAGCATTGTGGAAGACTAGATATGTCAGAATAGATCCATGAAAAATGCTGAATAAATTATAAAAGCATTTTTTTCTTGAATCGTAGTGAAATATACATAGCACAACCATTTTTAAACGTACAGTTTAGTGGAATTAAGTACATTCACATTGTTATGCAACCATCATCACCTTCTATCTCCAGAACTTTTTTTTCATCTTCCCAAACTGAAACTCCTGCACATTAAACAACTCCCCACCCCCTTCTCCCACCCGCCACCCAGGCCCTGGTAACCACTAGTCTACTTTCTGTCTCTATGAATTTGACTATTGTAGATACCTCATATAAATGGAATTATACACTATTTGTCCTTTATGACCGACTTATTCGTTTAGCATGTCTTCAAGGTCCATCCATGTTGTAGCATGTGTCTGAATGTCCTTCCTTTTTAATTTTGAAGGCTCAACAATATTTCATTGTACATATATACCACATTTTATTTATCCATTCATTTGTTGTGGACATTAGGGTGTTTCCATCTTTTGGCTATTGTGAATAATGCTACTATGAAAATGGGTGTACAAATATCTATTGAAGTCCCTGCTTTTAATTCTTTTGAGCATATACCTGGTAGAATCATGTTACTTGAATTATATGGTAATTCTATTTTTAATATTTGAGTAATTGCCATACAGTTTTCCATAGCAACTGTACCATTTTATATTCCCACCAACAGCGTACAAGAATTCCAATTTCTCCACCTCATCAGCCTTTCTTTGCTGTTTTTTTTTTTTGTTTTTTTAATAATAGCTATCCTAATGGATGTGAGATGGTATCTCATTGTAGTTTGGATTTGCATTTCCCTCTTATTAGTGAAGAGGGAAACATCTTTTCATATGCTTTCTGGCCATTTGTATATCTACTTTTAATATTCAAATCCTTTACCCATTTTTAATCAAGTTGTTTGTTTTCTTATTGTTGAATTGTAAGAGTTATTTATATATTCTTTATAGGTAGTGTAGAAGTATAGATACATATTTATAATGCATTTTATATATCTATAAATTATCAGATACATGATTTGCAAATATTTCTCCCACTCAATATGTCACCTTTTCACTCTGTTGATTGTGTCCTTGGATGCACAGAAGTTTTTAATATTGATATAGTAAACAGCATTTTTAAAATGCATGACCACACTGGTGAGACAGAAGGGGGAGTCCTTAAATACCTACCCAATGAGAAACCTCAGATTCAGAGACGTAACCAAGTTTTGAGACCATGGTTTTCCCAGGGGGCATATGCATGTTCCTGTATGTTTAGATCTTGGGTCTTTTGTTACCCACCATAGGTAGCAAAAAAAAAAGGAAAACAAAGCTAAGGCCAAGCAAAGCAGGGGACATATCTTAAAGTTGAGACTCCCAAAAAGTGACACCCTTGGTGGGTGTGTTTTTTAAAAAGGTTTCTGAGAGAGAGAGAGAGAGATGGTGGGAATACTTTTGTGGCTTAACCTTATCTCTTGTTAGGGTATAAAAAAGATTTCCCCCCAATAAGTCCTAAAATAAGTCCATTTTCATACATGTTTGGGGCTAGAATTCACAACTCTAAAGCCCAAGAAAACTCAAGCTAAAAAATTTATTTTAAAATAGTCTTGATCAGGAAATCCAGAAATCCTCTGTGGCAAAGCATAGTTTTAAACCTTAAAGAACAAATGAAATTGCCAAGAATATGAGTTCACAATCACTACGCACATGAGAAAACAACCATAAGTAGGAGTCAGCAGAAACCATAAATATTGGAATCATAAACCTTCAGATATTGAAATAGTAAAATAATGACTAAGAACTGAATATGTTTACATATTCAGAGAATTTTTAAAATATTTTCAAAGTTATGATGAAGATTAAGATATTATCAAAGATTTCCAATAGGTTTATGAAAGAACTAAATAGAGATTCCAAAATGTAAAATTGAAATTGAAAAAAAAATCAATGGATAGATAAACCTTCAATTTAAAAACAACTAAAGAAAAGAATATGGAAACTTGAAGCACAGACAAAAGCAGCAATAAAGAAATGTGAAAGAGGGTTTAAAGATGAAAGATATGGAAGACAGAATGAGCTTTAAAATAAATCAAATCAGGATTTCCAGTCAAGATGGTGGAGTAGGTAAATGCTATTCTTGCATCCTCTCATGACCACATCAAAATTAAAACTAAACCACAGAATAACCATCATTGAGAAACGTCTGAAGTCTAGTTGAACCAAAGCCCTATAACTAAGGACACGCAAAAAAACCAACCTTGAGACTGATAAGAGGGACAGAGAGGCAAAATGGGCTGGTCTCCCCCAACACACACACACACACACACACACACACACACACACACACGTATGTCCATTAAAAATCAGGAGGGATATCTTGGCTACAGAGGTCCCCTCTGAAGGATCAAGGGGTCCCAGAACCACACCAGGATTCCCAGCCCAGGGTTCCAGTGCTGGGGAGAGAAGTCCTCATAACTTCTGGTTGTGAAAACCAGCAGAGATTGTGGCTGACTGAGATGGAGGGCGGCTGCAGTTCCAGGCACTCCTCTTAAAGGGTCCACGCACAGACTTACACACTGACAACTCACTCGCTTTGAGTTCCAGCACTGCAGCAGCAGCTAAAAAGGCGCCAGGGCCATGGAGTTGGCCAGGAACGGAGGAATGGAGTTGTCTGGCTTCTGTGCAAGGGCTAGAGGGGCAGTGTCCCCCCAGAGGGAGGAGCTAGGGGAAGCCATTGTTCCTTTCTTGAGACCTCTCCTTCTCCTGGTATGCAGACACAGGTAGATGCCATATCTGAGTTGCCATCAACCTGGCTAAAACCATTTGTTCATCCTGTCCTGGTGATTCTGAGACTTCACCTCACCCAACTTTCGGGCATACCCAAGTCCCTTTTCCCACCCTACTTTCCCAACTTTTGGGCATACCCAGTGGCTTTTTAATACAAACAGCCTGCCTTGGCTCATGCTTCAGACTTTCCTAAAATCTCTCAAAGAAGCAGCATCTGGCTTTAGCATATCCTGTACCAATGGCTAAGCAGCCCCAAGAGTAGCACTAGCCACAGCTGGCCGCAGTTCATGGCTTAACCACTCGAGACACCTCCAAGCCCAGCCCAGTGGCAGCCATCTGTGGATTGCTTTGTGGCTCATGCCAGATGATCCCAGGCAGGGCACAAGCTGCAGCTGAAGTTGGCCTGCAGTGGGTCCCCTCACAGGAGGTGCCAGAGCTGGCATGCACAGTGGCCAGCTTTGAACTGAGCCAGAACATCACCCAGCCACCTCCAAGGATGACACACCCAAAGGACAGACTGAGCAGGCACCAGAGTCCTGCAAAGTGAATCCTGCTCTGTAGGGTCAGCCCCTGCACAGCAGCTCCTCCACTGCAGTCACTGCCAGTCCTCACAACCAATCAGCCTGAGGGTCAAACCTCGCCATTGATGTGCAAATAGCAACGAAGTCTCAATTACAAGAGAAAGGTACATACAACCCACACAAGGCACAAACCTGGAGCACCCAGCTCTGGTGACCAGGGAGAATGTGCCCTAGGTCCCACAGGACACATACTACATAAGGCCACTCTACTAAGACCAGAAGACGTAGAAGCTCTACCTAATACACAGAAACAAACACAGAGAGAGGCAGCCAAATGGAGAGAAAAATAAACATGTCCCAAATAAAATAATAAAACAAAGCTCCAGGAAAAGAACTAAACAAAATAGAGACAAGCAATCTACCAGACACAGAGTTCCAAACACTGGTTATAAGGATGCTCAATGATCTCAGGGAGAACTTCAACAAAGAGATAAGAAACATAAAAACTGAGATAGAAAATATATAAAAGAACCAGTCAGAAATGAAGAACACAATAACTGAAATGAAGAATACATTCCAGGGAATCAGCAGATTAGGTGAAACAGAGCATCAAAACAGTGATTTAGAAGATAAGGTAGCATTAAACACCCAATCAGAACAGCAAAAAGAAAAAAGAATCCAAAAAAATGAGGAGTTTAAGGGGCCTCTGGGACAACATCAAGCATACCAACATTCGCATCATAGGGGTACGAGAAGGAGAAAAGAAAGAGAGGGGAATTGAAAACCTATTTGGAGAAATAATGACGGAAAACTTCCCTACCTAGTGAAAGAAACGGATATTCCAGCCCAGAAAGAGCAGAGTACCAAACAAGATGAACCCAAAGAGGCCCAAAGAGATCCACACCAAGACACATCATAATTAAAGTGCCAAAAGTTACAGATGAAGAAAGAATCTTAAAAGCATCAAGAGAAAAGCAGTTAGCTCCCTACAAGGGAGCTCCCATGAGACTGTCAGCTGATTTCTCAACAGAAACTTTGCAGGCCAGAGGAATTGGCAGGAAAACCATGCCAATATTGAAAGCAATGAAAATCAAGGCCCTACAACCACGATTACTCTACCCAGCAAAGCTTTCATTTAAAATCAAAGAACAGATAAAATGCTTTCCAGACAAGGAAATGCTGAAGGAGTTCATCACCACCAAACCAGTATTACAAGGAATGTTAGAGAGACTTCTTTAAGATGAAAAAAGAGAGATAAAAAATGTCAATAATAAAATGACAAAAACTACGTATCTATCAACAGTTACTTTAAATGCAAATGGATTAGAGGCTCTGATCAAAAGATATAGGGTGGCTGAATGGATAAGAACACAAGCCCCATGCATATGCTGCCTACAAGAGACTCACTTCAGATCAAAACACACATAAATAGAAAGTAAAGGGATGGAAAAAGATATTTTATGAAAATGGAAACAAAACAATCAAACAAAAACCTGGAGTAGCAATACTTATACCAGACAAAAGAGACTTTAAAACAAATGCTATAACAAGAGACAAAAAAGGACATAGTAATCCCACTCCCAGGTATTTATCCACAGAAACCCAAAACACTACATCAAGGGAACAAGTGCACCCATATGTTCATTGTAGCATTGTTTACAATCACCAAGATATGAAGGCAACCTGGGTGTCCCTAAATGGATGAATGGATATAGAAGAGGTGGTACATATACACAATGGAATATTATTCAGCCGTAAGAAAAGAATGAAATCTTGCCATATGCAACAACATGGGTGGAACTAGAGGGTATTGTGCTGAGTGTAGTAAGTCAGAAAGAGAAAGACAAATGTCATATGATTTCACTTATAAGTGGAATCTAAAGAACAAAATAAACAAATAAATGAAACAGAAACAAACTCATAGATACAGAGAACATTTTGTTGGTTGCCAAATGGGAGGTGATTTGGGAGTGGGTGAAAAAGGGGAAGCAATTAAGAAGTACAAATTTGTAGTTACACAGTCGTCATGGGGTTGTAAGGTATAGCATAAGGAATATAGTCAATAATATTGCAATAACTACGAGTATGTATGGTGTCAGACGGGTACTAGATTTATCAGGGCGGTAGATGGAACAGGGGTTGGGGCAGGGTAAAAAAGGTGAAGGGATTAAGAAATACAAATTGATAGTTACAAAATAGTCATGGGGATTAAAGTAAAGCAAAGGGAATATAGTCAATGATATGTAATAACTATATATAATGCCAAGTAGATACTAGACTAGTCAGGAGGATTAGTTCTTAAATTATATAAATGTCTAACTACTATGCTGTACACCTGAAATTAATGTAAAATAATATTAAATGTCAATTAATTGAAAAAATTTTTAAAGTGAAGGAGAAAAAGAGGTTCAAAATTCCAGGTATAAAACAAATAAGTCTTGGGGATGTAATATATAGCATAGGAAATATAGTCAATAGTATTGTGATAACATGGTATGGTGTCAGATGGTTGCTGGACTTTTTTAGGTATATAAATGTTGAATAACTATGGTGAACCCCTGAAATGATATAATATTGTGTGTTAGCTATATTTTAATAAAAATCTTTATTTTTAAAAAAATAAAATAAAATAAATCAAATCAGAGTTTCAGAAAAAGAAATTAGAGAAAATGAGTGAGAAACAAGTATCCTGAACTAGAAAATATCTACCTCCCCTAAGATTCAAGAAGCCCAGTGAATCTCAAGAAGGATAAATAAAAATAAAATGGCCCAAAAATATTAAATGAAAAATTCCAGAAACTAACAATTCAAGTTTTAAATTATATGTGCCATTTTGAGTAGTGTGATAAAATCTTGTGATGTCCAGCTCCATCCCGACCCAGAACATGAATCATTACTTTGTCTAGCATCTGCACACTGTGTACTCTTCCCACCCATTAGTCACTCAGTAGCTGTCTCTGTTATCAGATCAACAGTGGTTGTATTCAAGTAAACATTACTTAAGAATGGCCCCAGGGGTCGGCTGGATGGCTCAGTTGGTTAGAGCACCAGCTCTGAAAAACAAGGTTGCCGGGTTCAATTCCCGCATGGGATGGTGGGCTGCGTCCCCTGCAACTAAAGATTGAAAACGGCAACTAGACTTGGAGCTGAGCTGCGCCCTTCATGGCTAGATTGAAGGACAATGACTTAGAACTGATGGGCCCTGGAAAAACACATTGTTCCCCAATATTTCCCAATTGGAAAAAAAAAAAGTGGCCCCAAAGTGCAAGAAAAGTGATGCTGGCAATTCAGATAGGCCAAAGAGAAGCCAGAAAGTGCTTCTTTTAAATGATAAGGTGAGTACAGTATGAAATTTTAAAGAGAGACCACATTCTCATAGATTCTATTACAGTATTATTATTTTCTTTTATTAGTTATTGTTGTTACTTTCTTACTATGCCTAACTTATAAATTAAGCTTTATTACAGGTATGTGGATATGGGGCAAAAACATAGTATTTATAGGATTTGCATCCCTGAACGCATGGTTTCAGAGATCCACGGGAGGTCTTGGAACTCATCACCCCCACCTCCAGTGGCGAATGGGGAGGCTACTGTAACTCAATCTGGAATTTTAAAGACTGTAAAAAATAAGGTCAAATAAATACGTTTGCCAAGAGAATAAAAAACAACCAAGGCATTTCCTACCAACTGATTCTCATAAAATGAAACTCTAGAGCATGTATTTCAGGAAGAATATAAAATTATACCACAGTAGCATCTGGGATGCAAGAAGGCAAGAAAGAATAGCAAGGGAGGAAATCATTAACTACCTAAAACATAAAATATCTAATTAGTAGAGTTAAAAATCAATCAAGATGGAGCTAAAATCACCAAACAACAATAGCATGTAAGGCAAAAGGAGATAACCAGAGTTAATCTTCTTCAATTTGTAGTGTCTGACAATACAGCAACAATAATAAATGTAGACTTTGATAAGTTACATATGCATGTGAAAATTTCTAAAGTAAATACTAAAAGAATGGAAATCGTGTATATAACTTAAAAACCAGTAGAGGGGGAAAACCGGAATGAGAATGGTAAAAAACAAGCTCATCATAAAAAAGACTTAAAGGGGGACCAACAGTCTTTGAATAAACAAAAGATTAATATTGTAATAATGGTAAGAGTAGAAAACAATGATTATGCTTCAAAAATAGGGCACAAAGAAGTATACCAATATAACATGCAAGCTATACTTATAGATAAAATCATATTTTATAAATCACAGCACATACATACATCTGATTGGACATGGAGCTTAAAATATTCTGATCAGGGTTTAAAAAATCATGCTGGAGTTTTTAAAATAAAAAGTCTATATACAAAGTCATATCATCTAAATAAATACAAAAAAAATAACAAAATATATGAGTAAATACAAAAGCCAAGTGAAAGAATTGTATATATAACCCTTTCTTAGTTAAAAAAAAAAAAAATTGTGTGTATGTAGTTGATTAGACTTACACATAAACACACACATCTATATACAATGCATAGAAAAAAATCTTGGCCACATGGGAGGCTCTTTATAACTTTATGCATTTTGCATTGTTGGAAATTGTTTATATAATAAGCATGCATGCCTTTTATTATTAATAAAATAAAAATACAGAAACTTAAAAAAGAAGTACATAAAGGGTTTGAGTGACTATAAACAGATCAAAACAAATGGGAATAAGATGGAGCTCACAGAAAGGAATTAATTATAAGATGGTATAGGGTGACAGGGGGAAAAAAGTGAGAAATTGGGAAACAGAAACACCAAAAGGTTATATAAATGTTGCTTCTATTTAACTTTCGTGATTTTTTTTTTAAGTCTTTTATTTACTGGTTGGTTTTGTTTTTTTGTTTATTAAATGTCTGCTGGTATGTTGCCAAGGCTCTAGACTTCTCTGCCGCTAATTAAGACCCTTGTCTGGATTGGGACCCTGGAGATAAAGGTCAGAACTGCTGGTGGGGCTCTCAATGATTTTAACTGTTGTTCTTTGCACTTCTAAAAGCTTAACTCCTCAATTGCCAACCTGAGAAAGAGTGTCCTCCTTTCACTTGACAAATAGCACCCCTCCCCTGTCCCACCCCATTTCCATCTTTGCCCATTTCCATCTTTGCCCCGCATTAATTCACTGAACCCCTTAGAGTGAATTTACCAGGTCGGTTTCTTGCCGCTTTGGTATTTACCAGAGAGAATGCTGCCTGGGAACATCATTTCATCTCTCCTACTGGTTAACATCAGGACCCTGATTTCCCAAACTGCCACAGCTTTTTGAAGATTAAAAGCCCTGAGAAGAAGGTGTTAATCAGAGCAACAACTAAAACAATTGGACTCTAGGTACTGTCTCAAATCCTGAGGTAAAAGCAGTCTGAAAACATCCAGTGGCTCCCAGATAAAAATAAGAGAAAAAAAAAAGTTATGAAAACTGAACAAAGAAATGGGCAGGAAAAACCTAGGCAGGAAATGAGGTAATGAGTCACATAAATCCTAAAGTCTACCAACGCGTTGTTAAGAAGGAAATGAAAAAATAAAGGTACTGCTCTGTCCTGCTTAGTTTATAGCAGAATACCAAAACGTTCTGCTAATGCAATTTTCAGGAGATTCAGTTGCACAATTAGTTATTAAGTTCTCAAAAGAAAATAGGAACTAATGGTAGGGATAGTTAAATTTTTGGCCTAAAAATATTGTAGCCAACATCACTTTATTCTTAGCTAGTGGAAAATAATGTGATCCCTTATTGAAGGCCTCGTCAAAGGCTGCTTAGAATTTACAATTCTCTTGATCGCAAAGCTACTTGGCCCTTTTGTTTCAGTGCAACAGCCCCACTATATCAAACTATCTCTATTTGCTTCATGTGACATGGAGTATTCACTTCTTTTACACTATGTGAATCTTCAGCTCTGTGAATAGCTTTTTACCTCGGCAGAATAGACAGGTACCTAATATTGTGATTGCAGGGTTTTCCTGAGATCTCCTAAGAATGTCTTGCATCCAGATTCTAAAACACTGTCAGTGAAGAGACATACAGCTTAACCAGAATTTGAAATTAAGAAATTTCCTTTTCTTTAGGTCTCCTTTAAAATGCAAATATTATAGGAGGAATAACAACATACAAGTCACTAACATTATAGCTTGAATTAATCAGGAATGTCAATTACCTGACACCTGGGGTAAGACCCTTCACCATTCAGAGCTTTAGTAAAAGACGAGGTGGTTGGGCTATATCTAAATGTCTTCCTCAAGAATAGGGGTTTCGGTGAGAGGAGACAGGATTTCCTAGAGAGGACATTTGTCATAGCACCCACCTCCGCGTCTTCCTATATCCTCATCCCCTACCCATCAAATCTGCCACACCCAGACTAAAGCTAAGAAATCTCAGAGGTTACTTTCAGCAAAACACTACAACTTCTATGCCTTTAGAATATGATTAAAGGGTTTCTGTCTATAATTATGGGTTTCTTTGGTTATACAATGAACGCTATCCAATGAAAATTGCTATTAATTAGTGTAACTTTAGCTGCTATAAAAAATGTACAGTGGCTCAAAAACAACAGAAGTTTATTTTTCACTCATTTAAAGTCCAAAATAGGTGTTCCTGCTCCGCAGATGGCTATGCTCTAAGTGGTGATTCAGGGACCCAGCTTCATTCCCTTGTATGGCTCTGCCATCTTCAACGTATAGCTTCCATGCCTACACTCTTAGGCATTGAGCTGGCAGAAAGGGAATGATGGGAGATAGATTAAAAGCCAGGCCTGGACGCTGCATACAAAACCTCCCTGAATCCCTTCCCTGTATTTTGGGGTTTGGGCCCAAGAAGTTAAAAATTCCCTGGCTTAGATCCTTTCTTTTCTAAATAGCTGTCATGCAGGGCGGCCTGTGAGGTCTCAGCTCCTGCTCCCCACATAAGAATGCAGGATACGGGGAGGCCAAAAAGGAACACCCACAGAGCCATAGGTAGGGGAGTCATACCACAATAGTCTCACTGGCAGCTGGGTTGGAGACACTGGAAACAGGAGCCACAGGATCCACCCTCACTCCGCTGCTTGCTGGCTCAGCCGCCATCTTCTTGCTAGCCCCCATTTGCTGTTAGCGTAGCCACAGCAGTTATATTAGTGGCCAATGGCTCACTAGTTACAGCTGACAGCCAACTAGCCACAGCTGATGGCCATCCAATCACAGTTGATGGCCATTTAGTACCTGAGCCAGCACCTTCCTGTGTGAGGCTGAGAGCCTGGAAACTGCTCTCTGGAGCTCTGTCCCCACAATAGCAGTGGCTTAAGAACTGAGCACTTGATGCACAGGGTGCACTAAAAGGGGCAAGAGATTCAGAAAAGAGAAATGAAGAAGGACAAAGCCTCACTCTACCCTCATGGTTTTACCTAGGGTCAGCTTCCTTAAATCCAGTCAAGGGGTAAATAGTGGATTGTCCTATACTTCAAAGGAGTTATCAGCCCTTGCTTATCAGATTTTAGATGTTAGATAGATGATAGATAGATATAGAAATAGAGATACACATACAGGGGTGCCAAAAAAACGTATACACATGACTTGTATTCATCTTTTGTTATCCATATATATTGAGCATTACAATTTTAATACAGTTTTTTCCTTTCTAAAAACATGTATACATTTTTTGGCACCCTCTGTATACATGTTTTAGTTTTATATACATATATATTTGTTATCAAATATATATAAATCATATGCATGTATATATTTTATACCTAGACAGTTTGTCGTAATAGTAATGATAATTTCACTGTAATGAATTTGTTCACTGCCTGCAATATTATAATTTACAAGGAATATACATATATATACATATATCTATATATCTATATATCTATATATATATATATATATATATATATATATATACAGTCATTGAGAGGACCGAAATGTATTTCTTAGATATATTTGCTCTTCATCCAGTTCCTGGCTCACAACTCCCAAATCCCTTGGAATTTCCTGAGTGATGAGAGCACAATGGTGTCTATTATTATGTTAATAAGGTAACTCTTGTACCCCACACATGGGTGGGGGATGGTTGCCCAAGGGAACTAACCATGTGGTTACAGAATTGGAACTGTCAATCCCACCCCCGATATCTAGAGAGGGGAGAGGAGCTTGAGGTTGAATCAATCCCCAGTGGCCAATGACTCAGTCAATCATATCTATATAATGAAGCATCCATAGGGACAACTCATTGGCCCTTTTCAGAGAGCTTCCCAGAACACTTCCACATGCCAGTGCCACTGTGCCAGGTCCCAAGCTCCACAAGGACCTCACCACCCATGTATGTATTTTGCTGTGTATAATGTGCATTCACGTTTTTGACCCAAACATTCAGGGGAAAAATATTTCATTTTAATTTTTTAATTCAAATTTTTATTTGTTTGCATTTAGGAGTTTGTTTTTTGAATTATAAAGAAAGCTTAGTATTTATGTTTTAACATTATGGTACAAGAAATTTTATGTAACAAATAATTACAAAACACAAGAACAGATACAAGGCACAAGAAATTTTATTTACCAGTAACAAATTTATGATATTTATGCATCACAAAAGGCCAAGAGCTCTTCGTTGTTGCAAGTTCGTCGTAAGTTCAACAAAACCAATTATCGTATTCCAGGGTATTATTTTGCATACGCATATCCTTATTGATTTCTAGAGTTACACTTTTAACTCATAAGCATAAATAAAAGAATTAAAAACGTTTATATAGATATAGAATTAGTACTACCCACGTATAATGCACATCCTTATTTTTCCCTCACAAATTTGGGCAAAGAAGTGTGCATTATACAGGTATCTCTTCATCTGGCTGTTGAGTCATATCTTTTACTATCCTTTGTATTGGAATTAAGACATTTCCTTTTCTTCCAGGTCTTCTTTAAAATGCAAATTCAAAATCTGGTGCGTAAACAGATTTTCCTGAGCTCTGTGAGCTGTTCTAGCAAATTAATCAAACCCAAGGAGAGGGTTGTGAGAATCTGTGATTTACAGCCAATCGGTCAGAAGTATAAGTAAAAACCTGGACTTGCAATTGGCTTACTGAGTTGGAGGGAGTCATTGGAACCTCCCAGTCACAAACTCTGGTAACAATCTGGGTATCTAAAGTGGAGGGTGGTCTTGTAGGCTGAGCCCTTTACCTGTAGGATCTGATTCTATCGCCAAGTACATAGTGCTAGAATTGAGTTAAATTTATGGACACTCAGCTGGCATCTGATAATTGCTTGTTAGTATGACGAAGCCTCCACAATGTTGGAATTGGGTCCAGGGACCCCTTTTGAGGGAGATAAAAGGCAGGGCTGGCTGCAGAACAAGAAATCTCAGCCCTTTTTGAAACTTTTCCTTGAAACTTAATCACCAGACCCCAAGGCAGGATGGACAGTTTATAATCTGGGAGCTGCTAAGACTGGCTGTGACCAGCTAGAACAAACATGGGGATGGATTTCACCTGGTAGTGACCTTAAGACTCATTATACGCTCATTGTAATGCATTAGCATGCTAAAAAGACACACCCTGTACTGCCATTGTCGAAAATGGAAAGACCATAAAAGGACACAAAATGGCCACTGGAGCCCACCCAAGAAATCTCTATGGTTTTTCAGAAAATCCCTGAATATTCCTCCTACAAATTTGAATGTACAGCCATTAATTAAAGGGACACCAATGATAGGCTCAAACCCCAGCAAGAACTCAGTTACTCTGACTATGGCGTAGCCGCTTCTTCCTTTTCCGTTGTTTGAATAACCTTATCCTTGCTTTACTTCCATTTCCCTGGCAGGAGCTGAGCTGCTCTGTCTATGGAATAGCCTGCTTCTTGCCCATGCTTGAATTCTTTCCTGCCTGCTGCCAAGAACTCACTGGTTGAGGCCCCTTCTCTGGGTCTGTCACGGTCGACGTGTCACCTAGCCTCCTGCAATACTTTTACTGCCCACTTTAGCAGGTGCTCCTATCCAAAGGGACAAACCCTATATATTCAAAACTCACCACAGTAAATAATATGTCAGGAAGCATTTAATAAATTATGAAGAGTCATTCCAATGGTTGTTAAAAGCACAATTCTACTTAGAATTTCTCGTGTATGTGTGTAATTTTTTTTTTAAGTGCTACAGTTTGGCAAATACCCAAGGTTATGTCCAAATAAATGGTGTGTGTGTGTGTGTGTGTGTGTGTGTGTGTGTGTGTCCGCATACTCAAGCTGTTTTTCAAACAATGGAAGTCAAGTTTTAAAAAGACTTTCAAATCTGCTGGAAAGATTCTCTGTGTTAAATGTGAATCCAGAACACAATAATGTTTAAGCAGAAGAGAAAAGCAACTATTATAACATTCACTTTAACAGGAATTTTTAAAAAGAAGAATGAACAAGCAACCATGAACAACTGAGCAAAAATTCTGCCTACTTGGCCCGTGTGACACTTCTAAAATTCTCTCATTGATTTTTCCCTGTTCCCAAACACAGAGCCAGAAAGAGAAAAAGGATTAGGAGCCCAAGCATCTTCTTCACAAGATTTGAGGCCTTTAACATTTAATAGGAGAGTTGGAGCCCTCAAAGGATGGCATTCCCACTCTGCCCTCTGGTCCTCTGGGCCACCTACTGTCTACCATGGTAGACAATATAGACAACCTGTTTTCATGAGACCGACACCTGCCTTCCATTTGTTATCATAGGAGGTGGGAAAATAAGAATAGGTGCTCTCGAAAAGTAGCCAGTCTAGATGTGTGTGTGTGTGTGTGTGTGTGTGTGTGTGTGTGTGTGTGTGTTTTACTGATTTTATAAGAAAATAAGACAGCAATCTAAACAATGCAGGTCAAGCTAGAATACATTTCTCTTCTTGGGAAATAAGAACAGCTGAATGTAGATATCTTAAAGATATATTACTTAGACATTTTAGCTTCCTTTTCAAGACTCATTATAAATGTGTTGCTTTTATCGCATATACTTCCTTTCGTATAAAACAGAACCTAAACAACTTGCTTATGTAAGGGAGGAAAAAAAATCTTTTTCAGCTACAACTCTAGGTTCATGGGCTAGGACTCTGCAGATTAGACTGACAAAAGACTAACAAGAGAAAAGCAAACAGAAGTTATTAACATGTGCGTGCTGCATATGTACACAGGAGTGCTCAGATGAGTAACTCAAAGCGGTGATTAGAACTTGAATATATATAGTATCTTAGCAAAGAATAATGTTTTTGTATAGAAATGACAAGACAACAAAAGAGGACTTTGTACTTCTAGGAGGGGCAAACATATAGAGAACTTAATAGTATATAAGGACCAGTTAGTAAAACTTCTTATGTAAATTTCTCCAGTGCTATCTCTGGGCTGATAAAGATTAGAGTTGTCTCTAGTAATTAACTTCTGTCCTTGCTGGTAGAGAGGGCAAGGAGGACACTTTTACAAATTTATGTCCTGCTTTTAGGCAAATAAAGGGAGAGCAAAGAGCTTTTCTTCTATCTGTTTCTTCTTTTCAATTGCCTTCAGTTCAAAATAATTCTTATGCCGAAGAGGCATATTTTGGGGTGGCATGCTCGTCAACACTTCACTTAGTAGATATTATAACTAATGTAGAAGTGATTTATTTTCCATTTTAAATTCACTATCAATTCAAAAATAAATTTTAAAATTCCTAGTGTGGGGATCTTAAGTAATACTTCCATGTTTCCCTGAAAATAAGACCGGGCCCGTATATTAAGTTTTGCTCCAAAAGATGCATTAGGGCTTATGTTCAGGGGATGTCATCCTGAAAAATCATGCTAAGGCTTATTTTCCAGTTGGTCTTATTTTCGGGGAAACACGGTTATAGAATATCAAGTCAGCCTCTTTGGGTATCTCAGTGTTATACCACACATCATTTTCAATTAAGATAAATAATTTAGGTGCTTTGATTTTCTGTCTGTAAATATGCTTTGCTTCATTTCCCACCTTTGACCTTGACTTAAATATGGCCCTTACTGAGATATTTTAGAGATGAAAGTTTAATAAGACTTTTAAAATAAGCATAATTTTATAAATATTTTAAAGTTTTGGTTTTTATAAGATTCATAATAGAGAAATTTGAAGAAATATTTTATAATGGATAATTTAGCATAAAATTGATTCTCTTTCATTTTGTGAATTTGTACTTGATGACTGCTATTTTTCCAAACTGCCATAGAAGTAGAAGTTACAAACATTGCTATTTAGTAAAATTAAGTGTTTTATCAGTCAATTATTGCACCAAAAGCTGATTTCTCTGTACTGTTGTGATAAATAGTTGCTATCATCCAGTGTGGCTAAATGGGTCTGCCATAATATGGAAGAGTAACTGTTATTTTTGTATATTCCAAATATTAGGTCAGTGAGTTTATATTGCCCTTAAGCTGTAGGTTAGAATGATTCAAACCTACGTTCTGTGGGTTACAGAAATCCAAAGCCAACCTTCAAGTATTCAGTAAAATTAATAAACCTATTTATATGTCATCCAGAGCTTCTCCTTAAATTATTCAGTTTATGGTTTTCCCCCAGGTCTTGCTCATGTCACCCTGGTCCTGTGGTAATGTTGTGGTAGTGATAAAACTCTGTCTTCATTTTTTTAAAAAGCTACCTACACAAGACATTGGTATTAGGTAGAGAGCTGAAGGAAGGAGTCTGTATACCATATCAAGCCTTGAACATGGTTGTTTTCATAAATCGTTGACCTCCCCCCATGAAGAATTTCCCCTTGTCCTCTCAGGCACAGGATTACAAGCCATGATGCCATCTCCCTGTTTCCTCTTCCCTACCCCCCTTTTCCCTTTCTTCTGTCATCCTATGGTTCCTCCATCCCAGATTGGTTTTGGAAACCCCACCATTCTCAATTTCTTTGTTATATGGAAAAATTAAACTCTCTCTATATATAGCTATTATGCCCAAATTCAGCTTTTGCCCCCTCACTCCTTTGTATATCACACACATCAAGCTGCTCACAGAGTTGATTTTTACAACATAAATCCATCCTCCTCAAAAAATCCTGTGTGCTGATCAATAATTATTTTAAATGTAAATGGACTAAATTCTCCAATCAGAAGACATAGAATGGCTAGATGGATAAGAAAACAAGACACAAAACAAGACCCAACTTTATGGTGCCTATGAGAGACTCCAACTTCAGCTTTAAGGACACACATAGACTGAAAGTAAAAGGATGGAAAATGATATTCCATGCAAATAGACACCACAAGAGAACCAGAGTAGCTATACTTATATCAGACAAAATAGACTTTAAGTCAAAAACTGTAATAAGAGATAAAGAGGGTCATTATACAATGATAAAAGTCCATTCATCAAGAAGAAATCACAATAGTAAATATTTATGCACCCAACATCAGAGCACCCAAATACATAAGGCAAATATTAACAGCTCTGAAGTTAGAAATAGAAAGTATGCAATAATAGCAGGGAACTTCAATACATCACTTTCAACAACAGATCATCCAGACAGAAAATCAATAAGAAAACATTGGACCTGAACAACACTTTATACCAAATGGACCTAACACACATATTAAGAACATTCCATCCAACAGCAGCAGAATACATACTCTTCTCAAGCGCACGTGGAACATTCTTCAGATTAGATCATATACAGGTTCCTCAAAAAATAAAAAATAAAACTATCATGTGATTCAACAATCCCACTTCTGGATCTATATCCAAAAGAAATAAAATTACTGTCTCAAATCAATATCTGCACCCTCATGTTCATTGCTGCATTCTTCACAGGAGCCAAAATATGAAAACAACCTAAGTGTCTGTCAACAGACAAATGGATAAAGAAAATATGATATATCTGTATATATATATAGAGAGAGATATATCTATATATCAATATCTACATAGATATTTCTATAACTACATAGATATAGATATATAGATATATGTTATTCAGCCTTAAAAAGAAGGAAATCCTGACATTTGCAACAATATGGATGAACCTGAAGGACACTATACAAAGTGAAATAAGCCAGACACAGAAAGACAAATATCACATGATCTTATATGTGGAATTAAAAAATAAAAAGTCAAACTCATAGTAACAGAGTAGAATGGTGTTTACCAGAGGCTGAGCAGTGGGAAAAGGGGGACATATTGCAAATTCTGACCTATAAGATAATTAAGTTCTGGAGACCTAATGGACAGCATGGTGACTATAGTTAGTAATATTGTATTGTATACTTGGAAGTTTGCTAAGAGAGTAGATCCCAAGTGTTCTCAGCACACACACACACACACACACACACACACACACAAATGGTAACTAGGGGAGGTGATGGATATGTTAATGTATTTCTTGGGTTAATCATTTCACAACACACACATATATCAAAACATCACATTGTATACCTTAAATATGAGCAATTTTTGTCAAAAATAAATACATAAGAATAAAAATAAAAGCTCTGTAGGCTATACATAGCAATATTTCTTCTTCATTGCATAAACTTATTGGAAGTTCTGAGATTTTTTTCCCCGCTATTTTTTTTATAAACACCCCCTCAATACATATAATCAGAACCTGGATTACTTCAATGGTTTTTTGCTGCTAATGCATATAAACGTTCACAATTGTTCTAATCAACATGCACTTTATGTTCTTTGTCTCTGTGCAGATGGTGCCTACATCATGTTAAGCAAACAGGTTGACTGAAACAACCCGATGTTGACCTTTGCTAAGTGAAAAGAGAGACTCCATTTTTAATTTCATGTTTGATGTACTTTGTACATTGTAGGTATTCAATAACACTGGTTAAATGAATAGCTGTAAAAATATGCTGCTGGTAAATAAACTCTGAAGTCTTGGCTGCAATTAACATTTTAAATGGGGAAGATAAAAATGATAGCTCAACATTCAACGTTTGCAAGAAGGATATAGCCTGAGGGGCAATGTTACCAGTGTGCAATTTAAGTAGCACCACTATAATAATTAGTTGAGTAAAAGGAAATTGATTCTGAATATTTTTTAAGCCACACAGTATGTACTCACATAAAGCTTAAACTGGCTTAAACATTGAGGTGATTAAGCGTCAGCTTGGTGCAAAAGTGATTGTGATTTAAAAGGTTAAAAATAATTGCAAAAACCGCAATTACTTTTGCACCAACCTAACAAAAGCCCAGCAAGAATGACAGGCAGTATATTCAGAAGGGAAAGTTATTATCAAATCGAACTATGAATGCACTTGTAGTGTCTTTCTGGCATTCCTAATTTTATTGCTCTGAACATTAATATTTATATGGTGAAATAACATAAAAGTCTCATTTTTTTCAAAACACTTTTCAGGTATACTGCTTACTTAATAGCTCCACTTCCTCAAGAACACAGTAGACTATCTATGACGCCATGTTTACACAACCACCTTTTTACAACAGTCCAAATTTCTGGATTTTGCAATAACAGACTCCAACAAGTTAAAAAATTAATTAGATACATCTATTATATTAAATTTTCATCCATGGAAGTTTAAGTCTCCACGCTTGGTACTGCCTAACCCCTGGCCATATTTTTGCTGTTGCCTCCACCATGGGTATTATAATTATCTGTTGGTATATGTCAGCCACTAGACTGTCAGTTCGCTGAACATAGAGACTGCGTCTTGCTCCATGCGTCATACCTGACAAGAAGGCTTTCAAAAATGCTTATTACATGAGTGAACGCCGTGATCTGATTATTTGCTCTTTGGGGCCCCTCTGAAATTTATAGCTACAATGTCAACTTTAAGTTTCTTCTGTCCTTTCTTGAGCCATCTCATGCATCTCCATACAAGCAGCTAGCTTTTTGGGAGCATGTTGCATGTACAGGCACTGTGCTACACACCCCTAAATGCATTCTCATGTAATCCTTAGCATGACCATGGAGGGTTGATAATATGGTTATCACTGTTTTCATCCTCAAAAGAGATCACTGAAGTTTAAAATTCAGTCATTTGCCTGAGGTTACACAGCCAGAAAGAGAGCCCAAGGAAAAACAGTGCCCATTAGTAATGGATAAAAAGCATTTTGTTTCTAAGGGCCTTGGGGCTTGTAAAAATTCAGGGAGTTCATCTCTTCTATCTTTTGTTTCTCTACATGGAGGCCCTGAACTTGGGTTTCTAAATGAAGGAATGAGTGCTGGAGGAGAGACGCTCTGGGCAGTAAGTAAGATGAAGACACAGTCTCCACTGAAAGAATGGCTGTTGGTGAGGGAACAGGAAAGGGTAATGCTTTCTCCTAGTAGCTTTAAAATGCAAAGCCTTTCTGTGGCTGAGGTTCTACCATTCTATACCAGAAGCGGGTACAAAACTAGGATTCAATTACGGGATCTCACCTTTACATAGCTCTAGGGGGGCAGAGAACTATATTAATTAAATTTAAGCACTGTGCTTACCAGGGGCATCTCCATAAAAATCACGCTCGCTATGAGCAGCCAGAGTAAGCAGTCGCTCTTACAGGATCCAAAGGAGGCCAGAAAGCCCGCGGCCTTTCTCCTAAGCCCCAATTGGCTTGCTCCAGGAACAGAACCTTCCACAATTGATCCTTCCCACACTCCCTAGGGCTGGGCCAAGCCACATCCTCTAAACTCCCACAGCATCCTTTGCAAAGTACGTAACATCATATGGCATTCATGAAAGAACAGCAAAGATGTGATTTAAAGAAAGATCTTGCTTTCCATCCCTTCCAGTTCTGTTCCAGCACTCCAGCTGGAACAAGCTGCTTGGTGAATCTGTGAGCGTGGTTTCTGGAGTGTTCAAACAGAGGCAGGTGGCTGTTCATTCAGGTCCTAGAGGGGATTCCTGTATTAGGCAGAATGTTGGAAGAGGTGATCTCTAAAATGTGATTCTTCAGTTCCATGAATACTGTTCTAATGTGTGTTCTATGTGTGGCACAGACCTTCAACAATTTTGGTATTCAGACAAAAGGGAAACTATGGCTTTCCCTCAGGTTATTCTGAAGACAGTTTGTAAGTACCCAAGCAGCTCTTCAGTCACATAAATCACATCATCAACCACAGTTAATCCTCGGTAAAATGAATTTTATTTCTTTGTCGAGCTGCTTATTCATAATCCATCCTTGCTTCAAAGAAGCTCTGGGTGACTGTAATGCAAACTGGACAAAGAAGGAGTGCTAAAAATGCAGAGACAGACCTACAAAACCATCCAAATCCTCAAACCTAGTGGCTGTGCCCACAGTATTTATATGGAGCAGGAGTGACATCTAGTGGTCAATTAAGTTATACCTGGATGAAATTTATAATTTGCCCCAACCTAGAAGTAATTATACCTGGAATATTATTTTTTAAGCAACTCAATTTAGGGCTCTTCTGAACTTCAAGGAAGGTCTGAATTTTGTGTCCTCAAATGTAGGAAAACACTTTCCTCTGTCTCTCAGCTTGTAGCTTTAATGTCTGCAGACAGGCTTTGCTCAACTGTAGAAAAAAAAGAGCTCTCTACTGCCTCATCTATAAAATGGAGCAGGTAATAAACTACCTGCCAAATTGGAGCCAGCAATGAGCTGCCACGGGAAGCACAGTGTGTGAGGACGGCCATAAACACGCACCGGAGGAAGAAAGGAGAGAAGGTATTCCATAAGTCAAACCGAGAACAAAGAAAGGAAAGCTGAAAGAATGAGGCCAGATTAATGCTCTCAGGCAGAGAACTGTGTTGAGGGTAAAGGCTTTTGGCTTATTTGCTGTTGCATCCCCAGCACTTAGCACAATAGCTGGCATATAGCAGGTGCTCAGATGTTTTTTCTTTATGAATAAGTGAATGAATGGGTGGAGGATTTTCTAGGCATTGTATCCCAAAGGATCTGCCAGTTAAGGGTGAGGTGAGTTTGCTCAGACCAATTTTGATCTGAACAATGCCCCTCAAGGTTGCATCTGAAGACCAGCAGGAAGAGAGAAAGACTCAGAATGATCTTACTGGTCTGAGTGTAAAACAGGCTAGAACCGTAGCAGTGTTAAGGATCAAATCAATATAAATTCCATATCTGTGTAGTTAACACTGAAAATCTACATGTTTAGTTATCTAATGTGATAAGTAAGCCTCTGGCGGGAGTTCAGTGGCTGACCCACCACCAAGCGGTGGCCCCAGGAGAAGGGAACAGGAGCCTGTGACAGACAGCAGCCCCCAAGATCACGGTTCAGGCAGCCCTCCCCTCATTCCCTTGGGTCATGACAACCAGATGTATCAGAGGTCAGTCTAAAGAGCCTTTTGTGTAATCCTGCTCGCAATAGTTTTGCATAAACTATAGTTTAGATTATCTCATTTTAAATAAAATATTTGTTACAAGAAAATTTTATTCAATATAAATACTTTTCCTTAACATTTTAGGAGCCTGTTACACAGAAAAATATCTTCATTGTTTAAGAAGCTTTTACTACAAAATCTGTTGATCATATTGGTACAGTGCTAGCAAACAAAGCAAAATATTTAAAGATATTGTTCAAATAATCTGATCCTACTCTTCTCTAGATGCACTGGATTCACCTTTGGGAACTGAAAAAAAAGTTAAAAAAGTCTTTAAACAACATCAAACGGCAGTTTTCCATTGCCTGTAAAAAAAAAAAAAAGGCCAAAAATGATTATTTCCAATTCATATCACTATTTATCATCCTATAACCTCACAAAAATGTAGTAAAATATGATATTCTTGATAAAAGTGGTATATTTGAGATTCTAATTACAAGAAAATATAGAGAACTTCAAGTCAATTTCTTCCTAAAACTGTAATTAGTACAAAAGAGCAGAAAGTCTTATAACAACAATAACACATTTGTGTTAAAAAGATAATCTTTGCCATTACTAGAAAATTGTTAAATCTTGAAAAGGCAAAGGTATATAAATCGTTAGTGTAATTATTATACTGTTCTCCCTACATGAAATATGATAATGTCAACATTACAACTGATAATAAAGAGTGTGTGTGTATGTGTGTGTGTGTGAATTCATTTAATAATTTTACTATGTCTCCTGTACAGATGGGTTGCAGTCTAGATTAAAATAAAGACTTGTGAGATTCAAGAATTGCTGAAATGAATCACTAGGAGTATAATACCATCTTCGTGGTTATGGTGCACTCTGACGTCATACATAATCCCCACAACTTCCCAAGAGGAAGTTCCGCGTACTAGAATGAATTCAGCCCTCAGTTTTCGCAAGTAATTCTTCTCAAGGTCCAAAAGACCAAGTATCACAGAAAAGAGAAAGGTACAATCTGAGACCAAAGAAAGAGGCCTTCTGCATCCGTGATAATGGGTGCCAGCCACACTCTGTCATTTGATTTGATTTAATTCACTACATAACATAAAATGCATGATACAGAAATAAAACTGTTTTAAGTAAAAATCAATTTAAAATAATTTTCTCTGAGTGTTTTTGAGGATTTCAAGGCAACTTTTAAAATATTAGACATATTGATACCTTTTAATAATGGCATCATTTCTCAGCTAAAATCTCTGCAGTGGCTTTCTATCACCTGTCACATGGATTCTAACTGCCTGAAGTAGCATATATAAGACCTCAGTGTGCTAAACCTCCCTCCTCCATCCATTCCTACACCCTACATACTCCACCCCTCTGCCAAAGAACACTCAATATCCCAAACAAGAACAAAACCAAATAAGGGACTTATTTATCTACATTTCTCTCATTCATTTAGCAAATGTCTATTCCACACCTTCTACACTCTTGGCTCTGAGGACAAAATGATGGACAAAACGTTGTTCCTTTCCAAAAAGCTCCTAATCTGGGAGAGCTATCAAATGTTGCAGAGTTACCTCTACCTCTTATCAAAGAAATGAGACACCCACCATCTTTCCAATCAACAAGAAGAAAGAGACTGAGGCCTTAACAACAAATTGGTAACCAAAGCTTCCAATTAGAGAAGTAGCTTCAGATTATCAATCACATCCAAACATGGGCCAACCCAGACTAGCCGCTCCCTGGGCGCACCCCCACCCCACCACCACAAAAAAAAAAAAAAAAAAAAAAAAAAAAAAAGATCAAGAATAGGAACGAGAACTGGCCTTGGAAGAGCAAAGTGGAAGATAAGAGTGAATCATCAAACGTCAAGCAGGTCCTGCAAGATCCCTGATTTCTGATCATGTCAAAAAGAAACAAGGCCCACCACCTGACCATGATGAGAAAAATGATCAGGCCTGGCAGGGTATGAACAGGGGATGAAACAGGGATCTGGAAGGTTATGGAGAGGAGAGGAGAGGAGAGGAGAGGAGAGGAGAGGAGGGGAGGGGAGGGGAGGGGAGGGGAGGGGAGGGGAGGGGAGGGGAGGGGAGGGGAGGGGAGGGGAGGGGAGGGGAGGGGAGGGGAGGGGAGGGGAGGGGAGGGGAGGGGAGGGGAGGGGAGGGGAGGGGAGGGGAGGGGAGGGGAGGGGAGGGGAGGAGAGTGGTTGCTTTAAACTCACCAAGAGATCATTCAGGTTGGGAAATGGGTGTAAAGAAAGATCAGTAATTTGGCACCTGGAAGAGTCAATGATTTCTGCCCTTTGACAGAGAACAGTCAAAAAGGTGCAGATGAAGAGTGGAACAAGAGTGGCAGTGCCCTTGGCGGTCCTGAGGATCTATCTCTTGCTTCAATGGTGTTTGAATCAAACAGACACAGGGACGACCCTTCTTCCAGCCTCCGACCACCCTCCAACCTCTTTTCCAGTTGCAACCGTTGGAACCATCTCAGCCATCCTCAGCCTCTGAGACCAGCCAACACCATTTTTTGAGCTTAACTCCTTATTGCAGAGCAACCATGAGCTCCAAAGTTCATCAGAATTATTCTACCAAGACGGAGACCACAGTCAACCACCTCATCAACCTGCACCTGCAGACCTCCTATACCTACCTCTCTCTGAGCTTCCATTTTGACCACAACAATGTGACTCAAAGGCTTAGGCTACTTCTTCCTAGAGTTGGCCGAGGAGAAGCACAAGAGTGCTGAGCATCTCTTGAAGATGCAAAACCAGTGTGGTGGCCACACCCTCTTCCAGGACCTGAAGAAACCCTCCCAAGATGAGTGTGGTAAACCCCAGAATGGCATGGAAGCTACCATGGTCATGGAGAAGAACTTGAACTAGGCCTTTTGGGACCTCCATGCCCTGGGTTCTGCCCACACAGACCCACATCTCTGTGACTTTCTAATGAGCCACTTCCTAGATGAGGAGGTGAAACTCATGAAGAAGATAGGCAACCACCTGACTAATCTCCCCAGGCTGCCCAGCCCCCAGGCTGGGCTGGGCAACTATCTCTTCGAAAGGCTCACCCTCAAGCATAACAAGAAGCCTTTGAAGCTCAGAGGACTTTGAGGAGCCCTTTGCATCCCCTTGGTGTTGGGCTTCTGCCTGAGCCTCTTCCTGTAACCACTAGGCAGCATTCTAACCACCCTGGTGTCCTCTTCCATGCCAGTGGACCAAACTCAAACAATAAAGCTTTTTGCAGAAAAGAAAAAAAGGTGGAACAAGAGTAAGCTGACTAATTCCTTAATGGATATAGGGAAGGGAATATTGAACGATGAAAGACTAGGTGCCCAGCTCTCATTGATGACCAATATTTCTCATCAATGTAAGGAAGGCAAATAATGGAGGAGAGGTAACCAAATGAAGAGCATATGCATCTCTCATTTTCTCAAAGCTACCATTTATTGGGCCCTTGTGAATCCTCCTGGCCACCTATGCAATGTTATGATCTCCATTCTATAAATTAAAAACTTGAGGCCCATTTAAATTAAGTAACTTGCTCAATATCCACATAATTTACTATATGCTAGGTAACTTGCTCAATATCCACAAAATTTACTGCACGCTAGAGCCACAATTCCAAAACCAGTCGTTTTAATCACTATGCTATGCTGTCTCCCTATTTGAATCATTTAACTGGCCCCAAGTCTCAGAATTGGAGCCCTATTGGACACCATTAGGCAAAAGGTAAATGCAGTTATGCTGTTCTCCACAAAAGGTCTTAAGGAACACTGGTCACCTCAGAGATTTCCAGGTTGACTTCACACCAGCGGAGACTTCAGGATTGAAGGTATTAGACTCTTAACAAAAAATAATAATAATAACTAAACAGTTTTAACCCTGTCTGATCAAAACATAATACCAGCAACCATGTAAATGCACACCTGGTATATACTACAGAGCATTCATTGCTAATTAGAACTAATTTCTCTTAAAACGAAAATGCAAGACCAAACTACAATGAAAAAGAAAAAAAAAGCTATTCCATTTAGAAGTCAGTTCTACAAGATGGTCACATATGAAGGGAACTAATTTTTAGCCTATAAGCACGACAGGATGGAGTTGGTGGTCATCGTAAGTTTTTGCTGTGCTACACAGAGATTGTTTATGCTGCAAGCAGTGCGTATGGAGGCAGGGCCTGGAGTGCGCATGCCTCAGCAGAAGCAAAAGAGTGTGGGGACCTGCCAACCAAAACTTGGTGTACTGAATAAAAATATTTACAGCAACATTTTATGAAATGATCCATTTTCAAGGCATTAACTGCTTTATGTAATATTCCATCGCGCTGAAAATGTTCCCTTCTGGGTCTACATATAGAGGAGGTTGAAATATGTTCTTATGAATATGTACATGATTGGAACAGTGAGTTGTAACTATTCCTAAAAATGTATTTTAAGGGGCATAGGATTAAAGATGCTGCAAATTGAAATTTTGGATGTATCTAATTTCGTATTGTGAACAGGACTTCTGTAAGCTTTTTTTTTTTTTTTACTTCTTTCATGCCATTAAAAAGCTATGTACACTGTGCAATTTCAGAATATAATGGAATGAATGCCGCTGAAAATTTGTCTCTGCAGCACACCTAGAATACTAATACCCCAGTTATCATATAACTTGCATTTATTTAGAAAGATGAGACAAGTCTCTCTTTTTCTTTTTATTCATTCATTTAGTTCAGTAAATGCTATATGTAAGGAAAAGCAATATGTATGTTCCACTAAACCAAACATTCTCAACCTCAGCACTACTGACATTATAGGCCAGATAATTTTCTGTTGTGAGGGGCTGTCCTTTGCTTTGTAGGATGTTTATTAGCATCTCTGGCCTGTATTCTCTAGATGCCAGCAACACCCATCCCCCCCAAATGTGACAATTAAAAATGTCTCCTGACATTGCCAAATGTCCCCTCTGAGGCAAAGTCACCCCAGTTGACAAAAATATTCTACACTGTTCTTCAAGATGTACTTTCAAAGCCCAAAGGGCAGCATAATGGAGCCCTGATTTTCCTGACATGCGGTCAACAGCTATCTTCTTTACCAGAGGCCATTTTATTTCTGGATGAGATCTCCTTATTTAAGCATCTCAAATGCAAGTAAATTGGATGTTCAGCTCTCACATAGCTGAGAATAATGACCAGGTTCAAGTGTACACAAAGAGGGTTCTCCCCTCTAATATTTAAGTACAATTTTGTTTTTGTTTTTTAACTAACCTCTGCTCCACTACCTTCCATACATCTAATAATGTCGTCAAGGAGACAACCACCAGCTAATAGATAACAGCCAGACCAAGATAATATGATCTTGGTTCCTTTCTGTTGATCCCTAGTACTGCATACAGTGGACCTTGCAGCCTCCTTAAATCAGGGCCGGCTGCATGATTATTGTATCCAAATGAGAAACTCACAGATCCTAATCTCCTGCTCTTACCTGGTTTAGAACCAGAAACACATTTCATTTCCTTCACCAGATCAAATAAAGAGGGAGTCTGGCAATAGCGATAAACCCCAGAGATCAGCTAAATTGTGTCCCAACTTGACATTTATATGAGCACACACCTCTCAATCTCTGGTGGTGATTAGATTAAATGTATTTTATCATGCACTTCATGCACGTACCTCCTAAAGACTCAGGCACAGGGTGGATTGTGACTAATAGCATCACTATTTTTATCCAAATGCTTTGTATTGCCAATATGCTTCCTAAAACGTTTCTTAAGATAAAGAACTGCATTTCCACAAAGTGCACACGAAACCTCTTACATTTTAAAAGCAAGGTTTTCACACCTGCCCTAGCTCAGACCCTGAGCAAATATTTGTGCCCTTGGGACATGTGATCATGGTTTCCTATCTGGGCATCATCCCACATGGCATACTCTACCTCCAGGGACTGAAACTATTTTGCTCAGAGATTTTGATTGACTTCATTAACTCCAGAAACCTCAGGAGAGGCTGTGAGACAGTGCACTGGAATGCAGGCTGACGGCAGTGAGCCTCCTGGGAGAGTGGTGAAAGGCTCAGCCCTACCTCTATTCTAAGTTAAAAGCAAAAAAAAAACAAAAAAAAAAAAAAACAGAAACACTGGTGTATCATAAAATTCAGAATTAGAGCTGAAATGCCAAGTCACCAACAGCTAGCCAAAACCAATCTCTTTGTCCTGGTATGAGTCAAAAATCCCATTGATGTCATTCAGGGGATAGTGTATTTGTCATGGAGACATCTGCTCTTAAAAGGAGAAAGAGCAGTCAAGAAGGGTTTCGGATCAGATCTGATAAAGTACATCTCAAAATGCACTCTTGATGGGCATGGAGAAGGAGGAAAATATGACAGTCTTTTGTTTTATAAATTACTAAATTCTTCTCACCCAAGATATGTTTCAGTCTTGGTTAAAAAAAAATTCTAAGTCGCAGTTTAATGCTATGAATTATAAAATTACTTTATCTGTAACTCATCAAATAAAACTTAAATTCTTTCAAGTTTTGTAGAAATTTATATTCTTTTCTCTGGCTTCTCCTTGGCTCTTTATGTATTATTTAATCTATAGATATTATGACAATTCATCCTCTATTTAGCAGGCCTATTGCAAAAATTCTGTCCTATTGTCATTGTATCAGACCCTACTTCAGAACATGTGTCCCAATTTTAGTGTCCAAAAATAGCCACAAGTGTCTAATGAGTGCAAAACACAAGCTACTGTGGAAGGAGAAATCCCTAATCGCAGCCAAACTCCCAATATCCTATTACACAGAACTGTCAGGCACAATGAAAACTCCATAATTCATTGTCTTTCTTTCTTACCCTCACCTCAATCCACAAAGGATCTCAGGCAACTTAACAAAAGTATATACATTACAAAAGAATAAAATAGGTGAGGGAATCACGGCAAAGGTAAATGAGGATAGGAAGTTGGTGAAAGCCAGAGGTAAGATCAGAAGGCAGACATGGGTAGCCATGGGACCCTGTCTAGTTGGGAGAGGTGAGCCCAGAGCGTGACTTCAAGCTTCCTAGTGACCGTATCAATGACAGAAAGATGATCAATTGTGAGATTGAAAGCAAACTGTTCAAGAGTGACTCTGTTGGTTGTCAAATCTTGAGAGGAATCCCTGTGGGGCTGCCTCCTACAGAGGCTGTAAAACACAAGGACCTCCAGGGCACCTGAATTCATTTTTTTCTTCATATTTTTTAACCTTTATTAAAGCAACTCTTAAGCCCTCCCAGTAGGACATGGATGATCTCATTGTTAAAAATAATCTCTAGGGAGGGAAACTTGGAGATATCATCCATGACTCCGCTCTGCAAACATTTTTCCTTCTTCCTCCTAGTCTCTCACAGTTGTTGTGGTTTTTTTCTCTCATTTAAAGTTTATTGGGGTGACAATTTTAGTAAAGTTACATAGGTTTCAGGTGTACAATTCTGTAATACATCATCTACATACCACATTGTGTGTTCACCACCCAGAGTCAATTCCCCTTCCTCAAAAAATTAAGACTAGAATTGCCATATGACCCAGCAATACCTCTCCTGAGTATCTACCCCAAAAATCTGAAAACATTTATCCGTGAAGATATATGTGCTCTGATGTTCACTGCAGCTTTATTTACACTGGTCAAGACATGGAAACAACCAAAGTGTCCTTCGACAGATGATTGGATAAAGAAGATGTGGTATATATACTCAACAGAATACTATTCTGCCATAAGAAAAGATGAAATAGTGCCATTTGCAACAACATGGGTGGATCTCACAGTTTTGTTGCATGCCTTCTTTTCTTTCCGCAGCCTGCTCCCTTACTATCCTATTATAGAGATGAAGACATAACTACCATACAGATCCATTCTTGGAAAGTAATATATGTATATAATCTCAGAGCACCAGCCCCAAAACACATTTTAAAGTAAAAATACATTTTGTTCTAAAATGCACCCTACCAATTTCCATGGGAAATAATGGCAAATCTGGATTGTTTTTATTTATAATTGCCTATGATACACATGTCCTACCTAAAATGGTTAGCTCTCAGTAAAACCTCTTTTTCTGTTTGGTTGGGGGGCGGTGTATATCATGGAAAAAAGCAGGCAGCAAAGAGTAATAATGAATATTAGATGCTCTTGTAAAGAATGGCTTCAAAGGAGAGGAGGCTTGCCAGCATTACTGAATAATGATCTCTGAATACAACATTAAAGTTGTAACATGAAGGAAGGGAGATAAAATATTTAATGACATCTTAATATTCCCAGCTCTTGCAAAAAGCCAAGAACTGGTCACAGTTTATCAGTGACTGTACATTTTAATATCATTAGACAATGTTTTCCCTCAATCAGAGTATTTAGAATTACCAAAATCATGGGGTGGTAGAAAGGAAGGAAAATAAAGTGGGCTATAAACTACTTGGAAATCCTGTCTTTTCCAATTGACTTTTAATATGAATGTGGAAACTGGGCTCAACAATCAATTGGCTCACTTGGTTAACAGCATGGCCAGAGCCTCAATAAATATTGAGGATATCTCTATGAAATAACCTTTGACTAACCACATTCTGAACAATATCTCTAAAACCCCACTCACCTCCTGAGACAAAATGTTGCCAGAAGTCATATTGGGGTCTAGTATGTCATTGCCCCCAAATTTCCCAATCCTCCTTATCACCTTCAGTTCAAGGATAATTATACATCTAGAACTTTGCACCAGGCAAATGGGTGTTTAATAAGGATGGGTGGGGGAGAAGATAAAGCAAGAAAACCTATTACTCATAAAGAAAGAAGGCAGGAGTGAAGAAACAAAGGTGTGGAAACAGAAAGCAGGCTATGGAGACATCAATTTGCTTGTGTTCTCGGTGCATTTGCCCCTCCTCCACTCTGCCACTCCTTCCAAATAGCAATGTCCTTACTATTTTCCTGCCTCAGAAATTTGAGAGGGAACACAGAAGCTACTCAAAGGCAATCGATTTTCCTCCTTTTGTAAATACCGGAGCTGATCAAGGAAGAAAAAAAAAAAAAAAGGATACAAAGTATATTAGTCTGCTAGGGCTGCCATAACAAAGGACCAGACTAGGGGACATAAACAACAGATATTTATTTTCCCACAGTTCTGGAGGCTTGAAATCCAAATTCAAGGTGTCAGCAGTGTTGGTTCTTCTGAGGTCTCTCTCCTTGGCTTGTAGTTGGCAGCCTAGCCTCTCTGTGTCTTCACCTGGTCTTTTCTCTGGATGTGTCTGTATCCTAACCTCCTCATTTTATAAAGACACCTGTCATAGGGGATTAGGGACCTCCCTGATCATGTCATTTTAACTGAATTACCTCTTTAAAGGCCCTACCTCCAAATAGTCAGCTTCTCATGTGCTAGAGGTAAGGATTTCAACATATAGATTTGGGGGAGAACATAAGTCAGACCATGACACAGAGAAATATACATTTGGAGATGGAGAGAGAACTGTGTGATTCATTGAAGCAGGAAGGTGATAAGAACTAGGAGTCGCTCTGAGGGATACCTAAGGAGGACAGAACTGAGGCAGCAATTGCTCGGCCGCCTCCGGGATTCCTCTGCTGTAAGCACTCCGTTCAAGTAACAGAGTCTCTCAGTCTGAAGACCAGGACACTAAAAGTTTCTGCAGTTAGAGGAGCGGACTGGTGAATAGTGACCAGATGGTCTTCTCTGATATCCAGGCTCGAAGTCCCAAATCCGTGGCACAGTTCAGGGCTGAGAGCATAACCAAAACTGAATTTCTAGACATCCTGTGGAATAGGGGCTTCACAGCAGATTTATATTAATTTAAAGGAAATACAGAATATGATACTTTTTATTGTATGTGAACTGAGTTCATATGTGCTGGACTTAGGTGAGCATGTATATAACGTTTGGAAAAGAATTAAACAAAACAGAAACCAGGTCCATATCTACATAGTAAGTCGACCAAGGTAACTAACACAGCACAGAAGCAGTCTCAAACTAAGAAGTCTTGGGGTTCTAAGAAATTTATTTGGACATTGGAGGCAAGCATACGTCAGGTCTCCTCACCTACTCCAACAATACATTCATCTCCTCCATGAATGATAATAACAGTAGTTAATGGTGCTACGTGCTAACATGCTCAGCCTTCCCACCCCATCCAATCGTGCCAATACTCTCATTTCTGTTTGAAATCCTTCCTGCAGATCTCCGGTATAGCTCAATATTTTAGCATCATTTGTGGTTTTATATATGTTTTGTTTATGCAGCTCTCCTTCTTAAAGGATAAACTTTATGAGAACAAGATCTCTGTTTTCTACCTCCTTTCGATTGCCTCACAGAACCTAGAGAAATTTCACTCAGTTACACAGGTCACAGGCATAACTAAGACATCCTTCTTTTTCTCCCTCAATAGGTCTTAAAAGAACCTATGTGTTGGTTCATTTGTACTCTTGAGACAGAATAGTCAAACTGGATGAAATCTCCCCAGTTTTCCATTAACACAGGTTAAGGGTGATTTCAGGAAATTTTTATTGGAGATAGCTAAGTTCTAGAAAGACCACTGAGAGAAAAAAAGAAATCTGGCCTGAGAAAGATAAAAGAAACCAGAGGAGAAGCAAATTCCAGAAAAAAAAAAACCCATGAGAACATGATGAATGAAGTTTGGGATAACTTTAGCACTTCAAAGTCCTAATCCCACTCCTCTACCTTTCCAAGCTTTTCCAAGCCTGGGGTTCTGAACCAATTAACAAACACAACAAAAGAGTAAAGCAAATAGGACACAAAAATGTCCCCTTTGTTTAAAATAAAATTGATGTTATTCAACATAGTGCACACCTGTAGGCCAGTGGCCTTCCTAACATGGAGCCACTGAATTAGACTATCGTCCCCACCTGGGAGAACTGAGTGTCCTTTGGCTCCTCGGATAGGTGCCAGGCCTTTGCCCCTACACTTCCTGCTGATCAAGAACAATCAGGAGCACATGGTCTCTGAGAGCATCTCACCCGTCAGGGAGGTTTCGCCTCTCCAAAATGGAGAGAGGTTTGAGAGAGGCTAATAGGGTCATGTTGATGAGCATAACTCCCCATTGGAAGAAAACAAAAGAAGTGAAGAATAAGTGTTCTCCCTCTAATGGGTATGTTGAAAGTAAGGTTCCATAGAAGATCTCAGTGGACCATCCCACTGGCAGATTCAGAGAAAGAGATGGGGAATGTACAGGAGAGACATCTGGGCTGTGACACGCATTTGGATGTCATCAGTGTAGAGTAGTGGCTGAAATCACAAATGGAGATAAGATTCCTCAGAAAGAGGATGCACAGTGTGAGAAAAAAGGACTAGGAATAGAGCTCTTAGGAAGATGAACATTTAAGGGTAGAGCAGACAAAGAGAAGCCAGGAAAGAAATGAAGAAGGAAAAGCCCAAGAATGGCATTACAAAAGTCAAGAAAATAAAAGCTGGAAGAAAAGAAGACAATAACATTAAACGCTGCCAAGCCTTTACGTAGCTGAAGATTGGATGCAGGGATTTGCAGCTAGGTGGTTTTGGAGGACACTTCCGCCCTTCTGCAGAGTAGTTTCAAGGGGCTGGTGGTGAGAAACCATACTGCAGTGTGTTAAAAACTGAATAGGAGTCGGGCCGGCCCGGTGGCTCAGGCGGTTAGAGCTCCATGCTCCTAACTCCGAAGGCTGCCGGTTCGATTCCCACATGGGCCAGTGGGCTCTCAACCACAAGGTTGCCAGTTCAATTCCTCTAGTCCCACAAGGGATGGTGGGCAGCGCCCCCTGCAACTAAAATTGAACACGACATCTTGAGCTGAGCTGCCGCTGAGCTCCCAGATGGCTCAGTTGGTTGGAGCGCGTCCTCTCAACCACAAGGTTGCCGGTTTGACGACTCCCGCAAGGGATGGTGGGCTGTGCCCCCTGCAACTAGAAAACAGCAACTGGACCTGGAGCTGAGCTGCGCCCTCCACAACTAAGGCTGAAAGGACAACTTGAAGCTGAACAGAACCCTCCACAACTAAGATTGAAAGGACAACAACTTGACTTGGAAAAAAGTCCTGGAAGTACACACTGTTCCCCAATAAAGTCCTGTTCCCCTTCCCCAATAAAATCTTAAAAAAAAAAAAAAAAAAAAAAACTGAATAGGAGTCGAAAAAGACCCTGTTCCCCAGCAGTAACTATCAATAATTAAATGAGCAATTACAAAAGGTATTGTCTTTATCTTAGATCCATGAATATGTTCCCAAAAAGTCCCCCCAAAAATCATATGCCAAATTCTGTATGCTCTATGTGTCTGTATTTTTCTGAGGAGAGATTTATAGCTTTCATAAAATCCAATTATCCAGTATTAGGAGTCAAGAAACAAGATAACTGAATGCAGATGGGTCATAATTCTAAACCCTCATAAGGGGACATATGTAGTTATAGTCATTTATAGGCTTTGGGGTCCAAGTTGGATAGAAAAAGAACTAAACAAAGAAGGCAATTCTTCTGTTTAACCAGTTGATGTGTAGGAGATACTTGAAGGGTCAGTTGAACAGATCTCGGTAAAGAACAGGAGAAACAAAAGCAAGCATGAGAGAGCTTGTAGGCCAGACTGCCACCCATTCATTTCCCAAGCACTTGATAATTTCCTGCTATGTCCCAGGTGCACTGCTAGGTCCTGAGGAGATAGCCTAAGAGAATTTGTGTTTAGAAAGCAAGAGACTAAAACTTGAGATTTCGTGGGTAAAAACAATTCTTTCACTATCTCAGCGTAGGTTTGCTCAATTATTTCATTCATAAGCCACAAGGTTCACATTTGGAGAGAGAAAAAAAACAAATGAAAGAAAGCAAAACCACGCATGGTGAATTAATCCACCAAGCTGCCAAGATCAATCTCCTATTCACTCATTTGAGTCATGGGGGGAAGGAGAAACATTCAGGACAACAATAGAAAAGGAGAGAAAATTAAGATGTTCAAACTTTGCATTTCAACTTTGAGCTGACATTGTGGTGAGGCTCTTTCCAGCTGCTTTGTCTGGCCATGTCAAGAAGTGACCATGATTTATTGTGCCGCCTCCATAATTTCAATGCTCTTGATCTCCCACCGGAAGCAGTGACAAGTAAGGTTAACTGCTGTGTAAAGAGACAGTATGAATAATGCTTCATGCACAGAGCTGGCACTGATCTTCAGTTCGAGGTAGGGGAAGCAGGGATGTTAGCCATTGGTTAAATCCCTTCCAAACAGCAACCTCCCAAATGCCCTAACACCTTTTGGAACAATCTGCACTTGTAGTGGGAAACACCCTGAATTGTGTTAGAAATTGTTTCCTTGTTCTCGTCCCTCACAAACATACAAACAGCCAACTTTGCTCACATTTGCATCTTGTATTGTTAGTAATAGCTAACATTAATTGTCCCTACACCATGCCATCCTTGTCTGCAGGCTTTATACTCGTTACTTCAGTTAATCCTCAGCTTGTCATCCACTATTATCATCCCCATATACAGATGAGAAGAATAAGGCACTGAAGGTTAAACAGCTCATCAAAGAGTAGGAAGCAAATCCAGGATTTGAGCCCCTGCGTTCAAACTGCATGACCCTGCTATCCTGCTCCTTTACTGGCCCATTCTTATTCATTTAATTCAATCAACTTCATCTAACTTGTATTTCCTCTTCAACATTTCTTTTTTTTTTTTTCTTTCTCTTCAACATTTCTAAAGGACTATTGCTCTGCCACTACTGAGTAAAGTTGGGTGTGCATGACCATAGAATACACTTTTCAGTCTTCCAAAGTCACAGCTTGCCTTGATGAACAGGTTCTAGATTGGAAGTTTCTGTATCTGCAAATATTTCATTAATGCTAATCACTTTTTCCCCTGTTGACCTCTCATTTCCCACAAATAAAGGAAGAGGAAGAACCAACATTGACTGAATACCTATTGCATTCCAAAGATGGTGTCAGGTGAATTAAGCATACAATGACCCCATGAGGTTAGAATAATTATCCCCACATTATAAATTGGAAGATGGATGCTCAAGAAAGTTAAGGAAATTTCTCCAGGTCTAACTATGTGTGAGGTAGAAGTGGGCTCAAAGTCCTCCATGATTCCATTTCACCAGGACTGGACTCATGCTGTGTATGTCTTAGTAACACGGGGCTTTATTATACATCCTATTTTTCATATGGGTGAGGGAAAATCAAAGGGGAAAGAAAAAGGCAGGAAGAGAAGAGATTGAGGAATAGGATGAGAGTTGGCTTCAGAGCTTAGATATCCCTGAGAAACTGGAGAAATGGCTTCTCTACCTCCCAAGTTTCCTCAAGTTTTGTCTAAACTATTGTCAAGGACTTTCGTTTACAGTAATCTGGATGGCAACCTTGAGACGCTACACTCAAAGTTTCTTCTCTGGCAAAAAGCCAAACTCCCTCCATCTTCTGGCAAATGCACAACACCTGTGTGAGGTCTTCTGCTTTCCAAAATGCCTGAGGACAAGGTCAAGGATGAGCTGCTATTGGGATCTCAAGCCCCACAGTGACTCAGCTGGTAGAGATTGGGTTCCTGGAGAAGGAGGTAGGGGCCCAGGCTCCTCTCATCACAGGAATAATTGCCTTAATCTTATCTTCTAAACTTTCCCTTTACTGAAAAGTTCTGGAAAGTCAATTCAAATCTCACTTCAAACTCCTTTTCACCTAGAGAAAAAAACGCTGTTGTTTTTGTCTAATGGAAGTACTATGCCGTGACAGGATTTGTAACAGCGGCGTGTCAAAACGCCAAAAAAGTGTATCAAAAATAACATTTAAAAAAAACTCCGGGGAGACATGTTATAGTCCTAAATGAGTATCTTTATTTCTCTGTGTTGAAATTTGTTAGCCTCTTCTCAAGGGTCTTAGTAAATCTCAAAGAAACACACAACACTTAATGAACACAATTTAAGGGCCAATTCAGCCCTCGATACTCCCATTACTGTCAAAATGTCTCTCACTTGTATTTCTGAGTTCTCCTCTTCCAAGTCTTTCTATTCAATTTCTTTTTCAATGAATGCCTGTTTTCCGAGCATCCTTAACCTCCAAAGTATATGCATAGTGCCATGAAGTTAATCAACTAAAATGAATTAATTTCAATTTATTTTCTTTGTCATTGCTGAGGAAAATACCACAAAGTATTTTCTGACACATTACAGATAACAGTCAAATTCATGGCAATCCCATGTTGCCGAGGGTTTGTATATTTAATTTAACTGGCTTTTAAATAATACTCAGGCACATCTATAGGCAGGATGCTGGCCTCCCATGATCTGGCTGAGAGAAGATAAGAATATTAAAATTTCCAAGGATATTCAGATAATTCAAAGTATCACAGTGTCCTTTGCATAACTTGAACAGAAGATATTTAGTTCCAATAAGACAGGGTGAAGATTTGCTCAAATGCCAGGAATCTCCTTGAATTTCCTGCTTCCACCACCTCAATAGTCATCTACTGTTTGTTGACTGCTTTACTTCCCCACTGCAAAGGCAAATGCAAATCAAATCAAAATCAAAATTACCTGATTTCCTGGGCAAAGTGATTAGAAAACAAGTGGGCCTATGACATAGCGGGGCCATAGTCATTTTGCAAGAATTATTTTGATACTAGGAGGGACAATGTGTCTCTTCTTGTTCAAGAACAGTAAAGGATGATATAAACCTAGAAGAGCTGGTGGCCATTTTGCTCTGATGTTGAATTCTAAGCATGAATTCAACAAAGGTAGCTACCGCCCAAGAACTGAAGAGCAGTCTTTGTAATAGTGTTTCTACCCTTGGATCCAGCTGTCTCTAAAATCCGATTCACCCTCTTAGATTTCCAAGTTACACAAGCCTTTGTGCTCATGTTAGTCGAATTTGGCTTGTCTGCATTCCTGAATAACATACAGGATTATTCCCATAGGCACCCCAAGCAATGCTTCATCAGCTAGAGGAATCATTGTTCAACGTGGGTGGGTTGTGAACTTTTCTGTTGCATAGCTGCGTGCTGCAAAAATGCAGGGTGCTTATACCCAGATGGTTTTACCCGGAAGCCAACTAAGGTTGAATATCTGCCCACCCCTCATCTTTTTAGTGGTAACTTTTCACTGCAGAAGACCACTGATCACCCAATACTATGTTTGCTAGATGCTCTGATACATCTATGGTGGGATTATAAACCAGTGCAATCTTTCTACACAATTTAGCAGTAAGGATCAAGAGTCTTTGATATCCAGGAATTATTCAAAAAATCCTAAGAAAGCCATCCATCGATCAAAAGTGAAAACTCACACAACTGTCTCATAAACGCTGAAAGGATATTTGAAAATTCCACTATCTGCTTTTCACTTTTTAAATCTTAACAAAATAGGAAAAGATGGATACTTCCTTAGCATGATTCACTATGTCTATCTTAACTCCAAACGTTCATTATACTTAATGGGGGTAAAACTACACATATTTTCAGTAAAAGGTGAAGCAAAATAAAGATGTTAATTATGTTAAGTACTATTTAACATCATATTGGAAATATGTATCTCCAAATACAGTTTATCTAACAAAACAAGAAAAAGAAATGAGGAGTAAAAATAAGAAAAGAGTAAGTAAAATTATCATGATTTGAAGTGGTCTAACATTTTACTATGTAAAGTCAACAGAATTAATTTCAAAACTGTTATTAAAACTAAAGACAAGTCATAGTATGACTAGCAACAAAATTATTACAAGTATTTATAGCCTCCATATAGTATACAACCACCAGTTTTATTGTAAAAATGAGGAAAGTCCCCCATTTGCAATAATAGCAAAATAAATAAGTTTTAAAATATCTAGGAATGAACTTAGCAAGACATGTGCAAAATATACGTAACGTACTAAGGAGTAAGTAGACAATAAACACATGGAAGGGCAACTATTTTCTGAAACAGAGAAAATCAAATTATAAAGATGTCATTTATTTAAAAAAAGAAAATGCATAATTTAAAAGAAAAAAGTCATTTCTTTTCAAAATGAATTTAAAACAATCAATGAAAACATAAGATTAAGAGGAAAAAAGAAGAAAAAATAATTCTAATGTTTCTCTGGAAAAAAATAAATGGATAAAGATATAAAAAGAAAGAAATCTGAAAAGGAATAATAAAGAAGGGAGACTAGCTAAGCTAAATATTAAAATATATTATAAAGCTAAAATAAGCTTATAAATAGAATACAGCTCATGAAAAACAGATATATCAGTAGAACAGAATAGAAAAACTGAGAAATAGACCCAAATATATATGAGAATTTAATATAGGATAATTCTGACATTTTAATATAATGGGAAAAAGATAGATTATACAACAAATGGTATTGGTTAGCTACCTGGAAAAAACTAAGTTGTATCTCTTTCTCGCACTTTATACAAAAATAAATTTTAGATAGAGCAAAAATTTGTGTAAAATATAAACTCATAAATGTACCAAAGGAAAATAAAATAACATATTTAAAATCTCCAAGTGAAGAAAGGCTTTCTATGTATACGACAAAACTTAGTATCCTTAACACTAAAAAAAAAAAAATTGATAGGTACAACCATATATATAAAACGTTCATGGATGGCGAAAAAACAAATAAACTAATAACATAAACAACTGAAAAGATAACCTGGACAAAAAATTCTTGCAAAGAAAAGCCAAAGATCTAAAATTTCATCAATATAAAAAAAATGCCTACAAATTAATAAGGAAAAAACTAAGAACCCAAAAGAAAACACCTCCCAAAAATACCCACCCCCAAAAAGAAAATAAATGGCTACTGGAAAATGTTCAACCTCACTCAAAATAAAAGAAGTTAAAAAGATAATGAAATAACATTTTAACCTCTTAAACTGGCAAAGATCAAAACATTTTGTAATATATTATGTAAATGGGAATAAAAAAATAGACTACTGAAAAAAATAGACTCTTCACTCTCATATTACTACTTTCAATGGAAATACAGTTCGTAACATTTATCAAAATGTTAGATGTTCAGAACTTCTGACCCAGCAATTCTGCTCCTAATGTCTGTCACACCGTGAGAAATAAGGTCTGTACAATGATAGTCAATACAGTATTGTTTACAGAATAAAAAGATTAGGATCTATGTACTGTTTTTCCCTGAACATAAGACCGGGTCTTATATTAATCTTTGCTCCAAAAGACACGTTAGGGCTTATTTTCAGGGGATGTCTTATTTTTTTCATGGATAACAATCTACATTTATTCAAATACAGTCATGTTATCTTACTCTGGAACATCGTCATAACGTACTAAATGCATCTGTCTGGCTGACCATCTTAACTGGGGCTTGTTTTCGGGGTAGGTCTTATTTTCAGGGAAACATGGTAAGTGTCCACCAACAGGAGACATACCCTCAAATATTCCACAGTTATTAAAAAGAAAAATGCGTCTTATGCACTGACATGAAATGATCTTCAGGACATATGTGCTCACAATATAAAGATTTCTCTGAAAGGAAAAATCAAGAAATTGAGGCTGGTTTCTTGGTGGCTGGGAGACAGAAATGGGAAAGAGACTCAATTTCATTATACAACATTTTGTATCTTTAGAATCTGTATCTTATACATATTTATATAATTCATTAAAATAACTAAAATAATTTCAAATTATTAAACTGTTTTTAAAATGATAAAGCATATCCATACTTTAATAACGTTAAGATCATTTCTAAGATGCTATTTTAAGAAAATAATCTGAAATGCAGACCAAAGTACATGCACAAAGATATTCATCACTAGGGATTTTGTTTGTTTGTTTTGTTTTGTTTTAATAATAAGGAAAAATGGCAACATCCTAAATTGCCAACGTTAAGGGAACAGTAACGAAATAATATTACATTCATAAAATGAAATATTATGCAGCCATTAAAAATGATGTTTATGAAGCACTTTAACAACACGAGAACGTGCTTAAATGATATGATTTAGGGGAAAAAGCAAGCCAGAGAATTTTTATACACTGTGATCTCAGCTAAGTAAAATCATAGAAAACATGCTAAAATATTAATAATAATCTCTGAGCAATGGGATTATAGGAAATCTTTTTTCCTGTGTACTTTTTCACAGTTTCCAAAAGGAGAATGTATTTTTACTATAGTAATCAGAAAAGTGTTTAATAAAAACTGAAATCTGTGTGCCCTTGTTCACAATCTCTGGCCTCCTTACTTACTAATGACTTACTCAGAGAAACATGCCCTCTGGGACTTTATCTTACACAGCATGTAACGTTGTTCTCTGCTTTCTAGCACGATGCTACCACAAGTGATTTCATTTTATGCCTTCACTGGATGCTGAAGAGATCAGTGCCCGCCTTTTCATCATCGCGCCCCCTGTATGACACTGGGAGTCCAGCAGCGTGGCAGTTTCTGGGGTCAGCCTGCTTGGATACACAGTCCATCCTACCATTTTCTACTTCATTTCTCTGTCCTTCATGGGGACGCAAGATATCCACCATGAAGTGTCACCATGCGGATTAGATAATTCATGGAGGGTGCAAGCTCATAGTGCCTGACAAACAGCCAGTCCTTAATAAGTATTCCATATTCTGTACAAGAGACATTTGCTTTTTGATTCACAACTGTGACTTCAAAACATAAAGATAAACTCTCCTAATAACACCCCAATTCTCTATCAATTTATCTGCTTCTATTGTTTCCCAACGGTTTGAGGTTCTGTCACGTGGCTTGAGGTTTTTTTTCTCAGCCTCTTTGCATTAATTCCACGTTGATTCAGCTGCCTTTGAAACCCACACCAGCAGGAAGCTTCAGGGACTTGACAAAGATTTTAGTGCTGATGCCCTAGGAGGGCTGTCTGTCCTAGGACAGAGAAAATGAGTAGGGTGAAGGGAAGTTCCAAGGAAGCCCATGACCAATAGGCCTCCAGAAGATTTGTGTTACCTCTATCCCTTATTCCCCTGAAAGGCCAGAGTGATGGTCAGAATTCTTTATGCAGAGCAAGAATACAAGATTTCTCATTGACCAGAAGAAGCAGACTGATTCCAAGGCGACACTCAAAGGAAAGTGAACTAAGATCTTGATTTTATAAAGACTATTCTGCACTAAAAGGAACCAAGAGCTCCTTGAAGGAAAGTCTGGTTCCAGGACTGGGGCAGAGAAAGTAAAAGGTGTTCCTGGAATATTTTGTTGTGCCAGAAAGTAAGGAAAGGCTCAAAGAATGATGGGAACATGTCACAGGAACACAGAAGCCAGCTTGAATGGGCTCCCACTGGCCAAATTGGGGACAATTCCAGTATCAAAATAAATAAGGGTAGTATGAACGATAACCATTAAAAATAAAGTAAAATTCCAAAAGTACATACTGATGGAAGGAAGGAAGGAAGGAAGGAAGGAAGGAAGGGAGGGAGGGAGGGAGGGAGGGAGGGAGGGAGGGAGGGAGGGAGGGAGGGAGGGAGGGAGGGGAGGGGAGGGGAGGGGAGGGGAGGGGAGGGGAGGGGAGGGGAAGGGAAGGGAAGGGAAGGGAAGGGAAGGGAGGGAGGGAGGGAGGGACAGAAGCCTCTTCCTTAGAGAAGAAGGCCAACTAATAAATATAGAAGGAATAACGGGGTTAGAAAAGCATCAATGATACAGGGAATTGGGAATTAACAGGGGCGGGGTGAAAATCCTGCACAGAGGATTTCAGGAAGGGACGTCAGGCGATGGTGGTGATGGCAGTGTGTAGCAAGCAGCAGCCCATCTCCCTGCAGCTGCAGGCATAGCAGGGCTGAGGAGCAGCCAACAACAGAGATGGGAGACCACAACGACTTTAAGTCTCAGAAAAACTAAAGGCATGTCAAGCAACAGTATCTACATATAAAATGATGAGCCCCCAACTTCCCCATCTAATGTGCATTTTCTAGCACCTTCTCCCAGTGTCTAACAATGAAAGGCAAAGCAATCATGTGATATATTATTGATCTCATCTGTAACACATATAATAATAAAGGCAAGTACTTACATACATTTACTGGGTACTAGGCACTGTTTTAAAGCACATGGTAACACACCTAATATAACAATTATATAAGGGAGACACTTTTATTATCATCCTCAGTTTATAGGTGAGGAAACTAAGGCACATCCAGGTCACAAGGCTTAGAGAGCAGTGCTAGAATGTGAATGTAAACTGTCCAGTTCTAAGACTATGATCTTCATTATGACACTCTACTGTCTCTGCATATATATCTTCATCTGTAATCACCCCAAAAACACCTCTTTCAATACAATTTCAGTGAGTCGGGACAGTAAATAAAGTGGCAGGTCATATGTCATTATTTCTGATCTGGGCAATATGTGCCAAAGCTTAGAGACTCCCAAACACAGACTCAAACACTTTATGACAGAATATCCAACATTCCTTCCAAACTGACTGGGATTTAAATCTTTGATTCAATGATTAAAGTTTCTGTTGTGGAATTTCAGGCAGCCTCCTAGAAATGTAGGAAAATCTAAAAGGGGGGAAGTTTCCAGTCAAGGACACTTTACTAACACCCCAAATTGCTCTGGGTGAGCAGCTATCTTTTTTCGGGATGCATTGGGCTGGCCCCACCTGCAATCTCCCTGCACCCAAAGTCTCTCTTCCAGTGTTTAGTGGGTTTTTCCCCTCAATTCCATATTTGCCTCTTGATGCCTCAATTTCCTTATCTGTAAAATGGGCTAATTAAAGTACCTATGTCATAGGATCATTGTGAGCATTAAATAGATAACACATATGAAGTTCTTTGGCTGGCGCAGTGTTTGGTAATGTTTGTTGTTATTGTCATTATCAGCCCTACTGAAGATTTTCGTCTCCCTTGTTTTGCATGTTGTGTGATGTATCCAAAAGGATATTTCTTTCCTGTGGTCTGTTCTACCCACTTCGTGACACCATCATAGACAGCTTCAGTAACATAATGCTGTAGATTGAATTGTGTCCCTCAAAAAGACATGTTGAAGTCCTAACCCCCATAACTTTATTTAGAAATAGGGTCTTTGCAGATGTATTCAAGTTAAGATGAGGCCATACTGGATTACAGTGGACCCCAACCCAATATAACTGGTGTCCTTATAAGTACACACACACACACACACACACACACACACACACACACACACACAGAATAACACATCACAATGGAGGCAGAGATTGGAGTGATGTATCTACAAACCAAGGAATGCCAAGGATTGCCGGCAACCACCAGAAGTTAGGAAAAAGCAAGAGCCTTCAGACATCTTGATTTCAGACTTCTAGCTTCCAGAACTGTGAGAGAATAAATTTCTGTTGTTTTAAGCCACTCAGCTTGCTTTTCACATTCACTATATGGTTGTCCTTCTCAAACTTCCGTCCCCAAAACAGTGTCTCTCGTTTATGTTTTTGTGTATGAACTTCCCCTCATCTTAGGAAATATCTGAGGAAATACTTAATCACAGTGGTCTGTGTTAGAAACTGCCTTGTTCTCTAGGGTGTCTTTTTTTTTTTAATTCATTACACGTTAATTCTTTCCCTACCACTAAATATGATAGTGCAACAAAAGGATGTGACACAGAACACTGAATTTCTTTTATTCAAGTTCATCAGTGGTGGCGAACCATCTGTTATCATTGGAATCAGAAGCCACTCTGATCCTGCTAGGTTATCGTGAATCCTCATTTGGCGCCAGCCATTCATAATGTTGATGTTCTAATATTCTTTCAACTGGGAGATTGACAAAGAAACCACTGTCGTTTTGCTGACTGATTATTCAATTCTATATTCCTAAATCTCATTTTTTCCAGCTTCTCTGAGTTAAACATTACATTTTATTTCAGCTAAATCACCCCTGTAATAAGCTGAATCTTATTCTGTTACAGATTTTGATGACTTCTCCACTGATGGAACATAAAACAGGGTCTAGCATATATACATTTTTACAGTTTAATTCTGGGCTCCCAAAAGATAAATTGTGAACCAAATGGGGAAAGAGACATGAATAAATAATACCAGCTGAACAGACTAAAATATGTAGGAGAAGTTAAGCCCCTCTCTGTAAATGTCAAGTATGAAATTGTTTTATATAATTTTATTCATTGGACCTAACCTACTCCCACAAGATTTCATTTGATTTTCAGAGATTGATACTATTATGGTCTCCATTCCAAGTATGCGATCAAAACATTCCCAGTCCCAGACCATAGCTTCTTGCACAGTGACACAAAACTTGCTCTAACAATGGTGCATCCACCGGAACAGAGTCAGGTCAGTGGTTCAGCTAGGCCCTCCCCAGCACTACTCACTGAGCCCTGCTGTGTGGGGGTCATCACCGACTGAGGACAGGGTTGAGACACAAGTCTCCATTACTATCGCTGATCAGAGCAAGGAAGCTTAATGCAAGAGCAGAGAAACCAGTCCTCATTTCTAACAGCTATTGACCCATCTGGGGTTGGTTGGAGAGAGCACAGCCATTGAGCTGGTTGCACATGGAGGCAGATGTGGCAGGTTATTCACCAAATCATTTGCCTTTCCTTCTAGACACACAGCTAGACTACACATCCCAGCCTCTCTTGTGATGAGATGTGGCCAGGTGACTGAGTTCATGGATCCATTGGTGAATCAAAGTGGTATATTCTACTTTCAAGACTGTGCTACAAAATGTCCCATGCCATCCTCCCTCTTCTCTCTCTTTCTTCAGCTGCCAGCCAGACTCAGAGGATTCAAGGGGAAATGCCAAGACCCTGGGGCAGATGCCAGCAAATTTTTTCTATAAAGAGACAGAGAGTATATATTTTAGGCTTTGGGAGAATATACAGTCTATCATGACTACTCAACTCTGCTGTTCTAGCAGGAAAGCAGCCATGAACAATATGTAAACGAATGAATGTGCCTGTGCTTTCAATAAAACTTTATTTATTGCTATCCAAGCAGACTGGATTTGGTCCACAGGTTATAGTTTTTCAAACTCTGCCCCCAGGGGACCATAGATGGAAGGATCTTAGGTTCCTGAATAACTGTGTGGGTTAGACCATCACCTCCCATGTGTTGACCTTATTGGCTGGGACATGAGTGATGGGTTGTCATGGAGTTCTGCTCATAGCAATCACTCCAGGCCAACAGAGGCATCATCTTTAGCATACGCTTCCACAATCACCCCTCCTGTTGAAAGGAAGTAATTGAGATTGCACCCTTCTCAAACCTTCCTCCTAGAAGTGGCATGTGTGATTCCCAGTCACATTTTCTTGGCTAAGTCAGGCATATGACTACCTGTAACTTCAAAAGGAGAACAAAAAGGAAAAAGAAAAATGGAGAGGTGACCCAACCCTAGGCCCAACAGGAGAACAGATTCCAATTATTTGTGAATGGCACTGATGATACTACAGAATGTTAAACAAAGCTATCAGTCATGCACATTCTAAATGCAAGAAAAATGTCATCAGACTGCTGTCCTCCTAAGCTGTAGACTGACCTGCTAAAGAGAAGTGAAAGGTGATATTAGAACTCAGGTCTCTGTGGGTAGAGCAGGCTTGGATTAGTTGACCAGCTCAGGGTTTTCAGAAAGCAATGTTATGACACAAGGGAAGTGGGAACTGGGGTGGGGGGTGGGGGTGTGCTATGGGTAGGGGAAAGGAAAAATAGGGGACCTAGGTTAGCATCCTGGATACAATTTTGCTTCCCATTCATCCTGTTCTCTTTCCTTACAGGAATGACAGAATTAAACTGGCCCACTTATAAATAATTCTCACTTAGGTTGAGATTACCAACACTTGACTGTTTTTACCTATAAAAACAGTTTCACGTGGTCAAACCTAATATAGTTTAAATATTACTAACATTGATCTTAAAATAGAATAGCATAAAACAGTTACATTATATTCATAATACTGGAGGGTTCTATCCAAAACTGTGCTCAGAAAACAAAATATTCACCAGACTGTGTAACTAGATCTAGTCCTTAAACATACTCATAATAGGAGCAAAACTGACTATATTCTTCCCTTGATGCTGCTTTTGAAAAGTTAGAAGTCACCTCACTTCTAAACCAACGGAAGAGAGAACCAGTGTATATTGAGCTCCAATTATGTAAGAGGCTTAGAGCCAAGGTCACAGTTGAGCTGAAATGGGGATGAATGGTCTGGCTGACCTCAGGCACCCCCAAGGATCTTTTTGTCTAGAGGAATGGAAACTGCAGCCATGCAGAGGCGGAGAGAAGATGAAATGAAGATGACAATATAGAGATGGCTCTGAGCCCTGCACTAAAAGTCTGGAAGGGCTGTTTTCTTGAGCGATTTTGTGAGATACAAGACTTAAGTGGTGAGTGTTCAGGGCCATTGGGATTTTGCACCTTCTGGGTAGCAGGAACCAAGCACCTGCAGTAGAGTCTTGTTTTGCTGAACAACAAACAGCAACAAGTAGGGGGCTGTGAGAAGACTGTTCATAAGCACAGGTGAGATAACCCTCAGGAAGCTCAGAAATAATGAAGACATAGGAAAGAGGGGAAGACTGATGAGTTAGGCAGATGGGGGCAACTGGCCATAGAAATGTGGGCATTTCTTATAAAGTGTGTGTGTTAGGGTTCTCCAGAGAAACTGAACCAATAGGATGTGTGTGTGTGTGTGTGTGTGTGTGTGTGTGTGTGTGTGTGTGTGTTGAGAGAGAGAAAGAGAAAGAGAGAGAGAGAGAGAGAGAGAGAGAGAGAGAGAGAGAGAGAGAGATTCATTAAGGAATTAGCTCATGCAATTAAGGAGGCTGGCAAGTCCCAAGAGCTGTAAGGTTAGTCAGCAAGATCAAGGCCTAGGAAGGTCAATAGTGTAATTCCAGTGCCAAGGCTGGCAGGCTCAAGACTCAGGAAGAGCTAATGGTCAGTTCGAGTCCAAAGGCAGAAAAAAAAAAAAGCAATATTCTAGTTTGCAGGCCATCAGGCAGGAAGAATTCTCTTTTACCCAGGGGAAGGTCAGCTTTTTAGTTCTATTCAGGCCTTCAGCTGATTGGAGAAGGCCCACCCACATTAAGGAGGGCAATCTGCTTTATTCAGTCTACTGATTTAAATGTTAATTTCATATAGAAATATCCTCTCAGAAACACCCAGAATAATGTTTTACCAAATATCTGGGTACTCTGTGGCCCAATCAAATTGATATAGAGAATTAACCATCACACAAAGTAATCTCATTTATTCACACAGACCGATGATTTTCCATTTCACAGAATCTTTCCAACAAACTCCGAATTATGTATTGCTGAAGCAAGTGAAGAGATTAAGTGGATTACTTGAGGTCACAGCTAGTGGAGGAGCTAGAATGTAAACCCATGACTTCGTGTATCAGTTGTTTTTAAGTTTCCAGCATAAAGATTCTTTTGTCATAGCAACAAAGTACCATAACTTTGTTTATGTCTTGATTCAAGAAAATAAACTACTAAGAAAAAATTTTTGAAACAACTGAGGAAAACTAATACAATCTGGGTTTTAGACTATATTAAGAAATTATTGTAAATATTTTTAGGAGTAATATGGCATGGTTATGTAAAAATTAAAAATCACAAACAGACCATTATGTGACAGTATTTTTCTTTCAGATGACACATCATAAATAAAGTTTTTTGGTTTTTTTTAAAGCTATGTGTTCCTCCAGGCAAGCCCTGAAATGCTCTCCCCCACACCCTCTCTCATCTTGTAAAACTCCTGCTTACCTTTGGTGTACAGGTCAGATGCCACTTTCTTCACAAAGGTTTCCCTGAGTGCCTCTCCTCACAGCTCTCCCCATACAACCTGATCCAACCTCTTTGAACCTCTATAGCATGGCACACCTCTCATATGACACCTCTACTCTTCTCATGAATTCAGGGGGTGCAGATTAATTGTGTTGTCATCTTATTTTCCCCTTCCCGACTGAGGCAAGCTTATTTTTATTCATCTTTATATGCCCCAGCACCAACTCATTGTCAGCACTCAACATTTATTAAATTCCATTCAACTCAGCAGCCAAAGATATGTCAATTCCCACAATGATTTCAACCACCATTAACACAAATCAAGATGTTCTTTTTTTAAAATCTGGATGGTGGGTTCAAGAGCATCATTTTAATTATTATTATTATTATTATTATTAAAATTTTAATATGTGTGATATAAAAATGTTTTAAATGCAAACAGGAAAAATAGAGCCCGAGTTCTCATGGATTCGCCATCATCTACAACATCACTTTCACACACGACAAGCTGCTTAAATTGTAGAGGGTTCTAGGTAGACAGTATCCTGGCTCTATTTGCTCTGAGTCCCCCCTAAGCTTCTTAGAGCTCAGTCACTGCTACCTTAAGAAAGAACTAGTTGAAACTTGATGCCTATAATTCTTAATTACAATTGCAATGCTGGCTTTATGTGCATCTCTGCTCATTTAAACTCAATGCTGACTGACAAATTGTGCTCATCCGCCTAGTCGACAGTAATTTAGTCAGGCAACCTGCAGCTTGCACCAGACTGATGAGCAGCTGTTGGATCTGTTTGGGGATGTATTGTTGTTTTCTTGGTGTAGGCGGCTTTGTGCTGCTGCTGAATAGATGGATGGTTTTGTCTCCTCCAGTGACATTCTGGACACTGGATGGCCTTTCCTGTAACTCCAAATGTACATTTTTAATAAATCAATCACCTTCCATCCCAGACATAGCATCACACAGAAGAACAGAAGAGCAGGATGGAATGGCTCATCAGATTCAACTCAAACTCACATTTCTGCTTTTCCGACCAGCCAAAGTCCAGGTTGATTCCCCAAAAATGGCTATCTTTAAACTGCCAATTAAAACCTATTGAATGGTTACACATGGTGACTTCTCTCTAAAGAATTTTATGCTAGTAAAGTTGCCTTCGGTAGAATTACCCTACTCATAACAATACAATACGAATTATAGTTCTGAACTGCCCACTCTTCCTCTGCCAGGCCCATGGCCTACAGCCTCTTAAGTATGGTGAGTTTTTGAGCTAAATATCGACATCTCTTCAAGCTGTGAGGTGATCTACCTCTCCCATGACTCACACCTTATTTTTTTTCCAGTTCAGGTTTTTCATGGTCCTTGTGACCTGAATGCATGCAGAGTTAAGAGTTCCTAAAGTATCAGCAACTCCTTTACTGAGATATAATTCACGTACCATGCACTTCACCCGTTTTATGTGTACAATTTAATGGTTTCTGGTATATTACAAGTATTAACTTTTTTAAATTGTGGTAAAATATATGTAATGTACAATTTGCCATACTAACTATATTTAAGTATACAATTCAGTGGTATTAATTCCATTTGCAATGCTATGCAATCATCATCACTATGTCCAAAACTTTTCCTCACCCCAACAGAAGTTTTGTAACTGTTAAGGAACACCCCATTGCTCTCCCCCCATCTCCTGGTAACCTCTATTCTACTTTCGATCTCTATGAATTTGCCTATTCAAGATACCTCATGTAAGTGGAATCGGACAATATTTGTCCTGTGTGACTGGCATATTTCATTTAGCATGTTTTTAAGGTTCATCCATGTTGTAGCATGTGTCAAAATTTCTAAGTCTGAATAATACTCCATTGTGTGTGTGTGTGTGTGTGTGTGTGTGTGTGTGTGTGTGCATATAATTTTATTTATCCATTCATCTGTTGGTGGACTTTTGGGTTGTTTCCATTTGTTGGTTATTGTGAGTAATGCTACAATGAATATGAGTGTACAAGTATGTGTTCGGGTCCCTGCTTTCAATTCCTTCAGGTATATGCTTAGAAATTGAATTGCTGGGTCATATGGTACCTCTATGTTTAGCTTTTTGAGGAATTGAACTGCCAAACTGTTTTCCCTAACATCTGCACAATTTTTCATTCCCCCTAGCAATGCACTAGGGCTCCACTTTCTCCACATCCTCACCAACACTTGTTATTTCTCATTTCTTGTTTTTATAGCCATCCTCGTAGATGTGCCCGCCACCATTTTAATTCTTAGAACAATTTTTACAAGTAGCAATAGAAAGGAAGTAGGAGATTGTCAATGTGGGTTTGAAAATATTTTGACACCACCACACTTTAAGGAACTTAATCTAGGTCAGTTTTAGTTGCAGATGTGTTCTGGTCATCTCATTTTGTGCCCTGTGACATTGAGGGAGGGCACTAGGGACCCTCAGTTCACATAGATCCTCCCCATTTGCAAACATATTACTTGGTTCCTGTTAAGGGAAAATATCAAGTGAACTCATGACAATGAAGTATAGGCACATGAGTGACAATAAAGCATAGGCACATAACAGTAATATATTTTATATCCCATGTGTAAGGAAGTCTCCAAAAATTGAAGACAAATATCGGGGGGGGGGGAGGGGAATTCAACTTCTGAAACTGAAGCTAGTAAGAACCAAATACATGCACTCTTTTCAAACTCCCAACCTGATACCAATTCAATATCATAACCAATAAGGTCAATTCCCTCTTCACCAAGAAAATAAAAGCAATTGATGTGGGCTCCTTAAATCTCTGTTCTCCATCAAAATGTGTCTTTATCTTCACTTACTATCTCTGTCTCCTTTCCTGTTGTCTCTTCTTCAAGACTATTTTCCCTCATTGCTGGCCTCCACCTCCCCTCAGTTTTGCTAGGATCTTTCCTTATAATGCCCCATCAGCTTTTTTATTCTTTCTCTCTGCTCTTATCCCTCCAAAATCACAAGCATATTTAAGTTTCGTTACCATGCCTTTGTCTCTCTCCCTCACCCCACCATCTCATATCTTTTCGACACAGTAGTTTAAATTCACCCTTTCCAGTTGCTCATCTCATATAGACTCCTTAACCCCTTGCAATTCTGTATTTCCACTAGCCACCCCCTAGAAGATTGAACACAGAGTGAAAGGGCACTGCTCAGTGCTGAGTGATGTCTAGAAACCAAGAAAGAAGGAAGACCAATGAAACAGTAAATTCAAAGGAGGCAGGCAGTAAGGTGATGATAGAGTTGGAGGCAAAGATGCGACAACATGGAGAAGGAACTTGAGCAGGCATATAGAAAACGGAACACGAAGCCTTATTCATAATAGAACCAGGGCCGTTTTATGGGGCTCCTGTGATCTTGCTCCTAAATAAGAGAACTGAACTCACTGGGACACTGTAGCAAGTTCTCTAATGAAATCCTTCTAATCATGCCATTTTCAGGTTGTCAGAGTTAGCAAACAAAAATGTAAGATGCCCAGTTAAGTTTAATTTCAGATAAACAAATATTATTCATTCTTCTTTTTTATTTGTAAGTATTTTATTCGTAAGTACGTCCAGTGCAATATCTCAATGTCCTCAATATAAGTATATCCCAAACGATGCATGAAAAAATAAATGAAATTTTTTGTTTGTTTATCTGAAATTCAAATTAAATTGGGCACCTTGTATTTTATCTGGCAATCCTAGTCACACTTCACCTCCGTGGAAGATTTTTACCAACCTCTTCCTGACTCTTCGTTCTCATTTGAGTTCCAGAACACTGTTCTCTCTCAGTTTCTGGCAATGGTTTCTGTTCTTCAACTTGATCCTTGAATTTAGAGATTCTGCAGTGTTTAAGCTGCAGGCCAGTTCCTGTATCACTATGTCTCCCCCTAGTTAATCTACTCCCCTCGATTTCTTTCTCAAGCTGAACTTATGGCTCACACATCCCCAGTCGGTATCTCCAGCCCTCACTGAATTCCTTTTATCTTTTTTAAGCATTTTCATTTAGAATTTCCCTCCCTTATCTCAAACATAACACATATAAAACTGAATTCACCATCTAATTCCAAAACCTGTCCCCAATTTCCTCATCTAAGGTAATTGTGCTGACATCCACCTGATCGTCCATTCAAGTAATGTCAGACCTAAATTTGATCCTTCTTATTTGGCTGCTTATATCCAGTCACCAAATCCTTTCTATTCCACCTGTGACTCTGTCGTCATTGTCACCAGGGCTTCCCCTTTGGTCATTTCTTGCTTGAACAATTGTAACTGCCCTCCCAGACACCCATTCCTCATCTCTCCAGTTCTGTCTTCAAACTACTGCCACACGACATCCAGAAATACCTTCTAATCACATCATTCTCTTCCTCAAAGTTCTGCATGGTTTCCACTAACTAAGAATAAACTTTGTTTGGGTCTTACATCCATTCCTGAAGGAGGCTTCTCTAGTTTTCTGAATCAACGTCTAGGGCCATTATGAGAGTCAGCTTTTGCTCAACTACAATGTACACCTACATCTCTCTTTTTTTCTTTTCTTTTTTTTTTTTTTGCGTGTGACTTGTAGACAATTTGAAAATACAGAAGAGCATAAGAATAAAATCAAATTATGTTTTTAAAAGATTGAACTTTTAACCCCTTAGTAGGCTGTTCAAAGTTTCAGTGATCTGACCCAAATAATATCTACAGGCCCATCTGGAATTAAATGTTGGGGTTTACTCATTATTTCACAACTACATCATGCCTTTTCATGCCCATGTGCCTTTTTCCAGTTTGAAATTCCCTTTCGCCCATTCCCCACCTACTCAGTTTTCAAAAGCAACTCTTCGGTGAGGTCATCCCCAATTCCTCTGCCTTCGCCAGTCAGAATTCATTTCTTCCTTCTAAATTCTCACATTTTGCACCTTTATATAGCACTTACTTATTCACCTTCTCACTAATTTCTTGAACAAACATGAATTGATTGGGTTAGTTACTGTGACAGGCATTAAGAGAGGCAAGATCTGATGAAGATTGCAAGACCAACTAGACTTAGAGTTGGGTGGTGTGGGCTCAGGAAGTGAGAAATAGTCAGAACACCAGGACTCATATTGGACCCCCATTACTGACCACAACGTGTCCCACCCAAATCCCCTTGGAAAGGGCCCCCACCTGTGGCCTTCTCTGAAGCCCTGGCCAACAGCCACTGTCTTGGCTTAGGAGCCTGGACAGTGACACAACCCACACTACTCATGGCCCCTGCCCCTTTGCTAATGACCGATTTTGGGGTAAAAAAAACTCAACTCCTCGACCTTAATGGGACAACTTTTCAGTCAGATTTAGGCTCCAAAAGACCTCTCCCAGCCCTCCACCCTCAGCAGGCCAAAGCTAGATTTTACCTGAGGACACATTTTGCTCAGCTTCTTCCCATCCCTCTCATGCTTCCCTCGGTTTCCTGGTGTCCTGCAATAATAAATCACAAGTACCTGAAGGTTTGGCTGGTAATTAGGCCTTGCACCTAGAATGCATTCTCTCATGGACCTATTCTCATTTCTAAACCGGGGATGAAGTTCTTTCCCAGGGTTTTGAAGGAGGACCTGCGGCAGCACTTAGCAGGCAGTCAGGGAATTAACAGGCATCCATTCATTGTGGTTGGAATCTGCACTTGAGCCCTTATGGTATACAGTCCTCAGGCGCAGATAGTAAACAACACTGAATACTCAGGTGGAGGTGAGGGTGAGGTGGTTGGCCTGGAAGGATGGGGAGAGCTCCATGGCTATTGCAGCTCAATCCAGACACCCCTGGTGACTAATTTTAATAATTATTTCTAGTTATTGCTATGTGACACCCCCCCCTCCAAGAAACTAGAACTGTTAGGCACCCCATGGTTGGTCAGTAAGCACTGAAATCCTCTGGTGAGGGAAATACCGCCTTGTTTCAACATGCATGGTCATTCAAGAGGATGATGGCATGCAGTCTGACAAAATGGACACAATGCAGAGGAGATGGGGTGCTATTCTGGACATTTAGGGCCCCGAAGGAGAGTCAGGGGATGGCTCTCCTAAGGCTACAGAATGCGTTTTCCCATTTGTCTCTTGGTATACTACTCTCCAGCCCTACGTGTGCAATCATGACTTATGGTCTTTGTCTACTTTGTACTTTGGTCCTCAAACACTGAGAATTCTGCTTGCTTAGACTTAAAAGTCCTGCCCAGAACATTTTAATTTGCACGTAGATAAAAGATCTTATTACAGATCAACCAAGAGCATTTAATCTTTCCTTCCTATGACTTCCATCCCAAAGTGTACAATTCAAGAAACAGACATAATACTTGTGAAGTCAGACATAAGCAGATGGTTCTCCAGTCCTGGCTCTCTAAATACCACGCTATCTGTGTTACATAATTCTTACAGAAAGCACACCGCTTTAATTGTGCCGCACAGAGCATGACAGATTGCTCAGTTTTTTGACATCATTTTCTTTGGTGTTTTCTCTGCTCTGAGCACAGGGAAACTAATTATGTCCAGGTGGGGTCCAGGTGCAAGTATGTGTGCTAACTCCAGAGGGCCCGCTTATATATAAAACGGTTTTGTTGGAGTGTTCTACCTTTGAAAACTTGCTCTCTTGGCCCTTTTTAATAAGTGCTCATCTCTCTCTAAATATTCCCCCACCCCACGCTGACTAATGACTAATTGAAGTTCTACGGGAATGGAATGGGCTCTGAGAAGGAAGAGAGCATTTTCAGGCTCCATTGCAGAGTGTGGGCTGCCATTCTTAACAGTCTCTCTGGAAACCTATCTTTACAACATATGGGCTCATTCCTTAAATTATCATCATCACACACAGGGCTGAGATAATTTAGCTTCACTTCAAATTTAGAATAGAAAATTACACTTGTTAAGAAGATATATTTCCTGTTATCAAAAGTAACTGGAGTTTCAAAGATGGATGATGGTGATGGTTGCTCCACTTTGTGAATGTACCTAATGTCACAGAACTGTACATTTAAAAATGGTGAAAATGGTACATTTTATGTTATGTATATTTTACCACAATGAAAGAAAAAGTAACTGGTTTTGTTTTAAATTCAGGAGGTGGGGTCAGTAGAAAGTAGAGTAACATGCCAACTTCAGAACAGTAGTATTTACAGAATCCTTCCATTCTGTTAGTTACCTCAGAGATTATCACCTTACATTGGCATAGGATTGCTTTATACTTTGAAAGCACTTTAATATACCCTATCCTTTTTGAAATACAAGTCAAATGGGTTTATCACCAGATTGCAAATGAGGATTGTTGCAATTAGCTTTGCTGAGTAACAAAGTACTCCAAAGCCTAATGGCTTAAGAAGAACACTCATTTGTTTTGCTCTCCAATCTGCAGCAGTGGGCAGTGCATGGCCAGGATGGCCATCTCTGCTCCATGCAACATTACTTGGGGTGGCTCAATGAGGGCCAGAGGATCCACTTCCAAGAATGGTTCTCTCACATGGCTGGCAAGTTGGTGCTGGCTATCAGCTGGGAATTCATTCGAGTTTGTCAGCTAAGGTTGCTTCTCCACAGGACTGCTTGGGCGTCCTACAGCATAGTGGCTAGGTTTCAAAAGTGGGTGATTCTGTTCCAAAAGACCGGAAGTGGAGGCCCCAAGTTCTTAAGGCTTGGGTCCAAAAACTGGCGCATCATCTCTTCAGCTGTGTTCTATTGGTCAAAGCAGTCACAAAGCCCACCAATATTCAAAGGAAGCAGACACAGACACAACCTCTTAAAAGGAGAAACATCAACAAATTTGTGGCCATCTTTAGTCTGCCACAGGACGTCAAGGTTTAGAGTGAGTTAACCATGGTTACTGAGCTAGTAAGTAAGATTTGACCCTTCGTTTTCTTCACTAGATCATTCTGGATTTGTGTGATGATTTTTACACCAAAATCCATCTAAGTCACTTGAAATTACTTATTTCCCTTGAAGCCAGCGGATAATCATGCTTGAAACACTTTTCCTTCTTTGTCAGAGTACAGAAGTGAGTTCTTAAGAGTAATTGTTTAAACTACCAAATGCTTTGAAACACATTTCTTCTGGATCTGAGATCTAGGTTACAGTTGACCTTGAACAACACAGGGGTTAGGGGCACCCACCCCCAGTGCAGTTGAAAATCCATGTATAACCTTTGACTCTATAGTTGAGAGACTAAGGGCCAACTGTATTTATTAAAAAGAATCCACATACAAGTAGACCCATGCATTTCAAACCCGTGTTATTCAAGGATTAACTGTATATAAGGAAAACCTTAATTAAGTTTCTACCAATGGTTTAAACACTACCTCCCATAATATTTTTAACACTACCAAAATATATATGAATATGTCTTGAGTTTTAGCAATTTTAATATCCAAAATGTCGTGTTTATCAAATTATCTCAAGTAGGAAAGGAATTCATTTTATGTTACCTAAAAATCTCAAAGATTAGAAATGTTCTATTACAGTTAAGATATATTTTTCATGGCATGAAGCTCTCATTTTTGGGAGAAGCTCTATAAGTGAAATAGCCATTTTGCTTTGAACAATTTTACCATGCAGCCAAATTTACTGGAAAGAAACTATTCCATCAAGTGGGAAATACTGAACTTTGAGTGCTTCATATTGACAAATGAGGTTGTTAAGCCATGGAGATCTGGAAAAATGTCCTTTACAATAGAGAAAACTGGCTGTCACCATCTTAACCATGTGATCAAACTCCACACCCACATCACTAATAGTGGAACAACCTGATGTTAAATGGCTCTCAGTGTGATACAGTAGGAAGTACACAGTACCACCTGTAAAATATTCTTGCCAAAAATGTTTAACTCGACTCTAGTCAGCCTTCAGACCTAACTTTCAATGATCTTTTCTCAACTGGGGTTTCTCCATTGAACCATAGATCACACAAAATGAATTGAGTGATGATTTGTTCGATTCTCCCAAGAATGGAACATTACTGGTACCATTCTAGATGCACAGGATAGAAGTTAACTCATCATATAACATCAATGCCTCAGGACAATACAGCTCAACTTTCTCACAGATCCCCAGTTATGAAGGATCAAGTTAAATGAGAAGATGATCAGACAAATCCGGAGAGTGAGACATTCTACAAAACAACTCACCTAGTCTCTGCAAAAGAAAATACCATGAACAAAAACGGGTGATTGTTAATTAAAAGAGACTAATGACTTTTCTCACAATAGCTGATTTTTCCCTGACTTTTTTTTTTCCCTTCATCTACAAGGATTCATACAGTATGTACTCTCTTTGTATCAATATTGCTTCACTCAACATAATATCTGAGCTTAACCCAAGCTATTGCATGGTTCAGTATCTGTCTCCTTAGTATTGCTGTGTAGTATTCCTTTGTGTAAATACACCACAATTTATTTATCCATTTTATTATTGATGGACATTTGGGACAGTTCCAGTTTGGAGAAATTATGAATAAAGCTGCTATGAGCATTGTTGCACGGGTCTTGTAGTGGTGTATACACTCATTTCTCTTAAGTATGTACTGAGAAATGGAATTGTTGGGTCAGCCATAAAGTCAGTATATGTTGGAATTTATTTGGTGCTGGTAAACAATTTTCCTAAGTGGATAAACCTATTTACACTTCCAACCAGAAGATCTGAGAGTTCCAGCTGTTTCACATCCTCTTCCTTTCTGGTAGATGGGGAGGAGGAGATATTGACAGGGAAAGAGCATAAGGAAACCTTCTGGGGTGATGGAAATATTCTATTTATCAATCTGGTGAGTGGTTACATAGCGGTATACTTAATGTAAAAAATTTATCAAGGTATAAAACTGCTATGAAAAATAAAACCTATTTTTAAAAATTCATCAAGTATACATTTAAGATGTAAACACTTTGTATGTAGGGTCCACCTCAATGAGAAAAGAGAGAGCAAGAGACTAAAAAAGACTTAACAACCAAATTTATGGATGCCTTGATAGGTTCCTGGTTCAAAATGAAAACCAGTTACGAAAGGTAGCTAGGCGTCAATTGGAGAAGTTTTAATATGGAGTGAATGTTAAAGGTTATTAGAGAATTATTTTTAACTTTCTTAGGTGTAATGATTGTATTGTGGTTATGTTGGAGAATGTTGTTGTTAGGAAATGCATGCTGGAATATTTAGGGGTGAAGTAAGTCTGTACTTACTTTCAAATGGTTCAGCAAAAATGTGTGTGGGCGTGTATGGGTGTGAATGTATACACCCATAAAAAAAGATAAAACAAACATGGAAAAATGTTTACCATTGTTGAATCTAGAGAGTGAATATAAAGGTGTTTGTCATATTATTTTTCAACTTTTCCGAATATTTCAAAATTTCTATAGTAAAAAATTATTTGGCGGGAGGGGGAGATATAGAGACCTGACGTGACCAGCTTAAAATAATAAAATAACTAAGAAGAAGACCCTAAAACAAAATCTAGGAGTCTTAACACCTAACTTTCTGTGCCATCCCCTGCATTGCTGCTTTCTGTATTACAAGCTGATTGTTAAATTTGAACGTGCTTTTTAAAATTAATTTCTTTCTGCAAAGTACCCCCGATAGTCTAACCAGGCAGCACAGCAACACCCCAAGATTTCTGTTAAAAATAAATCGAACTTGCATTCTGCCTGTACTCACACCTGCCTCTATAGATCTTCCTCCTTCCCTCTCTCCCTCCCTCCCTCTGCTATCCCCTCTCTCCATCTCTCTCTCTCTCTCAGGTTACACAGCCACTTTCAAAATCTCACCACAACCACTTTTCCCATGTCCACATACCCTTCTTCTAATGCAAAAGCTGAATTGAAAGCTGAGTGGCCCTGGCAGCCCACAAAGCGCGGTGATCCCCTTCCCCACCCCCCAGGGCAGGAGGGGGACCTGGTAAATGCAGCACTTCTGTTTGAGGCTCATAGCTCAGCTGCAGAGCTCAGCGGAGCTTCTCAGGTGGCTGTGCCGCTTTGAAGGTTTACTTTCAATTAAAAAAAAATAAGAAAGAAGCCAAATCAGCAGCTGTCAGGGATGCAAGGAAGATTTATTCAGGGTGGTCAAAGGGGAGCATGGCCAGCACTAAAGGCCTGAAGGTAGACAGGAAGGAAATTCAAGCTGGAGAGAGAAATTCCTCCTGGCAAGGTCAGGCCGGCACTGGGCTAGTCCTTCTGGGCAGGGCTGCACGGATTCTATTGCTGGGCTTGGTCACCAGGGAAAGGAGGGTCCTGTTTGCAGACACTTGAAGCGTGGGTTTGGGAAGGGGGGCACCCCAGGGGAAGGAAACGGGTAGGGCCTTGAAACCATAGCTTATTAATCAGACGAAACCAGGCCCACGGGATCAGAACATGACTGATTTTAAAATTACTTCCTGATTCAAAAGCTGGTGTTGCCCACCTCAAAATGTGATGAGGGGTGAAAAGGCCAGGTCCCCAGGCAGTTCCGCAGGCACAGAGCTTCCCTTGAAGTCGGCCTGCTTGGAAAAGCAGCACAGATGTGCAGAGAATAGTGGCCGCCAGGGTCTGTGGTTTTATCACCTTTCATTTCCTGTCTCTGTTCTTCTATGGCTTTAGACATTTGACATGCTATTGTGAAAACTAATGTGTGCTTTTCAGAAAGAATGAGCCAAGTCCCATGTTAACCCTAATCAATGACCGAGTAACTTCTAGAAGTAAACAGTTAAGCTACAGGCCTGAGTTAGAAAAAATTCTCCTCAGCTCCTCTCCCCACATTTACACCCCTTTTCCATCTCACCCAATCTTAGATACAGTTGGAATATAGAAGCTAGCGTGGGTTCCATGCCCTATCCTTTTCCTGCAGAGGTGGGAATTATCCAAATTATACCTGTTCCCACTTGTGCCACGAGTAACAAGGGTTACTGCTGAAGCTGCTGGCTACACTAGTAGATGTTGCCCCAATATCCCAGACCTCATTAGCCTGTGACTATTTTAAACCTATATATGTATATATCTATAAACAGATACATGTATATATACACATGTGTACATAGATATCATAATTTGATAACAATATATACAGAGAAAGTTAATTGTTTTAAACAAACAAAAAGGATGGTATATTAAGCCCACATTTGTCTGATTTCCAGATATTGGCTTTTTTGTACCTGTCCTGTCATTTCTAATGTCCCCAAAGAGATGCCTTTGCACATGCCCACAAACCAGTCTGTCAGCTGCAGGCAGCATGAGCAGATCAGCCTCTTTTCAGTATCTGGTTCTCCTTTGTCCTTGGCCATCACACATGAGACCCCCTGGGTGAGGAAGGCCCAGTGCTGCCAGCCAGTGCCCATCAGGAGAATCCACTGGACTCCAGACAATGAGCTGTCTAAGGTGAGCCCAGCATGGCAGACCAGTTGTCAGAACAATGCTGAGTTCCTGGCAGTGTGAAGTGAATGGCTTCCTTCCCAGCTCTGTGCCACATTTTGACATCTGGTCACCAAGGCAGCACTGTTATGCCAAGAGAATCACAAAGTCTCTCTTGAAATGTTTTATCAACTTCTGGAATCACCCCTCATCTGGAAGGGAGTCCTTAAGTAAAATAGTTCCATCAACTTCATTATGCTCTCCAGAGGAGCTCAAATATAAGCCAGGAAGATAAATATATATTATTATTCACTCCTTTCTTTTTCTTCCTCTTTTTTTCCTATCTTTTCTTCCCCAAAAGAAATTTGTATCTCTTTCCCAAGTTGCAGAACAAAACCTCACAGGGTTTTAGTAAATGATATTAATTGATAGAGATGGAATGAAAGTACTGTCTGCAGTGTCTGGGACTCTTCTTAGTGTGTCAAATTTTTGAATAAGTCTAAAATGCCTATCTATCGTCACCGCCAACACTTGGCTTCATTTTTTTAACAGCCGAGATTTTCAGAAATCTCCGTTTGTCTTGTGAATCATAAATAATGTCCATATTATGAAATTGATTTATTTCTGAAAATCTGACCATAGTACAGTTTTCACCAAAATATATATTATTTCCCATTAACATCCATTATAATATCAAAGATAGCCTCTTAAGAGCAAAAAGTTTGGAAGTCAGGGAAGGAAGCCGCAATTAGTCATATGGAAAAATTTTAGTAAGATAAAGATTTTAAATATGGCTAGATTCATGGCACATGGTATAACATGAAGTTAGAAATTATTTTATAATTGAAATAATTTCCATTTTTACATCCTGATCATATAATTACTAAATAAGCTTTATTGCTTCCTTTGGGACTGGACATTAACTAGAACTGAGCTGCAGTACCAAATTTAGCCAGTTGGTGGTGCTTTTTTAAATAGAGAAAATACTTGTTGAATGTTGTTTTAGATAAAATATTTGAAGTTAGAGGATCATGCGTTTACAGCGGCCTCTAACTTAAAGTTCTGGGTACTTTGGGTTATGACTCTAACGATGAGAAATAGACAGCTACTTTGGGGGAATCACAAGAAATGTAAAGAGTATATGTATGTAAGAAATACCAATAAAATAAAATGATGAGAATTACTTCTTTTCAGTGAATTATAAGGAAGATTTTTTTTTTTTATAAGCTTGGAGGTCCTGAAATGCAGTGATTTTTTAAGCCAATAATTTGTAATATTTTTACAAAGAAAAGATAAGCAAATGACACTAAGGAAATAAGCACAGAAAAGTGTTCGACTTTCCTTATAGTATTAAGAGATTTTAAGGGACTCTTCTTGGAGTGTGTGTGCATGTGTGTGCGCGCGCGCTCACGCGTATATGCATGCCCTTTTTTGGCTTTACCTTTTAATGGGGGAAAAGGAGAAGTCATTGTTTTGTTTTTATAGAGTTGATGTAGCCTTAACTGATTTTATGAGTTTAATTCAATAGAAAATATTGACATGTGAGAGGACTGTTATCAGATTTCTTTAAATTGTGACATAAAACAATATTACCCGTTTATTTATTCAGTGGCTGTTCAAATGGGAATAAAAGGGGGAGAAAAACTATGTGGAATTACTGCCATCTGGTGGGGAAAATAGAGACTGCTGTTGCGGAGGGGGAAAAACAGACCCTTAGATTTGGTATTTCTTGATTTGGATTGTTTTGTTTTGATTTAATTTCATTTGGAGTTTTGGTTAGTTCACTTACATTCACCTCCTTCTAAAAGCTCTTACTAACTTTCCTGTGTGGAAGAAGAAGTGAGAAGAGATTTCCTAAGCGCTGAGAGGCAGTGTAGGATGGGGCTTGTGCATCTGGACTAGTTTCAGACTCCCTGAGTACAAGTTCTAGCCTCATTGCCTGCTGATTGTATCACCTGGAGCAAGTCATCTACTCTCTTTATTCTTTAGTTTCCTCATCTATGGACTAATAATAAGAACAGTATCTGTTTACACAGGTGTTCTAAGAAATAAGGTAATTAAACCAGTCTGGCACAGAGAAAGCACCATACATAAATTTCTGAATATCATTATCCATGCAAATCCTATTCTAGGCTTCTCCAGTCAAAGCCTTGTCTATACTAGTCAGGAGAACAGCTGCACAGCCTTGCCACGGAAGGATCAGGTTGCTTGGAAAGAAACAGGGCCAAGCAGGACAGTTCTGCAGCAGTACAGCGGTAGGGGCACTGCTCTCTCTTGCATCCCTACAAATATTACTATAAAAGAAACAATTCATTATTCTCTGTCGTATGGACACGTGAACCTGTTGATTCCAAGCCAAATGCTATATAACTCCCTGAAGGCAAGGATTCTGCCTTATTTGTCCTCCAGTACCCACTAAATGGTATGAAACATGTTGAGGCTATTATCTCAAAGCAGCAGACATTTTCCTCAAACCAGAGAATAGTATACAGGAGTATGACCTTCACACTCCAGGCCATCCTTTTCTTGGTTCCCTAGAGTGAAAAATACTGAGGAGTAGATGGTGGTGACCAATTCCACATCAGGGGGACCACAGTCCCTTGAGAGCTATTCTTAGCTCAGTAATAATTAGGACCTTTAACTCAGCCTGAGCCTTGTGCAGCCAGAGGAATAAAACCCCAAAATAAGTACTGAACTCAAAACAGGTGGATTCTAGATGTGGGAAGCCAGGAAAGGCAGAATATCCAACCAGTTGCCTAACCACCACTTCAGCCATGACCCAGGTGCCCTAGATTGGGACAAGGACACAGGAAGGATGAAGTAATAATTTTAAAACCATTTGTCTTTCAGTTTCTAAGAAGGAACTGGTAAGTGCCTTTCTATGATCTGATAAAGACTAACTGGAACTTTAAGCAAACATAATCAGTCAGGAGCGTCTATGAAAGCAGCTAAGGTTTATGGGAGCAGTTCTCCAACTCTATGTAACAGCAAGAACCCTACAGGAAGAACTCTGTGCTTATAATAAAGCTCTATGGCTCTGACTTTCTTTTCCCTTCTTCAAATACCACTCCATCATGGAAAGCCAGAGCGTGTATGTGGCTTGCCATGTCTGCATGCACTGAGTTGCAACTCTTTCTTTTTCCCAAATAAATCCATTTTGGTGATGAAGCACTTAGTTGATATTATTTTTCATTTGACCAGGAGAAAAAGAATATTTTTCACATCTTTATCTTGACTATTGGAACTTTTAGGTACGGGTGATAATCAAAAATAATGTTTCAACAGTTCCCTGAACTTTTCTTAGAATTTCCGTGTTTCTGCTTACGTGGCCTATCTTGCATGCTGCCTACTTTATCCATCAGATCCCTTAGCATACTCATCTTAGTTGTTTTAAATTCCAGTTCCAGTAATTCCAACATTTCTACCATGTCTGGTTATGATTCTCTCTCTTCTCTTCAACTTGTGTGTTTTACCTTTTGGTATGCCGTAAAAATTTTTCTTCATTGCCAGACTGATGTACTGTATAAAAGGAATTGCTGTAAATAAGCCTTTAGTAATGAGGTGGTGAAGTGTGGGGGAGGGGAGCTATTCTATAGTCCTATGACTAGATCCCAGTCTTTTAGTGAGCCTGTGTCTCTGGACTGTGAACTTCACAAGTATTTCTGGGTTTTTTTTCCTCCCCACGTAAGTGGGTCAGGATGGCTAGAGTGGGAGGAGGTTGGACATTTCCCTTCCCCCGCATTCAGTTAGGCTCTGATAAAACGCCGGCAGATTAGGCTCTGGTTAATTAACAGTTATCTAAACTTTTCCTGCAGGATGTTACTGCAGAGATACTCATCATTAACCAAACTGGCTGGTTCTATTCAAGGTTCCCTCCCTTTTCCTCTTATTCCATAGTAGAAGTTTAAGCAGGTAAAGAAATGACTATAGGCATGAGCAAGGAGAAGAGCATCAAGGAGAGAGGGGGAGAGAGAGAGAGAGAGAGAGAGAGAGAGAGAGAGAGAGAGAGAGAGAGAGAGAGAGAGAGAGAGAGAGAGAGAGAGACTATTTAATACAAAGTGCAGGACCAGTCCTTAGGTTGCAGTATCTGACTTAAGATGGAAACTTGAACAGACTGAATGAGGCAGTTAAGGGAGATATACACATAGCTAAAAAACAGCTCGTTATAACTTTGATTTCTCTTCCATTCCCATGATGCAACTTTCCTACTCATGGGTACATCTCTCCTACTATTGTTATGTTGTATAGTTTATAATATTTCAGAATCAATTATCCTTGCTATTAAATAATTTTGTTCCTGTAGAGAAGTAGTCATGACCTTTTTACAAAACTCTGTCCTATTGCATAATAATGTTTCTATCTTTTGTCTCAGCTCCCACAAAAGAACAAGTGATATAAATATCTACATCCCTCTGGTATTCAACTTTCAGATTTAACATTTAATACACAGTAGGATAGATATTTGACATGTCATTCAGCAATTGTGGAATAAGGAACCACTCCCAAAATACAGTGTCTTATCACTGCTCAGGATTATCTGGGTGAGCTGAGTGGTTCTTCTGGTCTGGGCCATGCTAGGCTTCTTTCATTTAGCCTTGTTTAGCCTTCATTTGTCATGAATCTCCAATCAGCTGAGTCAGTTGGAGGTTGGCTGCTCTAAGATGGGCTCAGTTACAACAGCTTGATTCTGCTCCACGTGGTCTCTCATCTTCCAACAGGCTAACCTGAGTGTGTTTACCTGGCAGATGAGAAAGGTTCTAAGAGATAGAGCAGATGTGCACAGTTCTCTTGAGGTCTAGGCTTGACACTGACGTGATGTTACTATCATGGCCTGTTAGTAGCAGTTTATTGGCCAAAGCAAGTTCCTCTTGATGAGAACAATTACAAAGTAACATTGCAAAGGGTGGGGTAGAGAATTGTGACCATTTGGATAGTCTTACACAATATATGAGGAAGACAATGAAATGTTCGTGGCATCTCCAATTTTTGAATACCCCTTGAAGTAGACATTTATTATCTCTACCCCCTTCTGGTAACCGCATTGCCTTTTATTTGAAAAAACTGTTCCTCTCTCTTCTGGTCACATGGTTTGAAGGAGGCTGATCCTATCTCTGTGTCACAGAGACTAGTGTGAAGGGGAACTGACGCAAGGGGGCAGTACAAGTATCCACTTTCCTATGTAGAGATTGATCCTGGAATATCCACATGTGATACCCATTGGGTACTCAATTCATCTTTTCTGAGATTTTTTTTCCTCACTGTTATTAGGAGAGGCCCTTTTCCTATCTGATGAAGAAGGATGTGAGCATTCATCATCCCAGCCTTGTAGAGAAGCCACAGTATAAAATAAAGTTGTAACAGAGTCTCTGGTTTTAATCATCGCTGGGGTCTCCCACCATTGTCTTCATGCACTTTGGTCATGGGAACTAATCTGCTCACTTTTGCCCAGATGGTTCAAATTGTGTTTCTGTCACCTGTAACCAAAGAATCCTAACCAAAAGAGCCCAGAACATAAAATTTCCAACAGGAAAGGCAATGTTTCTGGGGTATTCACTAAAATAGTTTTATGAATCACTTTTTCTTTTTACATATAAAACATGGGTTGCAATTTAGATGCCTAAAAGGAACAGACAGGTAAATGAAATTGACTAAATGAAGGAAAGTGGAACTGAGAAGGACTGAAGGGTATCTCCCTGTCTATAAGAAGCAGCAACTGCTCAGATTTGGCAAACTGTTTTCTTGAGGGAATGTGGGCCTACTGTTGCTGGATCCTGTTTTTCAAAAAAGCCTAAAAATATCAATTTAATGTTAAATTCACTGATTTTTAAAAAACAACACAATCAACTCATCTTGTCGACCAGATCCACCCTTGAACCACCAGTTTGAAATCTCTGTTATGAAATGTATAGTGAACCCACCAACTATAGGACTGACACGCTGCTGAGTTCCATGCGTTCTTGGACTTCTTCATTCCTCCCTCACTTCCATCACCAGCACAAAAAGGTTGAATACTTCATAAGCATTGCAGTCCGTGTGATAATAATAGAGGTCAAGAATGAGGATGCTAGGCTTAGCAGCCAAATTACTCAGCATACCAACCTACAGGTACATGATTTGAATTTGTGCCTTAAAAAATTTACAAATTATAATGTTATGGGCCAGCAGGTTGCTTATATACAGTTAAAACTGTGAATGTCAAGTCCCTGAAGACAAAGTTCCACTTTATTATGCTTAAATACAGAATAAGATTTGCCAATTATCTGTTGTCCATTAGCTCCACTCCTACCTTTTTATACACAGCACTGGATTGGGGCTAGGAGTTATATAATTCCCAGACTCCCTTGACAACTGGCTTTTAATTAGGTTCTACTAATAGGAGGCACTGGCAAGAGATTGGAAGGCGGGAGGTACAAAGAAGAAAACTCACTTAGTCCTTCTAACCTGACTAGGCATCCTTCTAGCATCAGTTCACAATAATGCTTCTGCCTTGCTGTGTCTCACTGAAGGTGCCAACAGCAAACATGGCTGTCCTGCCCCACTTCCCATGGTAGTCTGAGCACCAGCTCTTCCCACCTCTTTGGCTGTTCAAATCCTAACTATTTGTCATCATGCATCAATCAGAGCTCCAAGCATCAGTTCTCCAGGGACTTCTCCAAAATCTTAGATTCTCTTTTATTCCGCTCTATTCCTAAAGATAGTAGTTGTTTTCTTAAGTTATTAGTGTCTGGGTTTTGTCAACATCCACTTCTTGCTCTTTTAGTTTCCCAATACCTGTGTCATCCCATTGCTTCTATTAAATTCCTTCTGTTTGAAATAATAAACATGGTTTTTCTTGACTCAATCTTTTTTTTTTTTTTTAGACGTTTATCATTTATATCCCTCACACTGTGTGAACCCCCCTCCCCCCATCCACTATCCCTCTGTACGTTCCCAAAACCTCTCACCTTCCCCTTATCCCCACCCCCCTGCCCCTCTAGCAACCCTCTGTTTTTCCTCCATGTTTCCAAAACTGTTTCTGATTAGTTCATTCACTTATTCTTTTCTTTAGATTCCGCATATAAGTGAGATCATATGGTATTTGTCTTTCTCTTTCTGACTTATTTCACTTATCTTGACTCAATCTTAATTGGTAATTATTAGAACAAAAAGTTTACTTTGTATGTTAGAATTTCTTTTTTTCTGAAATCATAGTGTGAAAAATAATTTCCTCAAATGCCGAGATCCTTGTTATAGGAAGGTAGTTACCAAAAATCCACAAAAGGCACTTCTGTAAAATAGTTATGATTGTTCTGTCACTTATATCTAAAGCCTTCATAATTCAAAAAAAGCCTAGACCTAAAGTGTCAGTCATAATTAGCATTTATATCCCTAAATCTAGCTTTATTCTTCTTGAATCTATTTCTATACAAACCAACTGAAGCCAATACTTCAGAACTAACGTTCAAAGGAATATTCTGCCTATTATGCCAGTAGAGTTGGGTCCAGATTAATAAGTATATTAATAAATATATAAATAAGTATATTACGAGCTAATAAGTATATTAAATTTTTAAAAATACTTATTGAAAATTAAATATTGTCTATTGAAGTATTCTAAATCAATTTTAAATTAACTATTTTTAATTTAGAATTTAGTGAGTATTCATAAACCAGCTCAATTTGGGGAAGGGAACAGTAATTACTCATACCAAACCAGCAGCCTTCATTTTATGAAAGGATTCACCTGAGGCTATCCTGAAAACTTTAAACAAGCACGTGTTTCTAAAAAATGGGATTACATTTTGTTTCCTCTAGAAACATCTACACCAAATTAATAATTATGGTTGCTTCTTGGGTATAGGAATTGTTTTATTATTACCTTTTCCTTTTGTGATAAGTACATATTTTCATTGTAATGAAAAACATTTTAAAGTTCGTCCAGTACAAATTTAAAATACTTGGATTTAAAAACTAGGATTCACATTTCATTTTTAAGGAAAATGCCTAATGCATGCCTTTTCAATAACTATCTATTGAGCACCTATGTGGTTCCCAGCATTGTATTAATTGAACCCAAAGTCAACTTTCTACCCCAGGGAACCTCAATCATATTGGCAAGGTTCATAGACACCTTTGCAATAAGTAGCTAATGCATGATAGACTCCTAATAAATATTTGTATAATGACTACATGAATGTACCACCAAAAGTGTTTATTTATTCAAACTCTTATTTCATAGACCATTAGCTCTGTTCTGTATATTTATTTTACTTATATCATATTTCACCACTTCTAAGACACACATCACTCACTTTTCAACAACTCTGAAATCTGAAGGGGACTTACTATCAATGTGATTTTTTAAAGTATTGTTTCAAAGACAATTTGCAACATTTTCTCTTTTATAGTGGTAAATAAAATAACAGTACGTTTTGCATTGATGACATCTTAGATTGAATAAACTACAGCATATATTACATTTGATATATTTTAGAAAATACACATGAATATTTAGGCATGTATCCCCGAGATTGAACTGAAAAAAGTTTTCATAGGGCTACTCCATTCAATGAATGTTCAAGCCTCCAATGATCATATGAAATTCACAACTACTAATTTATAAATGTTAAAACCAACAGCTGACAAATAACAACTTTATAAAATGTGCATATATGAGAACTTACTTTTCAAATTTTTAAAATTACTATTGAATGTTAAACATTAACTTCTATTTTTAACTGAATGCAAGGCATAATGTACATAAAAATTATGGCACTTCTAAGCATTATGCACTTAAAAGATTTTCATCTTTTAGAGTTTGAAATTAATTAAAGGTTTAAAAGATCTGAGAAATATTAAAATGAATAAACTATGTAAAAACTTATAGAAGAAATGCTGATAAAACCTTCTAGGAGAGATTAAATTAACTATGAAATAAAAACAAAAAGTTATAACAAAGACAAGCAAAGAACACTGAAAAAAAGAAAAATTAATAATGAAAAATAAAACTCACCAGCCTAATAAAATGTTACTCATCAGTAAGGAATAACCTACATTCACTGTATAATAAAGGAATCAATGTGAGCGTTGCAATGTAAAACAGTGGGTACACAAATTAAAGACATCAGAAAGTACAGAAATGTATTTTATTAATAATTATTGACACACAGTTCTATAACTGTTGTACCAGGTACACCAGGTTTTATCATATAGTCCTTCACCATTTCTTAGCCTTTCTCTTTCTTTCATATTTTCTCACAGAGAAGTTTCAACTGATATGGAAGTTTGGAGAAGTCAGGAAAAGACAGGGAAAGCCATCCTTTCAACCCATCGGTGACCATTGACTTTTCCTCACCCTTTCATCCTATGATTGCCAGGAATTCCAGGGTAATTTCACTGAGGACCTTTGAAAGCTGCAGTTACCTACTCTTTCCTCCACCACCCCACACTTCCTTCTTTTCTGGAATTAGGAATATAGAGTCTGGAAGTACACATTACATGTACCCTCCACTCCTCCATCTGTGCACTCCCTCACTCCATGTTCCTGCCAATTCAAACCCCAACTTGCCTGCCCACTGGTCATGACAGAGTTGCACACCTCCAGGAGAGAGGGCAATATAGCTCCTTTTTCTATTGTATACTTTAGTGAATGGTTTTAAAACTTGACAAGTTTTTATCACTATAAAATAAAAAGGGAAATTTACTTAAGACTGTAGCAAACACTAAGCAGACAAAAAATCTTGACTTTCACAATCAATGTTATATCAATATCTAAAAGACAAGGAAGAGGTGATAACTAAGAAAAATACAGTGCTTTTGTGGCTATGAGCTTAGAAAAATATTATCAATTTCTAATTACACTGCTATTCACCAAAATAATTTTCCACTGACTTTCAGGTTTTGATTTTTTTTAAGTGTTGCTATTTTATGGACTTTTTTGTTACAGTGAAAAAGGCAAGATGAAAGCCAGATCAAATTCATTTAGGTGAGATTAAGACTAAAATATCTGTAAGCAATAAAATTATCTTTAAGCAGTGTCATGCAGGGCGGCCTGCGGGGTCTCTTCTGGGGTCTCTAGTCCCGCTCCCCACATAAGAACGGAGGACATGGTGAGGCCAAAAAGGAACACCCACGGAGCCGTAGATTCGGGAGCCATACAACTATAGTCTCGCTGGTGGCTGGGTTGGAGACACAGGAAGCAGGACCCACGCGATCTGCAGCCTGCCGCCCGCTTCTCTGCCAACCAACCTCACCTGCTAACTGCAATCCGCCATGGGAACTGCAATCTGCTCTTGCTAGCTCAGCCACCATCTTCTTGCTAGCCCCCATTTTCTGCTAGCGTAGCCATGGCAGTTATATTAGTGGCCAATGGCTCCCTGGTTACAGCTGACGGCCAACTAGCCACAGCTGATGGCCATGCAATCACAGTTGATGGCCATTTACTACCTGAGCCAGCACCTTTCCACGTGAGGCTGAGAGCCTGGAAACTGCACTCCTGGCTCTCTCCCCACAAGCAGATACTGGCTGATTGTGTGGTAGTATGAGTTGCTTTTTCATACAAAATATTTTCAAGAAAGCCTTCTGAAAATGCTTGTGACACAATGGATACAAAAAAGATTTGAAAAAGGAAGTACACCACTGAAGCACAAATGTGACATTGTACACAAATGTTTGAGGATGCTGATTTTGGTCTTAAAATGAAAAAACAAACATGAGCAAAGAATAAGGAGCCCAGCAAATGATGAAAACACCTAAGAGAATGGCCAGTGACTTGGCTAATTTCCTGGCTCTAAGCAGTTCAAGATGTTCCCTTTGGTGAAGAGTTAGGCTTTCTGAGTGGGAGAGGGAACCGTTTTGGAAGCAATTATATCACTCTTCTTCTGGGTTCTTATAGAAAACAAGAGACTACTCTTTCTTTCTTGTCTCTTGAAATGAAGGAATACTGCTGCTTCCTTCGGTTCAGCAAGAGATGCCCTTGAAAACAGTCCACACTTGAATGGGTGTACAGAGTTACAGGGAGAAGCAGAAGTGAGTCCAGGACGGCTTTGCCACCTACTGAGATGACCACACTTCCATAGTCTCCAGTAAATATACATGTTGAAATAAGCCACTGAGAAGATTGGGGCCAGGAATTCAAAGAATGATGTAATGGCAAGGACATTCCATTTTGAAATGAATCCAGGTTCACAACGTTCCATGTCTGTCTTCCAAGTCTCTGAAACTATAATTATTGGCCCATGCACTAAGAAGGCCAGCACCCAGACGGCCACCATCAGAGCCACAATCTTACGGATCCCAGTGTGTTGAGATCTATAAGATACCTAAGAGGCCAAATAAATTATTTTCAATGTTATGAGCATATGTTGCGTGCATAAAGCATACCACAGGCCCTCAGGAGTTTCAGGGAGGTGCAAGAAGTCAGGATATTAACTGGACCTGGGTAACATGACATGTGCCAGGACAGAGGGTTCAATTTCAGTGGAGCCTGCACCACAATGCAGACTGTCTTAACGATTTTCAAGGGGAAAGCTGTAACCTTCAAGGTTAAACCTCTTAACACTATAGAACATGTCAAAATCTGAACTGTTAGATGACTGAAACTGGGTGTACCTTCTCACGGTGTTTCCCAATCTGCCGGCTGGGTCATGACTGGCATATTTTTTAATGAAATAAAATAGTCAACGTTGCACTACATCACACATCATCAGGTATGTATTGTTTGATGAAACTTTTGCTTTGGGAATATAGATATATGTATATAGAGAGAAATGCATGTACTGAATCACAGTGTAAAATGTATTTCTCACTGTAATCATAGTCAAAAAAGTTTGAAAGCAACTGGCTTTCCTGGTTCTAATATAGGAAGAATCTACTCTGCAGTTTATGCTGATTCCTTAAGGTGGGATCAAAAAGAGAAAGAAAAACTCTTACATCACTTCCAAGAAGATAATGCACAAAAAGAAAGAAGTTTAAACCTGCTGTGGATAGATACTACAGTGTTATTGAGCATTTCATTACCAAATCAGTTGTTTCCACCTGACAAAAATGGTGCCAAAGCTATGGTGAGTAGCCATTTTGAGATACATACCTGTGGCAAGTGCCACAAGCTTTTTTAAGGGTTAAGAATGTTCTAGATCCACTTGGTCACAAGGGCAGGCTGCTAAAAGGAAAAATAAGGTTCTATCAGTGAGGACTGCTCTCAGGTCACAGGACCCATGATCTTTGATACATCCTGAAATTTTCAAGAATATTTTCTATAAGAAATGTAAAGACACCCAAGACCAACAACTCTATCCCAGGGATAAACATATGCATCAAGAATTTTGTAAGGAGGCCTGTAACAGGGGCCTCTTTGAACTTCTTTTAGATCAGTAAGTTTCCTTCTATCACAATGTTCCACGTTTCTCTGATTTCCTCACTGGAGGGAAAAGAAATTATCTACTCATGAAATTGCAACATGTCCCCCTTTCACCATCTCTCTTATACTGTTTTCTCTGTCAGTTTTTAAGTCTTGTTCTGCAATGTTTTCTCATTTTTATTACAAGGGTGCAACATTGCCCAGCACTGTCTCTCTTTGATGGATTATACATGCTGGGAAGGGCTCACCAATTGGCTAGAAGTAAGAAGAAACTGGTTGTTGTTTTGTGTTTTTTTTAACTGAGTTATTTTTAAAAACTGCAAGGAAGTGGGTTTTGTTTTGGCTTTTTTTTTTTTCCAAATTACTGGTATTTCTGAGGCTAAGCTAAAATGCATATGGTGCTGACCACAAACTCCTATGTATGATAGGCTTTTTTGCCTTCTGCTTCTCTTGCCACTAATTAATACATCTTTTGCACTAAATCTAATGATTATGAAGATGGTAACAATACCCAGATGGTCATAAAACTGCATTTAGTTTTTTAATTGCTCTGTTCAGCCTTTGTAATGATATGATGCAATATGCTGGAAGGTGATCTCTTTTCTATTATGCATAAGGTCAAATGGGATCATGGACATCCAAGGGAATAGAGAAGATGATGCCAATCTCTTCATCTCAGCATAGCATTTTTGACAGACAACTCAGGCATTGCTTGAACCTAAGCTCAGGACAGTTGGCAGTGGCCCTCCTGAAATCAGTCTGTGGCCCACTTCTCACCCACTACAGATTATGTCCATTATTCAGGATATTGCCTCTTACCCTGCAACAATATTTTTCATGGTCTTGATGTTACCACCAAGCTTTTTTCATCTGCAGGTAAAGAAATACTCTCTTCTTGCTATCTTAATTCTGCATACATTTCAATTTCCATTTCTTCCAACTACACTGTTTTCTACTTTGCCCCACACACTCTTGCTTCAGCCCCAGAATCTCCCCCTCCAGAAAACTTGTCTGAGCACTGTAATCTTGTGCTACCATCTGCACTGAACCTTCCTTTCCCAAATTATTGTCAGATTTCCATTTTCCAGGCTCGGCACACTACCCTGCCTTATCGCTCTGTCTTCTCTACTTTTAGCTACAGCAAGAGCCCAGCTTCCCCATGACTGTTTCCTACAAGCTCCAGTGGGCTTTGAAGGATTCCTTCTGGTTTCACACAGCTGTGTTGAAACCCTTAGCCAACAGACATGCAAATGCTGCCTGAGCACCCCATACAAGCATTCATGCACTGATGTGTGGAGCTCTTGTTAGACACTTAGCTCTGGGCTATGTATTAGGAACCCGGGATCCAGCTTACCTGGCTTTCACCAAGTTTATAGCCTGCATTGCCAGAAAAATTCCTCAGAGCAAGACCAGGAAACAAACCTACCCATTTTCTCTCTGTGCATCATTCCTCATCTCTCTGTAACTTCTAAACGTTTTTTTCTAACTGGGCAAGCTTTCTAAACCTAAGTTAGATCCAACAGTTTGGACATTCAGTGAAGCAAATCCTAGAAATACCCAGTGAAGATTAAAAAGAAATATTAACTCAGAAAGCAAGGAAATGGGAAACAGCTTTTTGAACTGTTTTTCAAGCATTTTGACTGTGACCTAAAGTAAGAAATACATTTTATACTTAACCAAGTACACAGAAAGAAGTATTCATAAAACAATACGTACCCTTATTATGTGCAAGGTACTCTGATATTTTATACTCCAAACTTCTTATTCTATTATATTCTGTTCCTTTTTGTATTTTTTCATTTAAAAATAAGTGACTGGTCAAAACCCACTGAACTGATTTCAAGACTAAATAACCGATCTTGAGACCTGCTATTTGAAAAACATGAGATTATAGACATCTGAATTGCTCATCCAAACCGCTCTGCACTCTCTCCACAGTTTGTCTAGTACAAATTGGACTCTGGTGCCAATGAAGTACCTAATGCCATCCTCCCCTTCTTCCTGGCCATATGGTAGCTCAGCTAGAGACCATGTTTTCCAGCTTTCCTTGCAGTGAGGTGGGACCATGTGACTAAGTTCCACCAATAAAATGTGAGTGGAAATGATTGTTGACTGTGCACTACCTGGTTAAAAGAAAATCCTTTGCCCTAGGCTTCTGCCCTTTGCCCTTCCTTTCTAGAACCTGGAGTCACAACAATCTGACTTTGACCATGCAGAAGAAGACTGTGACCTAAAGAAGGGGTGACCAAACCACCTGTTCATGGAACAAATGTTTATGGAACAAATGTTTGAGTCAATAAAGTTTTATTGGAAGACAGTGAAGTCCTCCCCCCACTTTTTTTCTTTTTTAAATGTTACCTATGGCTGCTTTTGTGCTATAACAGCATATTTCAGCAGTTGCAGCAGAGAACATAGGTCCCTTTATAGTAAAAGTTTGCTGACCCCTGCCCTAGAGGATGCAGAGAGCCATCCCGCTAGCCTGGATCCCTGGGTTAGTTCCTGGAACAGACCCTCCCACCATTCCTGGATTATTCTGTGAGAGAAACTATACTTCTATCTTATTTGAGCCTCTGTCACAGCAGTTTATCCGTGCCTCATCCAATATACCCTCCCAATCCTGTATGCCTCCAAACTGCACAGGCTTCCCAGGCCAGAGTTATCACTGTCTTCTAAATGCCTCCAGCACCACACTTAGCCATTCTACTAAACCTATTTGTTTATAATTCTATCCCCACTTTAGACTATTATGTGCCTCAAAAATAGAGATTCTGCTGGCTCATTTCTTTGTCCCAGCACTTAGCAAAGTCCCTGTCACCCAAACATCCCTGGGACTTAGGAATAAAGGAAGTTTCTCATCTAGGTCTCATTGCTCCATATTTCTATGGCCACTTAATTGTATCAAGGACAAGTTTTCTCCTTTGTTCTATTGCTGATAAATTTAGCTTGCTTAAGACTTGTCACTAGGGTGGACTGGTGGTTCAGTTGGTTAGAGCGCGAGCTCTGGGCAATGGGACTGCCGGTTCAATTCCCACATGTTCCAGCGAGCTGCGCCCTCCACAACTAGAATGAAGTCAATGAGCTGCCGCTCAGCTCCCAGGTAGTCAGATGGCTCAGTTGGTTGGAGCGCGGGCTCTCAAACATAAGGTTGCTGGTTCGACTCCATGAATCCTGCAAAAGATTGTGGGCTGCGCCCCCTGCAACTAACAACAGCAACTGGACCTGGAGCTGAGCTGCACCCTCCACAACTAAGATTCAAAGAACAACAACTTGACTTGGAAAAGTCCTGGAAGTACACACTGTTCCCCAAAAAAGTCCTGTTCCCCTTCCCCAATAAAATCTTTTTTAAAAAAAAGTAAAAAAGACTTGTCACTTACTTGTTGAAGAGACTATTCTAATTCTTAGGTAAGTTCAGACTTTCTTGGTATGTGTCCTAAACTGGCATTGGGAATTGACCTTTCTGATTGGTTCTACTTTATAATCTATTTGTATATTGTCTTTTCCTTTGGCCATTAAAAATTGGTTTTCTCATGACATTCCTAAGTCTTGGAGTCTTTCTACTTGCCCACCAAGTTTTATCCTCAGGAAAATATTCAGGTCTCAATTTGTCTAAGGAGTCGAACAGACAAAGCTATTATGAACCTCATGTATAGCCAATGTACTATGGACTCAACTTCTAACAACTTGCCTTGAATTTCCTTTGATGACTTCACATTTTAGTAGCACAAAGGGGCCTGTCTTACCCAAATCACATGCAGAAAATGTTCACTAAGGGACAATAAGAACTTAGACAAAATAAAATAAAAACATAATCAGGCTTCTCTAAGAGTTTGTCAATTAAAAAAATTAGACTTAAAAAATTTTGCTTGGTGACCAAAAATTTTTAAGTATATACTCTTGTAAGGAAGATAAATCAATGGTTTGACTTACAGCATTGAGACTGACTGGTATTGATCATGGCTGATGAGTACAATGTTATACACAGATGCTGTACACAAGATAGTCAATAGTGAGCCAAAATACACAGATTTTACCAAATTTCCAATTGAACAGCATGTAAGTGATGTACAAAGGAATGGAGATCACACCTGTACGGGGGGGGCAGGGGGGGAAGGGGTAAAACAATAGCACATATCAATGAAAACAAAGAGGCATAGTACACAACACAGTGATGTATCTGAATTGACCAATAATGCCTTGATAATAATTTAGAAATTCACAGTATTCATCAACAAACTCAGGACTGCTTTCCTATACATTCTTTAAATACCATTTTTATAATAGCTGTCATAAACACCATACCTTCAATGGCTCCTTATTGCTTTCCAAATTAAGTTCGGATCCCAACCTGTATTTCCAGCCACTACAGCACAAATTATCTTTATGTTCATTATCCAACCCAAACAGAACAGGCCACTCTTCCCTCAAACACATCCCACATTTTCACATCTCTCTGCCTTTGCCAACATCATTCTTTCTTTCTAGAATGTCCTCCTCTCTTCTACTGAGAAATCTATTTACTTCCTTCTCATTCTTCACTTCACAAATGACTTCCTTCTTATCATCTTTCTTAGGACTTCCTTGGCAGAAGTGACTCCTCTGTCACCTGCACTCTCCTGACACTTTACTTATCTCTCCCTCTTTCATGTACAAAAACATTCTACTTTATATTGTCATCATTTTTTAACTTGTTTCTTCTGAGGATTAGAACCATGTTGTAAGTAGATCTTTGTATTTTTCGTAACATCTAGAGTTGACCAAATGGCTTGCACATTTAACTTAAATAAATGAATAACTGTTAATATATATTGCACAATTACCACATGCCAGATATTGTGCTATGTGTGTTACATATATCATCTCATTTAACCTTCATAGAAACTTTGTGCGGTAGAGATCACGCTGAGTTAAATAAAGAACATGTAGCTCAAAAAAGAAGCCATAGTTAGCTCAAGGTCCACTCAGCACGTAAGTGAAAGATTTGATTTGAAACCAAGCAATGTGATTTCAGAACCCTTGATTTTACCACTACTCTTCCCTGAATCAACAAATACATAAGTGATAATACTCAGCACCGAACCTGCTTAAGTGTGAAAAAATTACTAAACTGAGCTCCCTTTCCTTTAGCTTTGTTAGGGGTTCTTAATTGTATTGACCTTTCATACAGGTGGCACTAGTCCATGAAACCATAATTAAATGGAAGCTCAATTGAAATCTTAATTTGTTGAGTATCTTTATATTTTATCAGGCTCTTGCAGAATTTCCCATTTTTTATATCAGAACCAAGTTAGCCTATTATAAAGAACAATAGTAGACATAAAAGAAAGGAAAAGGAAAGGGAAGGATGAAAGAAACGCTGTATTTCTCCCAAAACAAGACACCATGAGAATGTAATGGTGTGGTTTCAGAATCAGTGAAGGAAATGCAGAACTTAATATTCTGTACCTAGTTTTACACAAGTATGAGAGAGAAGACACCGTAGAGATGAAGAGTTATGTGGTCAGTTCTTATATATAGTTCAAATTGTCTGCTTGTTTTATGTTTCAATTATATTTTTAATGATAACTAATCTTCCTTATGGTGCCTTCCATCTCAAAAGTGTGTGTGAGTGTGTGTGTGTGTGTGTGCGCGCACACCTAAGATATATAATAGGTCACCAGGTTCACCTGAGTTAAATCAAAGTATCTTCAAAACAGAGGCATTCATTATATTAGGTTGATGTAAAGGTAATTGTGGTTTTTGCAATTATTTTTAACCTTTTAAACTACAATTACTTTTGCACCAACCCAATATTTTGACCTAGAGTTATAGCATCCAATGTTCCCCAACTGAGTATTTTCTGTACACATACTCATTTCCTCCAAAGATTGAGAAAGAATAATGCAATGCCAGTAATCATTTGCATCACAGACACTCCTATCTATTTAAAGGTTAAAGGGAGAATTTGAGTTAAATAATCTTTTCACACACTTTCTGAATAGACGAAAGGGAAGGGTGTGTCCAAAACCTTAGGAGCTGCTTGAAATAGCAGTTAGCTTAAAAACAAATTTATTCTTTTGGTTTTAATGAAAGCCTGCTGTCACCTTGTGTTCTACATGTTTTAGTACAAATGCCAAGCTCAGTTCCTGTCTTGCTGAATGGAGATGTTTGTGGCTCATTCCAAATGAGTTTCAAAAACTGTGACTTAGAAATATTTCTATGATATACCAGTCTAAAGAGTTTCTACAACTTTCACTCTGAAATCATGCTTCTGGGACAAATGGACTTGATATGTAAAATTAAGAGCCAGTTCCTTGAAAAGAGCAATAAGCCTTTGGCATGAGAAATTAAGGGGAGCAGGGAGTGAGAGAAAACAAACTATATTTTTAAGTGGTGGTGAATGGAGGTGGGAGAAGGAGGTGGAGGAACAGGGGGAGGAGAACTGGAAGGGGATGGAAGATGAGAAGAAAAGCCCTATAAGACCCTTGATGACTTGGCAAACCTAGCTGCCCCCCAGCTCTCTGGTCTCATCTCCTGCTACTCCTTCCACCCCTCACTCTCTCCACTCCAGCCCTCTGGCCTCAAATACACCACAGACTCACTGCCTCAGATCCTTGCACTTTCCTGGATGTGATATGCTGCCCTGCCAGAGTGCTCCTTGTTTGTTCAAATATCTTGATTAGGGAACCCTACCCTGAAGTTTAAATTGCAACCTCCACTTCAAACACACATTCCTTTCCTTCATTCCTGCTGTTTTTCTCAACAGCAATGATCACCCTCTAAAATGCTATGTTGTTTTATTTACTGTTTTATATTGTTTATTGTTCATTTCCCCACCTTCACCCTCAGTAGAAACAGAAGCACCATGAGGGAAGGAATTTTTGTCTGTCTTTTCACTGCTATGTCTTCAGTACCTCAAAGAGTTCCTGGTTCACAATAAATCAGTATTACCCTGTTTCCCCAAAAATAAGACATGGCCAGACAATCAGCTCTCACGCATCTTTTGGAGCAGAAATTAATATAAGACCCAGTATTACATTATATTATATTATATTATATTATATTATATTATATTATATTATACCCATTCTTATAGTAAAATAAGACCCTGTCTTATATTAAGTTTTTCTCCAAAAGATGCATTAGAGCTGATTGTCCGGCTAGGTCTTATTTTCAGGGAAACATGGTAGATGAATAGATGAGGACAGGGAAGCCCAGTTTGCCACCAGTCTGGTGTTGTCCCTGCTTTCTGAAGCCAGCTAAGAAGCTACATCATTCATGAAAAAAAATGATAATCTGAAGGGGGGGGGAGCTAAATGCCCCAGTGAATTCTTTGGGCCAACAGAAGACTGCATGGCTAACAGTGAGTGCATAGAGAATGTTATGAACCCCAAAATTGTGTGACCCCAAAATTCATATATTGAAGCCCTAATCACCAAGGTGGCTATATTTGGAGACAGGACCTATATAGAAGTAATTAAAGTTAAATAAGGTCATAAGGATGAAGCCCTAACCCAACAGGATTAGTGTCCCTATAAGAAGAAACACCAGAGAGCTTGCTTGCTTGCCTTCATTCCATGTATACTCAGAAGAAAGTTTATGTGAGGATGTGTCAACAAGGCAGCCATCCACAAATGAGGAGAGCTCTCTCAGGAATCAAACCAGCTGGCACCTTGATCTGGGACTTTCTAGCCTTTAGAACTACAAGGAAATAAATTGCTGTTGTGTAAGTCCAAACTATGGTATTTTGTTGTGGCAGCCCAAGCTGACTAACTCACAGTGAAAGAGAAGAGTCCAGAACTGAGACATGAAGGTACTAAAGAGAAACTTTGCCATCCTGAAAATGTGATTCAGACTCTGTGGCAACAACAACCTTTGCCCTTGAAGATCTTGTTTGGGCCATCTACCCATGGTCCTGTAGACCATAAATACCACACAATTGTCGATGTGAAAAAGTTCCCCATAGATGGAAAAATCAATCATGAGATACCAATTTCATAGATATTGATATAGATATAGATAGCATATTTTTTCTCTAGAATAGTGTATATATGAGATATATTTATATCAATGTAGCTGGTACTGGAATTTTTCCTCAATTAACCTTTACTTTTTCCAATGAAGATGGTGGAATAGGTAAACACTGTGCTAGCCATCTCCCACAACCACATCAAAGATACAACTAAACTACAGAAAAACCATCACTGAAAATTGCCTGAAGTCTAGCTGAACAGAAGTCCTACTTCAAAGGACATACAGAATAAGCCACCTTGAGACTGATAAGAGGGGCAGAGATGCTGAATGGCCTGGTCCCATATCGACCAGTAAAAATTGTGAGGGATATCTCAGCTGCAAAGTCCCCCCTAGAGGAATAAGGGATTTCTGCCCCACACCAGGCTCCCCACCCTAGTGTTCTAGTGCCATAACTTCTGGTTGTGAAAAACAGGGGGGACTGTGGCTAAGTAACATAAGGGTGGCTGTAGTCCCAGGCACTCCTCTTAAAGCGCCTGCACATAGACTTACTGACAGATTCACTCACTCAGAGTTCTAGTGTTGGGACAGTGATTGGAAAGGCGCCAGGGACATAGGGGGAGGAGCTGAGTTGTCTGGCTTCAAGATGAAGGGCAGCTTTCTCCCAGACAGAAGTGCTGATAGAATCCATTGTTTCTTTGTTGAGCCCTCCCACCTTCTGGTATGCAGACACAGGCAGCCACCATATCTAAGTCTCCATTAACCTGGCTAGCACCATTCATCTGCCTCACCCTGTTGGTTCCCTGAGACCCCACCCCACCCAATTCTCATGCACACCAATCTATTTCCAGTGGCTTTTCATACAAACAGCCTGCCTTAGTTCATACTGCAGACTTTCCTAAAATCTCTCAAAGGTTCACAAAACCCAAACAAGCAGCATCTGGCTTCAACATGTCCCATACCTTTGACTGAGCAGCCCTAAGCGCAGCACTAGCAGGAGCCAGACTCAGTTTGAGGTTTGGCCTCTTAAGGCATCTCCAAACCCAGCATGGGTGGTGGCCAACTGCAAGTTGCTTTGTGGCTCCTGCCAGGTGACCCCAAGCAGGGCACAGGCTGAGGCTGAATTTGGCCTGCAGTGGGACCCCTGCTAGGAGGCCCCAGTGCTGGCATACCTGGTGGCCAGTTTTGGACTGAGCCAAAACATCACTCGGCCAACTCCAAGGATGACACACCCAAAGGATAGTCTGGGCAGAAACAGAGCCCTGCTTAAGTGAATCCCACTCCATAGAGTCAGCCCCTGCACAACACTGTAGTCATGGCCAGTCCTCACAACCAACAAGCCTGAGGGTCAATCCCCCCCATTGAGGTGCAAACAGCAACCAAGGCTCAATTACAACAGGAGGACACCCACAACCTACACAAGTGACACACCTGGAGCACCCAGCTCTGGTGACCAAGAAGAATGTGCCACTGGACCCCACAGAACAAATACTAGATAACACCCCTCTACCCAAATTAGGAGACATAGTAGCTCTAACTAACAAGGAACAAACACAGGGAGGCAGCAAAATCGTGAGACAAAGAAACATGTCCCAAATGAAAGAACAGAACAAAACTCCAGAAAAAGGATTAGGCAAAATGGAAACAAGCAATCTACCAGATACAGAGTGCAAAACACTAGTTATAAGGATGCTCAATGATATCAATGAGAACTTCAACAAAGAGATACTAAACCTAAAAATGAAGGTAGAAAGTATAAAAAAGTACCAGTCAGAAATGAAAAACACAATCACTAAAATGAAGAATACAATGGAATCAACAGTAGATTAGATGAAGCAGAGGGTCAAATCAGCAATTTAGGAGATAAGGTAGCATAGAATACCCAATCAGAACAGCAAAAAGAAGAAAGAACCCCCCCCAAAATTAAGATAGTTTAAGGAGTCTCTGGGACAACATCAAGCATACCAACATTCACATCACATTCATACCACCAAACCAGTATTGCAAGGAATATTAGAGGGACTTCTTTAAGACAAATCTTTTTTTAAAAAAAAAGACTAAAAATATTAATAATAAAATGGAAATTACTACATATCTACCAACAATTATTTTAAATGTAAATGGATTAAATGCTTCAATAAAAACATAGGGTGGCTGAATGGATAAGAAAATAAGACATATGCTGCCTACAAGTGACTCATTTCAGATCATACTGTGCTGAGTGGAGTATGTCAGACACAGAAAGACAGAGGCAATGTGATTTCACTTGTGTGTGGAATCTAAAGAACAAAATAAACAAACAAACAAACAAAAAAGAAACAAACGCGGGCCAACCCAGGGGCTCAGGTGGTTGGAGCTCCGTGCTCCTAATGCCGAAGACTGCTGGTTTGATTCCCACATGGGCCAGTGCCAGATGGCTCAGTTGGTTGGAGTGCAGGCTCTCAACCACAAGGTTGCCGGTTCCACTACTCGATTCCCGCAAGGGATGGTGGGCTGTGCCCCCTGCAACTAAGATTGAACACGGCACCTTGAGCTGAGCTGTCGCTGAGCTCCAGGATTGTCAGTTGGTTGGAGTGTGTCCTCTCAACCACAAAGTAGCCGGTTTGACTCCCGCAAGGGATGGTGGGCTATGCTCCCTGCAACTAACAATGGCAACTGGACCTGGAGCTGAGCTGTGCCCTCCGCAACTAAGATTCAAAGGACAACAACTTGACTTGGAAAAAGTCCTGGAAGTACACACTGTTCCCCAATGAAATCCTGTTCCCCTTCCCCAAAAGGAAAAAAAAAAAAGAAACAAACTCGTAGATACAGAGAACATTTTGATGGTTGCCAGATAGAAGGGGGTTGGGGGGGTGAAAAAGGGGAAGGGATTAAGAAGTACAAATAAGTTGTTATGAAGTAATTATGGGGCTGTAGGGTATAGCATAAGGAGTATAGTCAACAATATGTTAATAACTATGTATAGTTTCAGGTGGGCACTACACTAGTCGGGGTGGGGGGTCACTTCTTAAATTATATAAATAAATGTCTAACCAGTATGATGAACACTTGAAATTAAAATAAAATAATATTGAATGTCAACTGCAATTGAAAAACTTTAAGAAGACATGAAAAATGGTGAAGGGCGAATAAGAGGTCCAAATTTCCAGGTATAAAACAAATAAGTCACGGGTATATAACGTACAGCATGTGGAATATAGTCAATAATATTGTGATTGCATAGTACAGTGTCAGATGGTTGCTAGACTTATTGCGTTGATCACTTCTTTAGGTATATAAATGTTGAATAACTATAGTGTACACCTAAGACCAATATTATATTGTATGTTAGCTATATTTTAATGAAAATATTTTTAAAAATAAAATAGCACCCTCAAATAATAAAATCTTTGCTTCCCAACACTCAATTCAGTCTGGAAGCTACTCAGGTGCCACAAATTTAGATTCTCTACAGGAGGCCAGGTCTGAAACACATTCAACCAGAATGCCCACAATACTGAGCACATGTGATGCTCTAATCTGCTATCACCACATGGTTCTGGAGCTCTAGGTCTCATGACTCCAAATATTAAGAATTACTGGCTTAAAGCTACAGAAAACTTCCCATGAGCTCTGCTCTGGTTCACAACCACCACCATGAGGTCATATAGGCTCAGAGCTGAATGTCACACTTCTGAGCATGACAAAGGAGTAGGACAGTCTTGACACAAAACTCAATCTCTTTACAAAAAGCACTGGAGACTCTCCTAATTCTTATGTTGTTATGCAAATACAGACATATCTTGCTTTATTGTGCTTTGCAGGTACTGCATTTTCATTAACACTGAGGCAAGACCCTCCACCAGCAAAAAGATTATGACTCACTGAAGTCTCAGATGATGGTTCGCATTTTTTAGCAATACAGTATTTTTTAATTAAGGTGTGTACATTGTTTTTCGACATAATGCTATTGCACACTTAGACTACAGTACAATGCAAACATAACTTTTATATGCACTGAGAAACCAAAAACTTTGTATGAATCACTTTAATGCGATACTTTATTGTGATGGTGTGGAATCAAACCCACAATATCTCTGAGGTATTCCTGTATTACGTTAAATAAGTGGACTTCTGGACGCACCTGGCAGGGTGCAGGGGATATGTGAAGTATGAGACTGGTAGATTAATAGAGATTGATCTGCGTCTGACTGCTCTTATCACTAGCAAAGCCATCTCTTTTCCCACCCATCTGCTGATGGCGGGGGACCACCAGGACTGGTGTATAATTACATCTGGAGAGCTATTTCTCAAAGACAAACCACATCTTCGTGGGTGCTCAAACCCATGATGGTGGAGCTTCCATGATACTGACCTTGGGCCAACACATAGACACTCCGTTCTTATCTGGAACCACCTTTGTTCAAAAGATGAGCCTTAGGCCTCAGCCTCTCTCATTTGGTGAAGTTTTACCCCATCTCTCCCTACCATCAGGTATTCAGGACCTCACTCATTTGGGGCTAGTCAAAACACATAATTGACTTCGAGTGCTCGTTGTCATCTAAAAGTTGTACAGTTCTGTGAGGAAGGAAGAGAAGAATCCGTATATTGACAGAATATTCTTTCCGCGTTACAAAATTCTTTACAAAAATACATTTGTATATTTGCACGTGTTTATATTAGCATAAGAATGATGAGAAGGATTTGCAAGAAGTTTTTAATGTTGGTTACCTGGAGGGGCAGAATTGAGGAGAGAAATGGGGAGATTGTTGCATTTTTAAAATACTTCTATACTGGTTAGCCACCTTTATCTGTGACCCTGTCATTTCTATATCATGACTCCTAAATCAATCTCTCCAGCTAGAAATTTTCTCCATAAGTTTTATCAGAACAACACTGGAAGTATAAGCGGCCCTCCCAAAATGTTCCCTCTTTCTATCAAGAGTTTTATACTTTTCTTAGTCCCCAGAACTCAATCTCTAACTCATCTTTCTCTTTCTCCTTCCCGAGCCCACCCTTGCAGCTCTGCCTCCCAAATTTATTTTCCACTCTCACCCTAGCCCAGAGCCTTCCTACATGACTTCTGTCTCGGTTGCTATAGGATGGTCTCTGAAATCAAGCTGCCCCCTGCTCCAGCTTCTCCCACTACTAATGCCTCTCAGGTAAAGCTTCGATCCATCCGATCACTCACCTGCTTTAAAATTTTTTCAATCTCCACATTGCCTGCTGACTAAACTCCAATCCAGACTCACATTAGTATTCAAGTGCCTTCATTACATAGATTCCAACCACTCTGACTTCATCCCCTACTGTTCCCACGCAGCCACTGCACACCAGCCAGTCTGGAGCCCACCCTTAGGAAGATATCCACCGTGTTCCAGGCCATACACTAAGTATTCTATGAGTTTTGTTTTATTTTAATATAAATGCAAGCATTTATGTAGCTATAGACAGTGACAGATTAAATTATGCTAGAAGCTCCTATAAAATAATACCATCAGCTGACTGCACATTTACTTACGATAAACAGTTAAAAATCGATGCTCATTGAGCAGTGCAAAATTACAAAGTACATGTTTTCAAAAACTTTGATTTCTATGATCTCTTATAATGCCACGATGCCATATTATATGCAAGGTAGTTTAGTGTTGGGTATATTTTATAATATTCTATACTATATCATAAAATAATATTATTAGCTATACTATTTAATTGACCTGAATATCTCATTTTCTGATTGTGCTGGTTACCAGCATATACATTATTTCCTATTACTCCAACATTGTGATACTAAGGAAACTATGCTTACTTAAAGAGTAATACTTATAAACCTAAACATACAAGAATAGCTCCAAAAACAATTCCCTCTTAGATTAAACAATTTTGGATATATTCTGAACTTACTTTTATTTTAGAAAAAGAAAATCGACTGTTTTCAGATGAAAATTCCCCTACAAACCTGATTCACATATGTATAACATTTTCCCAAAGTGCCTTATAGCCTCCCCTGAACTTTAATCCTTAAACTTTTTGTTTTTAATCATTCCCAATTTCACACATTTCCTTGAAATAACAAAAGCCTATTTTAAGGTTTTATAAATAAATTATAACTGGAAAAGTCTATCTTAAATAAAGAGACATAACTTACCAACAAAGAAGTCAGAAATGGCTAAGGAAAAAAATTACTTCGATGTCTAAGGTTTTTGTCCACCACAAAAGCTAACATGACAAGGGCATTTCCTAGCATTATAGCAAAAGCTAGTAAGCCCATTAAGAATGCTAAAGTAATGTTAGTGAAGCTCAATATAGCAAACTAATCCAGCAAGACAATTCTGCAAGTAAGTTTCTAATTGTAAACCTACAATATATGGTCTTCTACTCATAACAATATTTTTCAAAATCTAATGCTGATAACAATACTTCCTGATCTTGATAAGCAAACTTGTGGTAACAGTTTCCTTTTAACTAATACTGAAAAAAAAATATTTCCAAAGACAGTGAAATTTTTATCTTAAACATTTTAATGTGATTCATCCACCTCCCATTAATAGAGCAATATTATATATTTGATACATTATATAGGCAAGAAATTGGGTGCAAATAAGATTCATTTTTACAACTAAATAGATCCAGTCAGTTAAACATTTTCTTCTAATCATGACAAAATATCAAGGGCTAGATTCACCATCCCATCTGAAACAACAAAAAATCTGGAAAACGTATATGAAACAGTGGTTTTTCAAGGCACTGGACATTATTGGCCAGGTGAGAGAAGGAAAGAAAATTCAGTGAGCCATGCAGTGCCCCAGCTTAGTGTCTTGAGTTTCCAAGGTACAGAGCAAGAGGGACACCAGGAGGACCCTAGAAGATTCCTTGAGATGGGGAGATGGGGCTGAGAGTCTGGGAATACCAAACAGGGCTCTGTGCAGCAAAGGGGGACTAAAAGTGGGTTTCTGTTAGATAGACAATTATACTTTTGTGGTAGAATTAGAGGAAAAGTGGTAAGGGGTGTAATTTACTTGCAAGTCTTCCTTATTTCACCATAATTTTCTTTTCCAGTGGTGGATCTCACAGTCCCTAAAACCAGACCCATCATTAAGGGTCCCAAAATCTGGTATTATTATAAAACAAAGGAATATGTATATTAATTTGAAATTAAATGCAAAAATTCCATAGAGATAGTGGGATGAACTATCTATTCCATGCCCTTTGCTAAACTGGGGCTGACTCTTAACAAATGTTTTTGCCTAGTGGAAGAGATAATCCCATTGATTGGGACTGGACCTAACAGGAACCCTGGAATATCTCAACTTGCTACTAGCAATATAGACCAGCTCAGTGACGTGACCAGAGAAAACTACATCAGGGAGAAAGATTTGGATTTAAATTAATGATAAATGGAAGAAAGGTGAAATTATTGCTGAAGGGAGGGTAGCTAATAAATGGGTGTTACAAAGTGGAAAATCTAACATAATTTTGGAGCCTTAAGAGAAGTGTAGAGCAAGAGAATATTATTCTCTCTCAGCTTTGACTCAGGTCCCCATTGGGTGTAGAATTGGGGTTGCCAAACTCAGCTCTTTTGAATAACCACAAAGTAAGCAGAACAACAGCCAACCCAATGAATATACATTATACTTCTGAGAGTGGTCTGTTTCCTCAGAATGGATTAGCAGATGGAAGCTCTGACTACAACTCTATGGAATAATACTAATGAGGCTGTGTCTTTTGATTCCCATTTCACAGAATAAAGCTATTATTGAAACCCTGGGTCAGGAAGAAAACTATAGGAATATGTATCTGGTTGAATCTGGAGAACAACTGCATGGCCATTAATTTTGATGATGAAGGTTTAAGGTGCTGGGATCTAACAGTAGTTTATCTCCTGCACCTCCCATCCGTCAAAATGTTATGTGTAAAAATAGCTCTTTGTCCTGTTATTGTGGTTGGAAAGCCATAAAGAGGTGGAGGGATAATTGGGACATTTGGATCATTGACAGAGGAAAAGAATTTAGTCTAATTTGGTGGGCCTGCATTCCTGAGAGTGAAAAGCCAGAAATGCTACGTGGATGGCTATGGGAAACACTATGGTATCCCCAAAACAAAGCCCATTTAGTAGTGAGGTCTACTCCTAGGACCTTAGGCTAAGGGAGTCTACTTTGTTGGGTCCCAAGTTTATTTCCAAATCATAAGAATGCAGTTATTACTCAACATCAACAACAGGTCTGGTGTATCAAACAGCTTTTGCCTGCTTGAAAAAAGAGAGCCTTGTGACAATTACGAGCTGAGCTAGGAGTAAATGACGATGAGGAATTCACTTTTGATGAGGAAAGATATTTTGGAAGTAAAAAAAGAAAGAAAGAGATTTCTGGAGCAAATGGGAAACCTCCAAGGCATGCATCCTCGTCCAGGAAGAAAGACAGGATGACAACTGGAATGTCAACACAGTACTGGGAAAGAGGGCCTTGCAATCAAAGCAGACACTAAGGCAAGAGAGTTGGAACCAAGATTGCATATCAACACAGCTGGGTTCCCATCTTCCTAATTCACATGGAATCTGAGCTCTCCCAGGCCCAATAGCCAGAGATTCTGAGAGCATGGGAGACTTATGGGCTACACAGTCTATGGAAATTTGTAATTGGAGAATTCAATCTACTGAGGTGCTCTTTAACAATTTTAGTGTCATGACTGAGTGCTAACCATTCCTTTCATATAATATAATTCATGGGCATTGGACAAACTTTAAACAGAACGAGAGGGCCCCCCATGGAGAATAGATGGACCCAACTGTGGGACACATCTCCCTGGGAAACGCTATCTCTCAAACCATGTAACCAGGTATTTGGCTGTGTTTTCAAGAGGTTTGAAATCCTGAAATAACAGATGAGTTTTCTAACCTATATTCCTATGAGAAAAGGTAGATTTTATTAAGAAGGACATAATAATGATATGTAATTACATCTGATGTATAATGTAGCATGTATCCATGATTTTACTGTATGGTATAATACAGAAATCATAGGTAAATTTAATATTATAGAAGCTAATAAAATTTGTGATATTACTGAGGTGGTTGATCAAATGTATTGTGAAATTGAATTAAACCCCTTTCATGATGTTATCCCTATGGAGGAGAATTGGATTGAAGAAGATTTAGACTTGATGAATAATAATTTGTATTCTCATTCACTCAGTAGATGTATACCTTAAAGTGCAGATTGCTGGTAAGTCAGGGAGACAAAATAATTATAAAGTTAGTCCAACATATGAGAAAGTTTTTGCTATTCTGTGCTAATAGTATTGGGTTGGTCAGCTGTCTATTCAAATCCATACTAACCCCTTGCTATTAATAGTTATTACAGGTGTTTGCAATTTGGTGCATTTTGATTGCCTACGTGAATATATGATGCTTTAGGGCAAATAGTTGCTGTCAAATCAAGAGGTATCATCAGATCTTAAAAAGGCCTTGATCACGAGTCAAAGGGCGGGACTGTGCTGTGAGGGGTGATTCCAGAAAACCTGGAATTGACCGGAGTTGTTTTTCTAAACTACCTGCAGGGCACTAACCCCTTGATCAAGACATGAAATGTGCTGACGAAGAGTGTTGCTTTGTAACTATGGGTCTGAGGAGTTTGGGGCCAGTTTGTTCCAGCTTTTAGCATTGTTTATCAATAACAGTGAGATTGATGATTTGCACCTGGTCTCTACGGGACTTCAGAGGGCTGTGCTGTTGAGGCTGATTATGTAGCAAGAATATATCTATATTACCAGCAAAACATAAGAAACCCCAGCAGAGACTCCAATTTGGGCTCCCCGGTTTCAAGGTGTCCCATCCACCTGTCAGTGGGTCCTGGACCTTGAGAGGAAGCCTCAAGGATATATGTGGCCTTTACAAAGAGAGGACATTTGGACCTCAGGCCTGGTTTCTCTAGACCCCTCACTGTAAAGCAGCCCTGGGCTGTGCTCATGCTAGATTGGATCCTTTTCCTGCAATAAACCACAGCTTTATAAGTATTGTCATTTTGGCTCCTGTGAGTCTTCCTTAGCCATGTCACCATTAGTGCAGTTAAATTCCAGATACTTTAGGAAAAAACAGTTATTGTCATCATTTCTCACCCTTATCTCTTCCTCACTTTGCCTTCAACACACACACACACACACACACACACACACACACACACACACACACCTCTAGGACATCTCTTACCCAGCAGAAAGCAGACAGCCTAATGGCATGCAGTGAAAACTTGAGGCTCTCAAAATTCCTAGATACAAGAAGATACTGGAACTTGATCTTTTCTATAAGGGGTAAAAAAAAAAAAAAAAAAATCCCAGGAAGTGGAGAGGGAAGGGCTTTGGTAAGAAAGGTGCTGGTCAAAGATGACAGATTTCAAGGATGAGACAGAAGATAAAAATGGAAATTAAGGCTGAGAGAGCATTCACTTGGGAACTTCGGAAAGCTTATACGGTGAGGGCTCATCCTTTGTGCAGCCCAAGAGGTCAGCCACAAGACCAATGGCATAATACCCAATCTGCTCTCCACAGTATTGGCCAGACTCTTCTGAAGGCTTACAATGAAGAGCTGGGATCAGTGTGTATTCAAAACCAACAAGAGAAGAAGAACCCAGAGAAGGTGAGGAGCAGCAGACAAGTTGACGGGTATCTTAGTTTACATTATTCCAGAAGCATATCCTGAGACAAAGATCTGTACAAGTAGTTTATTTAAGAGATGATTCCCAGAGCACTGGGAGAAGAGTAAGGAAGGGAAGAAGACCATTAAAAGTGAATTGTCAGGTTACCACTGTGGCTATCGAAAGTTTAATCCCCCTGGGATCCTCTGGAAGCCAATTTAGACCATGCCCCTCAGACTTATTCCCGTGGTGAAGGAACCATAAGTCATGGGTTGAAGATTGCTAGGGTTTGAGGGTGGCATTAGTTCTTTGGTATTTTCAGCCTGAGGTGCACATGCAGAGCAGTCTCAGACCTCCAGAGAAAGCTGTCTGGCAAAGAAATGCAGATGCTGACAGGTGGGAGGTCAGCAGGTGGGAGGTCAGCAGGTCCGAGCTAGAGCAATAAGGCCAAAGGGGATCAGGCTGGGCAGAGACAACATTAGTCACAACCCCACAGGCTTTTCTACAGCAAAGAGTAATAGCACCACCATCCCAACTTTTACCTTTCTTAGATCAATTTGTAGACAAACAGGGGAGTGTCTCATGGGTTACATTGGGTACTCCCTTTTGGGATTTTTGAATGTGGGTGCTATGTCCAGCTGTATCATACTTTAGATTCATGTCTTAGAACTGAGCCACCCAGGAAGATATATGCCACCCTCCTCCCAATGCTACCATGGACACAAATCTATTAGTAGAAGACACTATGAGGCAAAGTTGGCCTAACTCAAGGTATAAGGGTGTTTAGAATATCTTCACAGAATAAACAGAATATGATAGAATTCATTGTGACCTCAGTGCTGGATTTGATGAAGTGCTAAACCATCTGAGAGTGGATTTTTCCTGAGAGTAGGTCAAACTTGGTGGAGAAAGCTTATTTTGCAGGTCTGGCCTGTATTGCAGCAGAGATGGAATGGTCTGCAAAGCCTAAAATATTTGTTATCTGATCCTTTCACAAAAAAAATTTGCCATCCCCTGGGTTAAATTCTTGGTAGGAGTTCAAAAGGTTAAGGGGACTGGGAATCCCCAAGGCCCATACACTATAGCTAGAAGCCCCGGGTCCAACTCACATGCTAAAAAATATGTCCCAGTTTTTGCTATCAATGTATATAAATTGGTTCCCACACCCAATTCCAACATGGGGGACAGGAGGACCCCCCCACACCAACAAACAATTCTCAGACACCAGCAGGGTGCCTGAGAATTCACCTCAATTCTGATACTTTCCCTCTCCTTGGGTTGAATTAATTTTCTGGAACAGCTTACAGAATTCAGAAAAACATGTTACTTACTAGATCACTGGTTTATCATAAAAGGAAGAGCCAGATCAAAGAGATACATTGGGCAAGGTATGTGGGAAGGGGCACAGAGTTTCCATGCATTCTCCAGGCACTCCACTCTCCCAGCACTTCCACACCTTCAACAACCTTCAAAACCCATCCCCTTGGGTTTTGATGGAGGCTTCATTCCATAGGGATGATTGATTCAATCTCCAGTCCCTCTCCCCTCCCTGAAGGTAAGGGGGAGTGGGGCTGAAAGTTCCAAACCTCTAATCACTTGTTTGGGTCTCCTGGCAACCAGCCCCCATCCTTAGGTGCTTCCCCAAAATTACCTTATTATCATAAGAAGACACTATTTTTACTCTCAACACTTGGAAATTCTAAGAGTTCCCAGAGCTGTCAGCAAGGAATTGTGGATAAAAAAACAGATACATATGAGAAATATATTTCGGTCATTCAGGTGACCAAATATGTATTTCTTATAAATCACAGTATCGCAGTGTGCAAAGTAGATATATAATGACAAGAACACTCTTCTAGAAAACTACTCTCTAGTGTTGGAGGAAACGTGAAATGGGTCATACACAAGAGCCATCTGGCCGTGTTAGGCTCAACACCCCAGCCATCCAAGTGTCCCACGGGTTGGACCACAGGCAAAGGGAGTAGGCCAGGCCAAGCTGAATCAGACAGTTCCTCTAATATTTAGAAGTTAAGTCGGTCTAGATCAGTACCACATACGTGTTTGATTGCAAAACCTGTGGTCTATCTACAGTTAAAGTAGATTATAGGGAACCTAAAATTTCTAACTGAGGTTGCTGGAGATGAAAGAAAGGTTGCTCTTACCCTAAGTCCTGTCAGGACTAGAACAGGGTTGATTAAGACCAACCGTATCTTCACAGTGTTAGCCCAGTATTGCAAGCAACAAGTGAGTCCCGCAGCCCTAGTCAGGCTCCTACAATCTTACCAGCAGTGGGGAGCTCAAGAGGGAGCCAGAGAGACTGACTAGCTTTCTTACTGTTTTTCAGGGTCCCTAAGACCATATTCAGCCTCAATGATTAGCTAGAAAAACTCACAGAACTCAGAAAAGTCCTTATATTCACAGTTATGGCTTATTATAGCAAAAGAATACAAACTAAAATCATCAAAGGCAAAAGGCACATAGGGCAGATCCAGGATAGACCAGGGGCAAGCTTCCAGTTGTCCTCTCCCAGCGAGGTTATGTGGATAGTGCTTAACTCTCCCAGCAATGATGTATGAAAACATGCAGTAAGTATTGCCAGCCAAAGAGCTCACATGAGCCTTGGTGTGCAGGGTTTTTATTGGGGATTGATCACAAAGGTATGTAGTACCCACATGGCTGACCTTAATTACTCAGTCTCCAGCCCCTCCAGAGGTCAAACTGATATCATATGGCCCAAGATCCCCGCCATGAATCACATTGCTAGCATAGACTATCTGGCCTAGCCAAGGCCCCAGGTAAACAAAAACACTTTAACAGGCAAGACATTCCAAGAGTATAGAGGTTACCTCCTAGTTGCTGCTCAAGGGCAAAACCTTTCTTTGAAATCTGAAGGGTTTGGACTACTTAGGCCTGCTGAGTTAATCCTTTGCTGCACATTTACCTTTGGTGATTCCCCAGACCTGGGTGAATGTGGAAAGATAAAGAAGTGGCTGCAGGAAAACAACAGCAAAAGAATCTGGATGGAGAACAGATTGGGAGGTGCTTTCAGCCCTGGAGAACCAGGGGCTGTGCTCTCTGTACATCACAGTGGGCTTTGTCCTGGACACCCATGAATGACAAATGTTTTCAGCTGTTTTGTTCTCTACATGGTCTTTTAAAAGCTCTCCACCAGGTTAGGGGCCATGAGACAGAGGCAAGTAGAGCTGTGGCAGCTATAAAACCTGACGTCTTTAAAAAAGAAGAAAGCTTTCGTGGCTACTTTAGAAATGAAAAAAAAAAAAAAAAAAAAAAAAAATTAAATGCACAAACTAAAAAGCATACAGAAAATATAAGGCAGCTTAAAGAAGTAAAAAAGCAGACAAAAAAAAAAAAAAGCAGTATGTGAAAAAGAATGAAAGAGGGAAAGAGAGATAAAGAAAATGCAAAATAGTCTCAGGAAGAAAAAAGCCTGGTCCTCCTACTTCCTTTTCATTTCTAAATGTAAACCTGCTAGAAAACCCCTACATGGCAATGGTTTTAGTCTCTCGTTTGTTGAAGGAGATGGACTGTTACAGACCAGGATGCAGAGTCCATCACCTGATGGGTGAGGTTAACGTTCTTGCTGTGTCACTGTTGACATTAGCAAAATGTATCTTTAACTCAATGTTCAATTGCCTTATATGTGCTTTTTATCACAGTGACTGGATGTGGCAAGGTGAGGTCTATTTCTGTTCTTAGCTATATAAGCGTTGCTAATGGATTAAGTTAAAGGGCCTAAACAATACCAATAGGCCTTGGATCAGTGGTCACCGTCCACTAACAGTCAATTATTTTAATTTACTATTAAATAGCAAACTGCTACTTGATATATAAAAGCCTCTAGATGTTTAACAATCTTGATTTAAAAGGCTTAATCATGACCTTTTGAACATTAAAGCATGATTCTAGAACAGTGTCTGTGAATCAGTTGATGGGGTTCTTTAATTGTATTTACTTTTATTTACAGAATTTGAATTTTAAAAGTATCATAGATATTTAAAAGGAATAGTCAGACTATATCAGGTGTGATAGAAAAGGGGACTGCTACACACATTTACAAAGATACTTGACACTTCAATAAGTTTAAATAAATTAAAATAGAGTACCTAGAATGAAATTCCGACCTTTGCATGTAACCAAATCTATTTTCACACAAAGAGAGCAAAATGTAGCCCAACATAATCCATCATTATTCTTTTCTTGAATGCTGCTTACCTGGCAGCCCACTTGGTGAAGGCAGTTCCCCACACACAACCTAAGGCCACCAGTTAAGATCCCCAAGGCTGTCAGGTTTCCTTCTCTTCCCACATCAACTATAAAAAAATATAGTGCAGATTAGTACCACACACAGTCCCCAGAATAAACTGTTTACCCCTGTGGCAACGCACCCAGTGCCTCTTCACTATCTTATCTACAGTGATTGCAGTCATCGTGTGTATTTTTGTACCTTTATCTTATACTACAAAGTCAGCCGTGTACTTATCAGCCTTCCTTTTCTCGCCCCTTCACACTGAAGCCTCTCTACAGACTCCAGTTTAGAGGTTAGAATTACACGGAAATCAAGTGTTGCATTGTTTTTTTAATAGCAAGTCCTTGAAAGCTGATTAAGCATAAATACTGGCTATTTTTGAAAGGAACTTTATAATCATGGAAGAATGTAAAATAACCTAGTGCCTCTTGGTAGTGAATTTATAATGAATGAATAAAAAAAAGAAGAAAGGTGAAGGAGAGTGACAAATGGGGAAATCATGTAGATGTCTTTTAAAGATTATTAGCATAAATTTGTATTCCATGAGTAGAACAATAATCAACTCAACCCTATTTTAAGTCACATGTCTCTATGTAATGTGGATTTTTATCTTTATCAGATACATTTTTTAAAAATCACAAGTACCATTTTGCACACAAGACTTCCAGCTTGTGTGCAGTTAAAACAAACAAACTACATACATATATATGGATGTCCGTCAGGATTTTGAAACAAATTGCTAAAACCTATAACGACCAGGTTATTGGAAGTTATCTGTTATCATACACACTCATCTATTATTAAAATTAAACTTGCTAGAGTTCATTCATAAACAACTACTTCACAGATATCAAAATGCTGTGATCTTTATCTTATATTAGTTGATTTATTAAGGCTTCGCACCTTTTTTACAGACTAGATTATGATTGTTAACATGTGGGTAACACAACATTAGTAATTTTATTGAAAGAAATGAAAAAATTACATATTATGATGTAATCCTACAGTAGACCCATAACATCCTGCCTGGTTCATGTTGTAAACTGGTCTTTATTTCTATTCACCTACAGTGTATAAATGTATATACTTGTCTTTTGTTTTCAAAATACTGAAATAAAACTAGAGTAATTTCCAAGATGATTTTTAAAATTAAATTCTTTATTGGAATGTGAATTTAATCATATTTTCCTCTTATATATGAAATTGTAACACTAGGTGCTTTGGAATCATTTCAAAAAGGAAACTTTTGAGAAATTCATAATGTTTTAAATATCAGATAAATTTTCTATGCTCTTCAGTGTATTTTGGTGACTGACTTATAATTTAATTGAAAATGTATTTAACAAAAAGTGTACCACAAATAATTATTTTGGAACATATGACACCAAAAGTTTCATATCTATATTTTATAATACCACTGTCCAAGATGGTGACAATCACATACATTATTCTTCTTTATTTTTAATCTTTATAGAGATATTCAACTACCATAAAATTAACCCACTTAAAATGTACATTTGGTATGTTTTAGTATATTAACAAAGTTGTATAATTGAATTCCAAAATATTTTCATTACCCCAAAAAGAAATTCTATACCCATTAGCAGCCACTTTCCATTCATTATCAACCTCCTGTCCCAGCCCCTTGTAGCCACAAATGTACTTTCTGTTTCTATATAGTTTTGCCTATTCTGGGCAGTTTGTATAAACAGCATCATATACTATGTGGTCTTTTGTTACTGGCTTCTTTCACATAGCATAATGTTTTCAAGGTTCATCCATGTTGTAACGTGAATCATTACTTCATTCCTTTTCGTGACTGAATAATATTCCAGTTATATGGATATGCCACATTTGTTTATCCATTCATTTATTGATGGGCATTTGGGTTGTTTTAACTTTAGGGCTGTTACGAATAATGTTGCTATAACACTTGTTTATAAGTTTTTGTGTGGACATATTTTCCAATTCTCTTGAGTACATACCTAAGAATGGAATTGCTGGGTCAAATGGTAATTCTATTTTTAACTTTTTGAAGAACTGCCAAAGTGTTTTCCAAAGTAGCTACACCATTTCACATTCCCATCAGCAATGTACAAGCATTCCAATCTCTCCACATCCCTGCCAACACTAGTTATTTTCCTTTTTAAAAAAAATTATTACATTCATCTTAGTGGGTATGACATGATACCTCATTGTGGTTTTGATTTACATTTCCCTAATGCCTAATGATGTAGAATATCTTTTCATGTGTTTTTTAGCCATTTGTGTATTTTCTTTGGAAACATGTCTATTCAAGTCCTTTGCTTACTTTTCAATTGAGTTGTCGCTTATTTTTTGAGTTGTAAGACTTCTTTATATATTCTAGATTTTAGACCCTTATCAGATATACAGTTTGCAAATATTTTCTCTTATGTTGTGTGTTGTCTTCACTTTCTTAATAGTGTCCTTTGAAGCACAGTTTTTAATTTTGATGTATTATGACGTATCTATTTTTGTTTTTTCACTTGCTTGTGCTTTTGGTGTCATATCTAAGAAACCATTATCTGATGCAAGGTCATGAAGGTTGGCTATTGCTTTCTTCTATGAGTTTTATAGTTTTAGCTCTTACATTTAGGTCTTTATACATTTGAGCTAATTTTATATGTGATCTGAGGTGGGGGTGCATCAATGTTTTGCATATGGATATCAAGTTGACACTATTTGCTGGAAAGACTATTTTTTTACCCATTGAATTGTCTTGGCATCAATTGACTATAAAAAAATCAATTGGGGGGTGGCCAGATGGATCAGTTGGTTAGAGTGCAAGCTCTGAACAATAGGTTGCTGGTTTGAGTCCCACATGGGCCAGTGAGCTGTGCCCTCCACAGCTAGATTGAAGGATGATGACTGGAGCTGATGGGCCCTGGAGAAACACATTGTTCCCCCAATATTCCCCAATAAATTTTTTTTTTAAATTCAACTGACTATAAATTTATGGGTTTGCTTCTTGACTCTCAATTCTAGTCCATTGATCTATGTCTATCCTTATGCCAGTACTATACTCTATTTTTATTCAGTTTAACACTATCTTTATAATTTAAACATCAAATAAAATATATCTCAAACTTGCAAAACAGAAATTTAAGGTGACTCAATGAAGCCAACATTAAAGAGAAAAATCACCAACACTTAAGATCAATATGAAATCACATTTTAACATTCAAACCATGTTAAGATTCTTCCAAGTTTTTATAAACACAAAAACATAATAGCATGACAGCATAGTTGACAGATGACAGAACTGAACAGTGTGATTTTACAGTGTTAAGTATAGAATTTATTTCCAAATCTGGTCATTATGATTACAAATTAGGTAAGATATACAAACATGGTCTTAGACTTCTAATTCCACATGTAAGCAGCTTGGAAGTCGCCACTCCATCCTACCAAGTAAAAAGCTGAACAAAAAAATCAACTCTTCTTGAATCCATAAGAAAAGAAAGACCACAAGGCAAACCTCTATCCCCAAGATTAGAGAGAAAGATAGTCAAGTATACTGAGTTGTGACTTACAAGAGCAGAGAGTATGAAAACAGAAAATGCCACAGGAATTAATGCCAGGGTAGGAAAACCTGAACCATATTTGATGAATTGCTGGAGGATCAGTGTAGACAACTCTGAAACTTAAAAATTCCAGAGGTATCCAGTCATAGGGAGGTCCTCACAATATTGTGAGATTTGCCTGCAGGAGTTTGACCAGAGCCTCACAGTAAATATCAGGAAAATACTCTCATACTTCCAGCAAGGGGAGGGGAAAAGGAACCATTTTGAAATATGCCAGAGCATTCTGCTCTTCTTAACAATGCCTGTCCTACAGGAAAACTAGTTAACCAGAGCCTAACTTGCTCAGGTTTTATAAGAGGCTACCAGATCTAGGGGAACGGAAATGTCCAACTCCAGCCCACTCTAGCCATTCTGTCCCACGCAAAGTGGGGGAGGGAGGAACTAAGAAACACTCGTGAAGTTCATAATCCAGAGGCACAGCTCACTAAAAGACTGAGATCTAATCATAGAACTGTAGAACATGTCCCCTCCCCTACATCTCACCACCACATTGTTAAACGCCTATTTATAGCAGTTCCTTTTATATAATACATCATGTCTGGTTATCAAGAAAAAAATTACAGGGGTGGCCACATGGCTCAGTTGGTTGGAGCACGACCTCTTAACAACATGGTTACCAGTTCGATTCCCATATGGGCCAGTGAGCTGCGCCCTCCACAACTAGATGGAAGAACAATGACTTGACTTGGAGCTGATGGACCCTGGAAAAACACACTGTTCCCCAATATTCCCCAATTAAAAAAAGAAAAAGAAACAAATTACAAGGCATCCCAAAAGTTAAAAAACACAATTTGAAGAGATAGAGCAAATATCATAACCCAGAAATGCAGGGATGTTGAACTGGAATTTAAAACAACTATGATGAATATGCTAAGGGCTCTAATGAATAAAGTAAGCACCATGCAAGAAAAAAATGGGCAACCACTAATTTGAAAAGATATCTGCATGCCCATGTTCATTGCAGCATTATTTACAATAACCGAGATATGGACACAATGTAAGTGTCCATCAGCAGATAAATGGTAAAGGAAACACACACACACACACACACACACACACACACGCACACACACAATGAGCCATTATTTATCCATAAAAAAATAAAAAATGAAATCTTGCCATTTGTGACAATATGAATGGACCTTGAGGGCATTATGCTAAGTGAAAAAATCAGACACAGAAAGAGAAATACCATTCTTATATATGGAATCTAAAATAACAATAACAACAACAAAACAAGCTCATAGATAAAAACAACAGACTGGCAGAGACAGGGGTTGGAGGATGGGCAACATGGGTAAAGAGAGTGAAAAAGTACAATCTTCTAATTATAAAATAAGTCATGGGGATGTAATGTGTTGCATGATGATTATAGTTAATACTGTATTGCATATTTGAAAGTTGCTGAGACATTATCTCTTAAAATTTCTCATCATGAGATAAAAAACTCTATAACTACATATGATGACAGATATTAACTAGACTTATTGTGGTGATCATTTCACAATATATACAAATATCAAATCATTGTGTGTGCACCTGAAACTAATATAATCTAGTATTGTCAATTATAACTCAATTTTTTTAAAAAAAGAAAGAACGAATGGGCAATGTAAACAGAGAGATGGCAATCCTAAGAAAGGACCAAAAATAAAAAATAAATGCTAGAGATTTAAAAAAAAAAAAAAAAAAAAAAAAAAAAAAAAAAAACTGTACAAGAAATGAAGAATTCCATTGATTGGGCTCATTAGTAGACTGGACATGCCTTAAAAAAGAATCTGTGAGCTAGAGAGTATATCAATAAAATCCCAGAAAACCAAAAAGCAAAGAGAACAAAAATTGAAAGAAACAGAATGTAATACCTAAGGACTGTGGAACAACTGAAAATGTATAACATATGCATAATGGGAATACCAAAAGGAGAAGAAAGAAAGAAACAGAAATATTTGCACAAACAAGGATTGAGAATTTCCCCCAAATTAATAACGTCAGATGCCAAACCGTAGACCCAGGAAGCTTAGAGAACATCAAGCCAACTAAATGCCCAAAAAACTACCTTGGGTAAATCATTTTCAAATTACAGAAAATGAAAGGTAAACAAAAAATCCTGATAGAATTTGAGAGGAAAAAAATACCTTACCTATAGAAGAACAAAGACAAGAATTACATCCAACTTCTCAGAAAGTACGTAAGCAAGGAGAGAGTGGAGAAAAATATGTAAAGTGTTGAGAGAAAAACCACCAACCTCAAATCCTGTACCCTGAAAGATTATCCTTCAAAAGTAAATGAGAAATAGATTTCTCAGACAGAGAAAAAAATGAGAGAATTTGTTGCCAGTAGACCTGCCTTGCAAGAAATTTTAAAAGTTCTTTAGAGAGAACAAAAATAATATAGGTGAGAAACTTGGGTCTATATAAAGTAAGGAAGAGCACTGAGGAAAGAATAAGTGAAGGCAAATTTAAACTTTTATTTTTATTCTTAATTGATATAACGGATAATTGTTTAGAATAATAATACCAACAATGTATTTGATAGTGTATGATTATGTGTATATCATATATATGCTTACGTATGCTTATATGTAAATGAAATTACAGCAGTGGTAAAAGGGACAAGAGCAAGGAATTAGGATTATTTTGATATTATAAGAAAGTTACACTAACTGTGAAGTAGTGTAGTGTTATTTGAAAGTGGACTTGGGGGATCCAAGATGGAGGAGTAGATAAACACTGTGCCTGCATTCTTCTGTGAACACATAAAATTACAGGCTCCCCAGCCCAGAGTATTGGTGCCAAGAAAAGGAGCTTCCACAAGAACTGGTTGTGAAAAACAGTGGGGATTCTGACCATTCAGGTGAGCTGGAAGGCTGCAGGACATCCAGATGTCCTCTTAAACAGCCCGCACAAAGACACACTAACTTAGAGGCACACACCTTGGGCTCCAGTGAAGAAACAGTGACTCAGGGGGCCTTGGAGACATACGAGGGGAGGGACAGACTGAGGTATGTGGTTTCAGGGGAAAATTGGAGGATAGTTGGCATTTTCCTAATGAGGGGTCTAACTTCCATGCAGCTAGCAGGAGGGCGCCATTTTTCCTGTGTTGAGCCCAGGCCCTCCAACCAAATCTGAATTTGATTGGCCTGCTGAGCTCCGCTGCTCCACCCTGCTAACTCACTGGGACCCCACCCACCCCAACTCCCGCTCTGCTAGAGGCACTTTCTCAGCGAGCAGCCAGCCCCACACTCATTGAACTCTTTCTTGGAGTTCAGCAGGCCTCAGGAGTCCAGCAGGCCTCAGGAGGGTGGTGATTGGCCTCGATGTACTCTGAGAATTTTGCTGAGTCACTCCAGGCTAAGGACTGGCAACAAACCAGAGTCTACATTAACCTGATGGCCACAATTCTTCCCACTCTAGTGACTCCCTGGGACCCTGCCTCACCCAACTCACACAAGCTCGAGGTGTTATCAGTGGCTGAATCTTAAGGGAGCTGACAGGTGGCAACAGGCTTGGGGTGTCCTGATTTTTTACAGAGCTACTCTAGACATAGTACTGGTGGCAGCCATCTTCAGTTTGCAGTGTGGAGTCTCCATGTACCTCCAGGTCAAGCACAGCCAGCAAAAAAACTACAGATCACTTTGTAGCTCCTACTAGATAGCCACCAGCCAGTCATAGGCAGTGGCTGACTTGGGCCTACAATGAAGCCCTTCCCAAAAGGCCCCAGAACGAATATATTGGAGCTTGGCTTCAGACCAGAGCAGAGCACTACCCAATTAGCTCCCAAGAGGCACACACAAAGGGCGATCTCAACAGGCACCAAAGCCCACTGGGGTGAATCTCACTCAGTGGCATAACCTCCGCATAGCAGCCCAAAAGCTGTGGATGTGGCCAACCCCACAGTCAGTCTGCCTAAAGGTCAATCTCCCTCACTGACATGCCAAGAGCAATCAAGGCTCAACTATAATAGGAGGGCACACACAATCCAGCCAAGGGACACTCCTGGAGCACCTGGCTCAAGTGACCAGAGAGACTGTACACTGGGCCACACAGGACACCTACTACATAAGGCCACCTGGCCAAGACTGGGAGATATAGAAGATCTACCTAATACATAGAAACAAACACAGAGAGGAGGCCAAAGTGAGGAAACAAAGAAAAGAGTTCCCAGTGAAAGAACAGGAGAAAAATTCAGGAAAATAACTAAATGAAATGAAGGCAAGCTATCTACCAGAGACAAAGCTCAAAATAATGGATATAGGGGGCCGGCCCGGTGGCTCAGGCAGTTGGAGCTCCGTGCTCCTAACTCCGAAGGCTGCCGGTTTGATTCCCACATGGGCCAGTGGGCTCTCAACCACAAGGTTGCCAGTTCAACAACTTGAGTCCCGCAAGGGATGGTGGGCTGCGCCCCCTGCAACTAAGATTGAACACAGCACTTTGATCTGAGCTGCCGCTGAGCTCCTGGATGGCTCAGTTGGTTGGAGTGCATCCTCTCAACCACAAAGTTGCCAGTTCGCGCGCCCCCCGCAACTAACAATGGCAACTGGACCTGGAGCTGAGCTGTGCCCTCCACAACTAAGACTGAAAAGACAACAACTTGAAGCTGAATGGCATCCTCCACATCTAAGATTGAAAGGACAACAACTTGACTTGGAAAAAAAGTCCTGGAAGTACACATTGTTCCCCAATAAAGTCCTGTAAAAACAAACAAACAAAAACAATGGATATAAGAATGCTCAAGAAACTCAGTGAGAACTACAACAAAGAGATAGTAAGCATAAAAGAGGATATAGAAACCATGAAAAAGAACCATTCAGAAGTGAAGAATACAATAACTGAAGAATGCACTAGATAGAATCACCAGCAGACTAGATGAAGCAGAGGATCGAATCAGCAATTTGGAAGACAAGGTAGCAGAAAACACCCAAATTGGAACAGCAAAAAGAAAAAAAATCCCAAAAAATGAGGATAGTTTAAGAGATCTCTGGTTTAAGAGACCCACACAATGTGAATCCTGTAATGCAGGATTCACATTGTGTGGGTACCAGGAGGAGAAGAGAGAAAGCAAGAGATTGAGAACATATTTGAAGAAATAACGACTGAAAACTTTTCTAATCTGGCAAAGGAAATAGACATACAAGTCCAGGAAGCATAGACAATCCCAAACATGATGAACTCAAATAGGCCCACATCTAGACATATTTTAATTAAAATGTCAAAGGTTAAAGACAAGAGAGAACCTTAAAGCAGCAAGAGAAAGGGAACTTATAAAGGAGCTCCCATAACACTGTTAGCTGATTTCTCAACAGAAACTCTGCAGGCAAGAAGGGATTGGCACAAAATATTCATTCGATACGTTGAAAAGCAAGGACCTACAACCAAGACTATTCTGGCCAGCAAGCTTATCATTTAAAATCAAAAGACAAATAAAGAGCTTCTGAGATAAGAAAAAGCTAAAGGAGTTCATCACCAATGAACCAGTATTACAAGGAACATTAGAGGGACTTCTTTAAGATGGAAAAAAAGAAATCAAAATTATGAATAATAAAACGGCAATAACTACATATTTATCAACAATTACTTTCTATGTAAATGGATTAAATGCTCCAATCAAAAGGCATAGGAGGGCTGAATGGATAAGAAAACAAAACCCTTACATATGCTGCCTACTAGAGACTCATTTCAGATTGAAAGATACTCACAGACAGAAAGTAAAGGGATGGAAAAAGATATTTCATGAAAATGGAAATGAAAACAAAACGAAACAAAAGCTGGAGTAGCAATACTTATACCAGACAAAATAAACTTTAAAACAAAGGCTATAAGAAGAGAAAATGAAGGACCCAATAATCCCACTCCAGGGTATTCATCTGAAGAAACCCAAAATGCTACTTCAAGGGGCTGTATACATTCATATCTTCATTGCAGCATTGTTTACAATGGCCAAGATGTGGAGGCAGCCTGGATGTCAGTCTATGGATGAATGGATAAAGAGTAGGTGGTACATATATGTGTGTGTGTGTGTGTGTGTGTGTGTGTGTGTGTGTGTGTGTGTGTATATATATATATATATATATATATATATATATATATATTCAATGGAATGGCCATGGAAGAAAATGGGTTCTTGCCATTTGTGGCAACATGGATGAATCTGGAGGGTGTTGTGCTGAGTGGAGTATATCAGACAGAGAAAGACAGATGCAATGTGATTTCGCTTAGATGAGATCTGACAATTATGTTCGTGAACTTGTTGCAACGATTTTGCTAAATTTCTTTGGTATCAAAGAGATTATTCTTTATGAGTTTGTACCAACTGGACAAACAGTTAACCACGTTTACTATTCAGAGGTGCTGAGATGGTTGCATGAAAAGGTTAGATGACTTGAACTTTCTGCCAACAATTCATGGCTCTTGCATCATGACAATGCACCAGCTCGCACAACACTGTCAGTGAGGGAGTTTTTAGCCAGTAAACAAATAATTGTATTGCAACACCTTCCCTACTTACCTGATCTGGCCCCCAGTGACTTCTTTCTTTACCCAAAGATAAAGGAAATATTGAAAGAAAGACATATTGATGACATTCAGGACATCAAGGATAAGATGATGACAGCTCTGATGGCCATTCTAGAAAAAGAGTTCCAAAATTGCTTTGACGGTGGACTAGGTGCTGGCGTCAGTGCATAACTTCCCAACGGGAGTACTTTGAAGGTGACCGTAGTGATATTCAGCAATGAGGTATGTAGCACTTTTTCTAGGGTGAGTTCGTGAACTTAACTGTCAGGCTTCGTACGTGGAATCTAAGAATAAATTTAACAAAGAAAACAGAAACATATTAATACATACAGAAAACATTTTGATAGTTGCCAGATGGGAGGGGGGTTGGGGGTGTGAGTGAAAAAGGGGGAAGAGATTAAGAAGTACAGATTGGTTGTTACAAAGTAGTTATGGGAATGTAGAGCATAGCATAAGGAATATAGTCAATAATATTGTAATAACTATGTATGGTGTCAGATTGGTACTAGATTTGTTGGGGTGATAGATGGGAGGTGGTTGGGGGGTAGGGTGAAAAAGGTGAAGGGATTAAAAGTACAAATGGTAGTTACAAAATAGTCATGGGGATGCAAAGCATAGTCAATGATATGGTAACAACTGTATAGAGGTAGGTGGTACATATGTATAGACTAGTCAGGGGGATCACTTCTTAAATTATATAAATGTCTAACCATATGCTGTACATCTGAAATTACTATAAAATAATATTAAATGTCAACTGTAATTGATAAATTTAAAAAGAGAGGGCAAGGGGAAGAGGAATAAGAGGTCCAAATTTCCAGGTATAAAACAAATAAGTCATGGGGATGTAATGCACAGCATGGGGAATATAGTCAATAATATTGTGACAGCGTGGTACGGTGTCAGATGGTTGCTGGACTTATCATGCTGATCACTACTTTAGGTACATAAATGTTGAATAACTATGGTGTACACCTGAAACTAATATAATATTGTATGTTAGCTATATTTTAATTAAAATCTTTTTTAAAAAGAGAGTGGACTTGGGTTAGCTCTAAGGGTGTATTGCAAACACCATTTTATGACTACAGTACATAGACTTCGTCATCAGTAGATCGGTTCCATATCTATCTGATTATATGAGCAAAGCCAAATTTATTTTTTCCAATCCCATATAATAAAAGCCAAAAGGAAATTCAAATTATTGAAAATCAAAAACAAATGAAACCCCATTTTTTTCTCCAGTTATTTTTTCACCCTGGTTAGAACATTTAACTAAATTTGCAAACAAACAAGCCAAACAAAACAAAATCAATTAAAGTTAAAAATAATTTTTTAAATTGTCATATGCCAATGAAATTCTGTGACATTCCAGTTTTGGAAACAGTAGCATTCCTTTATCATTCCTATGTCGAGTGATGGCAAACGTGTGTGTCATAGACAACTCACAAAAACCTAGGGTTAGGAATGCCAAAGAAACCCCCAGAAAATAAACCAAGAAAGTTCAACAGGTGTATTCATGAGAGAATCAGAATATGGATCTATGCCAGTGGCTTATCCTGTTATCCAATCTATCACCAGATTCTAATTTTGCTTCCTAAATATTTTTCAAATCCATCTACATAGTTTCATCTGCATTGCGATTAGTCTAGTCCAAATTACTACCATCTCTTCATTACCATAATAGGACCTTAAATGCTTCCTATTATCCACTCATTTAATTTCAATCCACTTTCTGCTGAGCAACCAAAGTTATCTTCCTAAAAGACAAATCTGATGTGTCATTCTTCTGCTTAAAATCCTTCAGTTGTTTCATGTTGCTCTTTAAGACTTTATCAAGGTCTACAAGACCCTGCCTAAAGGACTCATTGTTTACATCTTCTGTTTCATCTCACAAAGTTCTTTCTCTAGCTCCATGCACTCCAGCTATACTGGCCCTTCATTTCCTCTAAACAAAATTCTCAATAAATTTATGGTTAACAAATGAATAGTAAGATAGGTCCTTCTACCAATGCAATTCTTCAGGTCCATTATTTTATTTGGGATTTTTTTCCCCACACTCATCAGCTGCAAGCCTTTGGACAATTTCCATCAGCTACTTCCACTGGAGCTTTCTTCCAGCTTTCTTTCTGCCTGCCACCTCACCTGACCACAGTTAGAAGAAAGCCAGTGCTACCCCAGGTGATCTAGGATCCTATTACCTTTTTTTAATTGTGGTGAAATATACATTAGATACATTAGATAAGATTTAATATCTTAATGGTACATTTTTAAGTATACCATTTGGTAGTGTTAAGTGTATTGACATTGTTGTGCAATCAATCTCCAGAAGTCTCTTCATCTTGCAAATCTGAAACTCATTACCAACAACTTCCACTTCTCCCCTCCTCTCAGCCCCTGGCAACTATTCTACTTTCTGTCTCTATGACTTTGTGTGTATGTGTGTAACTGGCTTATTTTACTTAGCATAATGATAATATCCTCAAGGTTTACCCATGTTGTAAAAAGTCAGAATTTCCTTCCCTTTTACAACTAAATAATATCCCTTTGTTTGTATATAACAAGTTTGATATATCCATTCATCTGCCGATGGACACTTAAGTTGCTTCTACCTTTGGCTATTGTGAATAATGCTGCTATGAACATAGAAGTACAAATCTCTTCAAGACCCTGCTTTCAATTCTTTTGGGTATGTCCCTAGAAGTGGAATTGCTTGGATCATATGGTAATTCATTATCTAATTTTTTTGAGGAGTCACCTATTGTTTTCCATAGTGGCCATACCATTTTACATTCCCACCAACAGTGCACAGGAGTTCCAATTTCTCCACAGCCTTGCCAACACTGTTATTTTTTTTGTGGTTTTTTTTTTCCATAGTAGCCATCACAATGGGTGTGAGGTGATGTCTCATTGTGGTTTTGATTTGCATTTCTGTAATGTTGAGCATCTCTTCATGTGCTTATTGTCCATTTGTATATCTTCTTTAGATAAATATCTATGCAAGTCCTTTACTCATTTTTAAATTAGCATTTCTTTATTGTTGAGTTTTAGGCATTCTCTATTAACCCCTTATCAGATAGTTTGCAAATATGTTCTCGCATTCCGTAAGTTGCCTTTTCACTCTGTTGATTGTGTCCTTTGATGGAAAGCATTTTTCATTTTGAAATAGTCTATTTTTTTTTAATTTATCTATTTTTACTTCCCTTGCCCGTGCTTTTGGTGCCATATCCAATGAGTCCTATTAGTTTTTAAATATTTTATTATGAAAATCAGAAAAAGATAAAGCAGAAAATGAGAAATACTGAGTTTAAAAGAAGAAAAAGTTCCCCAAAGAAGAGTCAACATTGATGCTTAATTAATCCATCTATGGTCCTATTTTTCTTCGAGCTGTATACTCTTTCTATTATCTTTTCCATGATTATTCATCAATGCAGACCCAGAGAAAAGCCCCGTGACTGAAAATCTACTTCCATAATCAGAGGGCAGGGAAAGACCAAAGAAAGAGGCACACCACTCCAGTCTGGGAATTCACAGAGTTTACCAAAAGAAACTTACGTATGAGGTGTATCTTGGGTGGCAAAACGATGAAGTGGATGTCCTCTACACCTCCGGGCAGGCACTAAAGAATTATATAGAACAGGGCAGGATGGATAGGGGTACTGGTGCTAAAACTGCCCAGATAAGGGGAAGTGTCTTACATGCTTGCCCAGGGCGGGGCAACAGCTGTTCCAGAATCAGCATGCCAGGAGGCATAGGGGAGCAGTCAAACAGTCTCTGAGGGGATTTATGGGAAGCAATCTCTGTTCTAGCCCAGATCTAGTTTGTGGGTCCTGCAGAAGTCCCATCATGAACAGTCTCTCCTCTAGAACGATACAATTTAAACATCTAGTTCAAATGCCTAGGCATTTTTCTTTGATATGTTCTAGAATTTTACCTCTGACAATTTGTTAATCCTGCTAACATCCCTTCTTTCAACTTTAAAATTAAATTACCTCTTGGCTTCAAGTGGTGCCACTATACTTGAGTCTGTAGTGGTGTTTTTTGTTGAAAGGAGAAAAGGCTCCTTTGGGACTTCTCATCACACCCTCCCACACATCCCACCAGCTGAGAATCACAGCTGTACACAAGCCAACATCCTTCCTGAATTCCACGGCTGGTTTCCTGACTCACTTTCCTGTTTGGACTCCAAAGAGCAACTGCATTTTGACTTGCAATCATCCAATAATGCTTATTTTGGTCATTTCCTTTTTCTTTCAAGGAAGTTTCTATGGGTTCTCTCCTCAGGAAATACAATTTTTCTGATGTCTGTCTCCTTTGTCCAATGTAATGTATCTGGATCAGCCCAGCCAGAACCAAAACATTACATCCAGGCTGACAGTATTCAGCAAGCAGCTACCTGAAGGGCACCGTGTAAATGAGTAAGACAGCAGAGCAACAGCAATGAAGGGGCCAGTGACATCTAAGTGGCAGTGAAATGGCTTCCCAATTAGGAAACCAGGTTTTACTTAAATGGCATCATCATCTACCCAATTGCCCAGCCCAGTACCTGAATGTCAATCTTAACTCCTCTCTTTCCCTCAGCCTACTCACATTCAATTGCCAAGTTGTCTCAATTTTACCTCCTAAATACATCTTAAATCCATCCACTTCCATCCATTCCCACTGTCAATAGCTCAATTCAGGCCATCATCATCTCTCACTTGGATTTTCTTCTGACACCCTTTTGTACAGTAAGGGAGGAAAAATAACTTTCCCTCTACACTTCTGAGTCCTTTGCTAAGACTCCCTGTAATAAAAAAATAAAAATAAAAAATAAAAAAACAAAGTAGAGAAAAACAAACAGAAGTATATTAACATGTATGCCTTATATCCACCTGAGAGATACCCAGAAAAATGAGTACAATTCCAGAGATAGCCCAAGCTACTACCTTCAATACCATCTTCAGTTAAAGACAAAAGAAAGATGTTGTGGTGAGGGAGTGGAAGGGGAGGCAATTCACAGAAAAGTGAGAAGAGGAAGGTTACCCTTTGCCTTATACCACATGAAAAAGTTGTATCTGATAATAGCTCTCTTCCTGGCACAGGAAGACACTTCCTGGCATGTAAGACACTTTCCCTTTCCAATGTAAATTTCATTTATAAATGTAGATTCCCCATACTAAAGGATAATCTCTGTTTTCAGAGCTTCTGCTATGTCTGCAGGTTCTTGAAAAAATCAGCTCAAAATAATCCTTAGGCCAAAGAGGCATATTTCAGGGTGGTATATTCAGCTACTCTTACCACTAAGCTCTTACTGATTACAGACTAATCTGATTTCCTTCTTTGACAATGAAAAATATACTAAACATCATTTATTGAGCTCTTACAGTGTGTGACACTTTAGACCAGTGACATTTCACCCATTATCTCATTTCACTCAACCCTCAAAAAATCCTACGAGGAAGGATTATTAGCCCCATTTTATAGATAAGGAAAATAAGGTTCAAAGAGTTAAGCAACTTGTCCAGAATGGTTTCCATGTCCAAGTCATGGAACCAAAATTGAAATACAACTCTGACTTCCAAATCTACTTCTCTCTGATTACAAACACACACATTTATGATTTATCTCTTGCCTGTCAAATGACATTTAAAATAATACAATTTGGTAATGAGTTTGATGTCCTTTATTCAAGGGAAAACAATCTGTGTATCAGGGAAAGTACAGGGCCTCACAGCAGTGGAGCACTCTGTGGGGGCAGAGCCCCAGAAAGTAGTTTACAGGCTCTCGGCCTCACGTGGGGGAGTGCTGGCTCGGGTAGTAGATGGCCGTCAACTGTGGCTGATTGGCCGTCAGCTGTAGCCAGTTAGCCAATTAGCCGCCAATATAACTGCTGCGGCTACGGAGAAGAGAGAAAAAAGAGAAAGAATGGGGCTAGCAAGAAGATGGTGGCTGGGCTGGCAAGCGTGGATGGTGGTTTGCGGAAAGTGTGGATCCAGCCTCCAGTGAGAGTATAGTGCCGCCAGAGAGAATATAGTGGTATGACTCCCCTACCTATGGCTCCGTGGGTGTTCCTTTTTGGCTTCACCATATCCTGCGTTCTTGTATGGGGAGCGGGAGCAGAGACCCCGCAGGCCTCCCTGCACGACAAATGGCGCAGCGAGCAGGGTATGGTGCCAGCCAAAGCTCTCCAAAGAGTGGTGGAGCAGTTTGTGTGTATGAACACTCAGTCTGAGGAAGACCAGGAGGAGCAGCTGCCGGAGAGCTGGACCCCCGTGGAGGGGTGGGAGGACGTGGACGGTTCTCCCACCAGCACAGGAAAAGCCATGCAGCTGCTGGAGAGATGGAGCCCCGTGGAGAGGTGGAAAGATGTGGACGGTTCCCCAACCAGCACAGGCCGGAGAAAGCGAAGGTCGTTGCAGCCCTGTGGGCCGGGAGGTTCCTGCTCAGGCAGCCCGGATGCAGGACTTACAGTCCCAGGAGGTAACGCTTGCTGAGTCCTCCGTGGGAGATGAGGGTGAGGTCAAGGTCGTCCCTCACCCCCAGGATAGCCCTGGTGAATGACTATGGACTATGGGGAATTGCCTTCCATCCCTAATTTAATGGACCGCTTGACTGTTTGTTTGGGAACTGTTGTTAGTGGAACTGGGGGATATTTGCTTTTGTCTCTTGACTGGCCGCCATTGAGAATATGTAAGCACCTTGATTGTGAGTCGCTGTTGTTCCAGCAGGGTACCCTGAGAGGCACAGAGAGAGTGGCAGTGCCCTGAGAGCCCTGGCTGAGTCCAGGAAGTCTGGCTGAGCCCTGAGAGCCCTGGCTGAGTCCAGGAAGTGTGGCTGTGCCCACAGAGAGTGGCAGTGCCCTGAGAACCCTGGCTGTGTCCGGGAAGACAGGTGGTACCCTAAGAAGTCCAGGAAGTCTGGCCATGCCCAGAAGTACTGGTGGTGCCCTGAGAAACCCTGACTGTGCCCAGAGAGCCTGGCTATGTCCAGGATATTGCATTCACCCCAGGCTCCTCGCACAGGGCCCCTCGCGGAAGACGCTTGTCGCGTAGATTGTGAGGCGAGAGCCTGTAGGGGTGGAGTGTGGGGGCGGAGCCCCAGAAAGTAGTTTACAGGCTCTCGGCCTCACATAGAAAGGTGTTGGCTCAGGTAGTAAATGGCCAACTGTGATTGCATGGCCATCAGCTGTGGCTAGTTGGCCGTCAGCTGTAACCAGTGAGCCATTGGCCACTAATATAACTGCTGTGGCTACGCTAGCAGAGAGAAGGAGGAGAGAAAAAGAATAGGGGCTAGCAAGAAGATGGTGGCTGGGCTGGCAAGCGTGGATGGCGGTTTGAGGACAGTGTGGATCCAGCCTCCAGTGAGAGTATAGTGCCGCCAGAGAGAATATAGTGGTATGACTCCCCTACCTATGGCTCCGTGGGTGTTCCTTTTGGCCTCACCATATCCTGCGTTCTTGTATGGGGAGCGGGAGCAGAGACCCCGCAGGCCTCCCTGCATGACAAATGGCGCAGCGAGCAGGGTCTCCCGCATGACAGTTGTTAGAAGAAGCAAGGTAGAAACAGGGCACGATTAGCTAGGAGGTCAGGGATTTTCTTAGAAGGCTAACAGGTCCTATTTTCTAGAGTAAAGTAAGCTAGTTAAAGCTGAGTTGGAGGATTGTGATTGGTGTAAGCAGGTTTCCTTAACAGATGTTTCCCATAAGTGCAGGTTGACTTAGCTTTAGGTTTGTGATGTGGCCTGGGCCTGGGACAGCCTCCATTTTGTGGGTCCTGATACACAAATTAACTACATCATGCCCCTAAACAGTACACAGCTCAAAACAGGGATAAATGGAAAAAACCTCTTCCCTAGGCTCAGAAACCAAAATTCTATGTGCTAGCATTACACTTTTTAACTTGCCTCTCTCTTTCTACCTGGTCTTTACCCCCTTAAGGATGGGGGCTGGTTGCCAGGGGAACCAAACAGGTGATTAGAAGATTGAAACTTTCATTCCCACCTGACCTCAGGAAAGGAGAGGGAAAGGACTGCAGGGTGACTCAATCACCAATAGCCAAAGATTTAATCAATTGTGCTTATGTGATGAAGCTTTTATAAAAACCCAAAAGGATGGAGTTTGGAGAGCTTCCAGGTTGGTGAACATATGAACAGGGAGGCTGGCATGCCCAAAGAGAGCATAGGAGCTCCATGCCTCTTCCCACATACTTTGCCCTATGCATCTCTTCCATCAGGCTGTTTCCTGTTACAATAAACCAGTGATCTAGAAAATAAAATGTTTCCCTGAGTTCTGTCAGTCACTGTAGCAAATCAATCAACTGGAGGGGGTCGTGGGAACTTCTGGTCTATAGCCGGTTGGTCTGAAGTACAGGTGATGACCTGGACTTGCCATTGGCATCTGAAGTGGGGGCAGGGGTATTCTTGTAGGACTGAGCCCTTCACTGTGAGATCTAATGCTCTCTCCACGTAAACAGCATCAGAACTGAATTGAATTATAGGACACCAAGCTGTTTGCGCAGAAGTTACTTGACCTGAGGAAAACTACACATCTGTGTCAGAAGTGACATATTCTGTTAGTAGAGTTTTGAGAATAGAGGAGACACACAGGAAGAGTGTTTCTCTTTACACATATTTACTCAGTTGAAAAAAATCAAAAGAATATTTCATGACACATGAAAATTATATGAAATTCAAATTTCTGTATCCAGTTTATTGGCACACATTCATGCTATTATGAGTGTACTATTATCTATGACTGCTTTCACACTACAATAATTGAGTAGCGGTGACAGAGATGGCTCACACAGCGTAAAATATATAGTATTTGGCTGTTTACAGAAAAAAGTTTGCCAAGCCTTGCAAATATTCTCCTTGACTAGATTCAGAGTTCTCTATTGCATCTCTGTAACTAAGCAGACTTTCAGTATCAGTCCCTGACCTGGTTAGTTCTTTATAAGCTTTTCAAAAGTGAAATTAGTTTGCCCACGCTTACAAGGCTTGCAAAAAGCAGACAGAATTCAAACCTGACAGATTCCAGAGACCCAGTTCTAAGCTACTATGCTTTATTGCCTCCCTAGGGGGAGCCTAACAACTTAGTAACCTCAATGTCAACTTAAAATTCTAGGTACTGTTAAAATCCTCAGAAATAGCTTATCTCAAATAAGAGGTATCGGTATAGGACAGTTCTCCCTTAAAGAGTGAGGAAAAGATAATATTTACTTAATGACTTTATTGGATGCAAGTCACATACAAAGCACCATGGAAAGCATCTCATTTAACCCCCATAATCTCCCAGAGAGGCAGGAATCATAATCCACATTATTACAAATTAGGAAACTAAGAGCAAAAAATATTTTCTGATAAATTCACAGACTTAATATACCAATGGGGTGATGATGAAGTGCTGGAAATTACAGACTAGGTGCTCAGATATACAAAATTGTATCCTTATTTCCCTGTGTCTGAATCAAAATCAAAGTTGATAACAAGCCTCCATATTTCCATTCCTGGGTGAGAAAGAAATATGTCATTACAAGATTACTCAGTCACTTCAGGTACAAAATGTGGTAACCAAAGGTGTTCAATTTCATTAGTCATCAGGGAAATGCAAATAAAAACCAGGAAGTGATGCCACTATACACCACACAGCACAATTAAAATGAGTCAGATAATACCAAATATGGATGTGCAGCCACCAGAACTCATTCACTACTGGTGAGAATTGATGTAACTAGTTTAGAAAACTGCTTGGCAGTATGAGTGATGGGTGCTGCAGCTCCAAAGAAGTGATTGTTAAGTTTTAAGGAATGTTGTGAGCCTGTTGATTTCACAGGTGACATGTGAGCACCTTTCCATGTCAGGCCGAGAGCCTGGAAATTGCACTCCTGGCTCTGTCCCCAAAGGCAGTATACACTAAGCTCCACACATACAGAGGGTGCCAAAAAATGTATACAGATTTTAAGAAAGGAAAACCCTGTATTAATTGTAATACTCAATATACACCGATAACAAAAGATGAATACAAGTCACGTTTGACTTTTGCAATTACAAGAGGTGCTCAAAGTGGTTAGTTACCATCAGCGTCCAGACACTTCCGATTAATGGTGAACTACTGCTTGAACATAGATAACATTTCTTAAAATGTGTATACATTTTTTGGCACCCCCGGTATACATCCTAAGACTCAATAAATCCATTTCTAGGTATGTACACTTAGGAGATGTGTACAACTGAGTATGTTGACCAAAAGCCATGTACAAAAACGTTCATAGTAGCGCTAAATAGCCTTAAACTGGAAACCCAAATATCCATAAATAGAATTTATGAATTGTCATGTTCATTTAGTGGAGTATTTATGCAATCATAAGAACTGCCACATGCAACAAACCAGATGAATCCCACAAAGTGTTGCAACAAAAGACCAAACAAGGATATATACTGTGTGATTGAACTTATGTAAGTCAAAACAGACCAAATTAACTCTAGTGTGAAAAATAAGAGAAGTGATTACTTTAGGGGGAGAGCAGCTAATGACTGGATGAGACACAAGCACTGTACAATGCTGGTACTGTCCTCTTTTTCAATCTAAGTGCTGGTTATTGAACTGTTTGTGAAAATTCATGAATAAAAGGTTCGATTTAAAAATTAGTCACTTCCATAATTGGACATCTATGTGCAAAAAACAAGAACTTCAAACTAAATCTCTCATACCTTATACAAAAATTAACTGAAAATGGGTAACAAATCTAAAAGAAATACATAAAACTAAAACTTTGTAAAAAGAGAACAGACAAAAATCTTCATGACCTGGGGATAGGCTGAGTCCTTAAACATTACACTAAAAACATGATCCACAAAATAAGATAAATTACATTCCAACAAAATTAAATACTTTTACTCTGAAAAATAATGAAAAGACAAGCTACAAACTGAGACATACCTAACCAAGAATTTGCATCCCGAATGCATTTCTCGGTTTTGATAATACTGTAGTTATTACCTATGTTGTCTTACATGCAGTTTGTTTCAGCTCTTATGTTTAGGACTTGGATCCATTTTAATTTTGGTATATGGTGACAGATCACAGTCTAGTTTCATTCTTTTGCACGTGGCTTTCCAATTCTCCCAGCACCATTTATTGAAGAGGCTGTCTTTTCTCCATTGTATGTTTTTGGCTTGTCGAAAATTATGTCCATATCTGGGCTTATTTCTGGGTTTTCAATTCTATTCCATTGGTCTGTGTATCTGTTTTTCTGCCAATACCATACTGTTTTATTGTTACAACCAAAGTGTCCTTCAATAGATGAATGGATAAAGAATATGTGGTAAATATACACAATGGAATACTACTCTGCCATAAAAGATGAAATAGTGCCATTTATGACAACATGGATGGATCTTGAGATTATTATGCTAAGCAAAATAACTCAGACAGAAAATGTAGAGAACCATATGACGTCACTGATATGTGGGATATAAAACTGAAAACAAAGGAACAAGACAAATGAAGAAACAAAAACTCATAGACACAGACAATAGTTTAGTGGTTACCAGAGGGTAAAGGGGGAAGACGGTGGTAGATGAGGGTAAAAGGCTAAATATATGGTGATGGAAGAACTGACTCTAGGTGAACACACATGATATATAGATGATGCATTACAGAATTGCACACTTGAAACCTATGTAACTTTACTAACAGTTGTCATCCCAATAAACTTTAATTTAAAAAGTTTGTAACAGAAAAAAAAATACTGTAGTTATGTAAGCTGTTACCATTAGAAAAAGCTGAGTATTTTTATAACTTTTTGTGAGTCTATAATTCAAAACAAAAAAAGGTAAATTAAAAAAAAAAGTTATTGCTACTCTTATCTACCAGACTTCCTCTTTTCCACATCTTTGATTGGTATTCTAAGTATATTCTAACACGATGCTAATGGAGGTATAACTGATAAGCTTTTCCAGAGAGTAATTTGGCTAATCCAAATCAAGTTATTAGAATATGCAACCATTTGACAAAGAAATTCCATTTCTAGGAATTTTTTCTAAGAAAGTAACCAGAGATAATATATAAAACTCGGCATACAATGATTTTTTCATAGCTGTTTATAACCGTGAAAAATGAAAAAACTTAAAAACTGGAAACAAGTGGGAACTAGTTAGTATATTATGATACACCAGAAGACAGAATATGACATAGCCATAAAAATTTAAGCCATAGAGTAATATTTATTGACATGGGAAAATGTTAACAATATATTTCTATATGAAATATCAAGATACAAAACAGTATATACAGTTTAATACCATTTTTATGGGAAGAAAAATAGCATATGTACAAAATCATGCATAGGAAAAAAATAGAAGGATGTACATACCAAATGTCACTAATGGTTATATTCAGATAGTGAAATTAGAGGTGATTATACAATTTTCCCAATAAATTTCACCTTCTCAACAAACAGTATCTGCTTCATGCTATTCTTTCTTGGTTGTGATTAGTTTGATATAGCTCTCTTCAAATAGGCTCTGTTTCATGATATATACCTCCAAATCATACTGCTATTCCCATTTAAAAAGTAGATGCTACTTGCTCTTATATTCTGGCATATGGAGAATATTTTTAACTAATACAATATACTATAAAATATGCCACAGCATAGATCTGGCTATAGAAAATTATTATTTGGAAAAGTTGAAAATCCTCTAGTTGAGATAAATTTTAAAGAGAAAAAAGATATTATCACTAGTTAGGGTCCATAATGGTAGAGTGTGAAATAACTCAATTTTCAGAATTGGAGATTTTTAGATCTCTGTTTACTAACTTACTGGACATAGGAGATTAAGATTTTTAGTCGGGAAAATGTGGTTAATAATTTTGTAGAAAGAAGCAATAATAAGATTGTTTTTAAAGAAAGGAAAATGAAATCCCAGATATAAAGGTTTTCCATAAAGACCTAAATAAATATTAGATAAAACAGCAAGAAAGAAATTCAAAGTTGCTGGTGCAGACAAATTAACTCACATTTATTTTTCTGCAGCACCAAAGTCTTACTGTTTTATATCTTCTATCACAGGTCTGATATGCCAAAATTGTGAAATTATTTTAATTAATGGTTTTTAACTTCACTTATTTTAAGTTAACACATAGGACATACTTAATTTTTCATGGAATCTGAAGTAAGTGTTCTAAATACATGTCATCCTCTGATGACTTGGTAACTGGTAACATTAAACACACAACAAATATCATTTAGATTTTATTTCTCAGAATCCATCCTAGGGTAAAGCTATTTACTAGATTCTTATTAAAAATAGCAAGAAACAAATAGCAAGTAAGGATGTTTTTTAAAGGTAAAACATCAGAGAACAGAAAAAAAACAAAACATGTCTGTGTCCACTTTGCTCTGATGCTTCCCATGCTCCCACACCATCCCAAGTTGCCTCCTAATTTTTGTTCCCTCTCTTTGGAAGGGAATATTAGGCAAATCTGTGGTAATTAAAGTTTAATAATTATAATCAATCTGAAAGGGAATGGTTAATGACTTGTTACATCTCAAAGTCAGATTTATTGTCTAGATGCCTAGAGATAAACCATACAACTTGAGGATGAAAGAAGGAACATAAAACACTGATGAAAAGGAAGATTTGACAAGAATAGGGGGAAAGAGAGATTTTTCTTTGTTTTTCCAATCAGAGCATTTGTTCCTTCTCTCCACAAAGTAATGGAATTGAGAAAGATGGCTGGAGCACAGGTGGGACACGTGCACCACATTTCCATAACAACACAACGTATCCTTGCCCTTCACCATTGTCATTCTGCCACTTCTATCCCATTCTATAAATGTCCTTAACCACAGCATAGCTTCTTGTGCAGTTCTAACTCCTCAATGAAGATCACAAGAAAGGAACTTCTAGGTTGTCAAAAGAAGTGAGAATATTACACCAACACATTTCAGGGGTGGGAGAAGACTACTGACACTCCACATTTATAGCTTCACATTACAAGAATTAAACAAAAAAGGTAGAGGCTAGAAAATCACTTTCTGAAATTTCACAATCACCAATGTGCGACAGAAATTGAGGCATAACACTTATGTGATCAAATGTTAGATGAATTACTTCAGCACATAACTGCAGATGGATACTCCTGGATTTTCACTTAATCAATCCATTACTCAATGATGAACACTATAAAATGAAAGGTGACATACTTATGAACTAAAATCACAAGAAGAAACTCTCTAAGATCAATCTTCGGTGAGCTCCTGTTTTAATAAGCCATAAAAAGCAGTAAAAGGCAATATTCATTTAACAAAATGAGAATCCTGATGACAAGAAATCAAGTATTTATATTCCTCCAGAGACATATCTTCCTCACCTAACAAAGGCACTTGACATGTACTGAAATGGACAGTTAATTCAGGTACTGCCCTGGGCAACTGTTACCTTCCAAAAATTAGGTGAAGTGGTGATTAAGTTCAAATCAATCCTTCTGAATCTGCCTTGAAACACACATGAATATATCACAAGTTCTCTATTTTTAGCAGATGATATAACCAAAGAAGAAAAGATAATGTTGGTGTCCACGATGAATTGGCTGACTTGAGCAGTCTAGGATTCCCTCTCTGCACAATATATTCTTTAATGACTGTGGAATTTGTATATAATTATAGGCAAATTAACCTTTCATATAGTTTCAGGTATTAATGTTCACTCCTCTTCTTGTCCTTTCTTACTTTTTTATTCTTTCCCAAAGCCTTAGATGATTCCTCCTGAAAAAGACAAAAATCAATGTAGTATCTTTTCATTTGTATGAAGATACTTAGCTTAGGAACCTTAAATCTAATCACATAGAACATAACAGAGAAAGTATAATTACTTCCATATTTATCATCTTCCTGTTTTATAGGGCATTTTCACTTAAAATCTATTTAAATATTTACAAAACAATCAAGGATAATCAAGGAAAACACTCATTTATCTAACAGATTTATGCATGAATAATTGCAATATTTAATCTATTATCCACTTTCCAAAGTAAGGCAGCAGGGTTTAAATACAATAGATATGAACATACTTACAAAATATGAAATAAAGAGAAACCCTTAAAGTATAAAGGAAGAAGGCATCTAAAGACATGCCAGGCGAAAGAGGAGATGCTTTGATACTAACAAAATGTTAGAATTTTATAGATGTCTAAAGAACATCTAATTCGCTGTAGTTATTAGCTGCAACCTCTCTGAGCCTCAATTTTAGGGAGTGTAATTAGTCTTGAAGGTTTTTATAAAACTCTATGAGTCTATGAAATTAAGGTTTGAAGAGACGAAGTTATCTACCCAAGGTCGCACAACTGGCCAGTCACATGGTTTTGACTAGAACGTAAGTCTCCAGTTTCCTAGTCCAAAGGTTGTTCTAATGCACCCCACAAATTCTGACTCATTCTTAATTTTGCTTTTTTTTTGTTTTTTAATTTCACAGGCAATGGTGAGAAACTCTTAGACATAACATCAATAACCACTTACCGGTGAATTTGTGTAGTTCTTCTCCACTAGTATGTTTCTGGCACAGTTGTTGATATGTTTGAAGCGATCTGGTCCTAGCAGAATCCCTCCATACCAGCGTGATACTACCACCATGACATTTCTCACATTCAAAATCTGTTATTTTCAGAGGCATAATTAGATATATATATAGACATGTACAAATGTGACTTTTAAAGGAGAGTGAAATAACCCATATACAAAACTGCACACAAAATTTCCCCAACTTTAACGGCAGAACCACACGCGTGAGCAGAGTGAGATTACTAACAATTCAGGGGAAGAACGTTATGAGAAGGGAATTTGGAAAACAAACACTGTGTTCCACAGTGTCCTCAAATTCCAAACTTTGGGGCAACCAGGCAGAGTGAAGGGGGAGATCATGCAGATAGGGTTCCAGTTCTTGGTGACTTCAACCAGAAAAGCTGTTTAGACAGCCTTTTACTCCTGGACAAAACAACCACACACCCTACTTCTGAACAAACTAGTAGAGCGAACTGGGACTGCATGGGTAATCGCTGATGCCTACCAGTAAGGTCTTCCTCAGTTTGATATTTGTCAAATGCTGCCCTTAAGGTGAAGCCCACCAGTCTACAGGCCTGACCCACACACAGAGTTCCTATCAAGGGAATGGCCTGGTTAGAAAACAAACCTCCACATACAATAGCAGAAGAAACTATAGCAACTACCTTAGGAAATAAAAAACAATCCATTCTTAAAACTAATGGACAATCAATGATCACCAGACAGATGAAGAAAATCCAGCAGCATGAAAGAGAAAGGACAAGATAAACAAACTAAAATGAACCAGGCAAAATTTGAGAGAACATCTTAAAAAAAACCAAAAAACAAAAAAACCACCTCTAATTAGTATATTCAGAGAAATTTTAGAACATATTGCATCTATAAAACCAGAACAGCACACCATGAAAAAGGAAAAAGAAAACAAAAAGAACTCTTTGACAATTAAATACATGGTTGCTAAAAAAATTTTTTTAATTCAATAGAAATTTTGGAAGACAGTCAAGAAAATGTCTCAGAACATAAGGCAATGAAATGACAACTTAATAAAAAAGAAACATTCTGGATCTATCCAGAAGGTCCAATACCCAACTAACAGGAATTTCACAAAGACAGAATACAGAAAATAAAGGGGAAGAAATTATCAAAAACCAAAAAGCAGTTTTTCCAGAGTTGAAGACAACCTTCTATTGTCTATGACTGAAAGAGCTTGAAAGCACAACACTTATTAACCCTTTGTTTTCTATCCCATATCCAATGGTTAAAATTTTCTCTCAGTCAGAGTTAAAAAATTAACTACTAATTCAACCAAATATATCGTATGTTACATGGTCTACCTGATTTACTTATTCCTAAATCAAGCTCTGTTTTGTTGAGAAATTTTCTGGCTCATAGAAGAGAATTAACAGGGTTTAAGTTACACTTACCTCCATGAGATGGAGAAGACGCCCACCAGCGGCTGTTTCCCCATCATCTTCACAATCCTGTAAGAAGGTCTGTTTATCCTCACAATATATTCTAGAAATACATATAACAGTGTTACACCTTGAAATCTCAAAATGTTATAATAAAAGTTACTTCTTTATACTTATTGCAATCAATTTACTTCCAAAATCAGCACATTTGTTTTAAAAAAAAAAAATCCTTCTTGAACTACATGTTAAGATATATTTTCACTGATAACTTACTATCCAGTATGTTTCACTTTTTATATTTGGGAAAGCTAGGAATCAAGGTGTCTCCTTCAAATCAGAAACACTGCAATTATGGGAAGGTGAGTTTACCCATCTGAAACTTCCCTCACTTAATTTAACCTTAAAGCTATGAGGTTATGTAAAGTACTCACTGAAAAACATTTATTGAGAATATACCATATAGAATAGGCATTGTGAAATGATATAAAAGAAATAAGTGGTGTACTCATGTCTTCAAAGACCCTAAGATCTGGTGAAAGAGAGAAAAGTATATAAAAAAGATGGAGGTGACGAAACCAACAAAAGTTAATATTTTATATATTTTTCACATCTTATTCTAGCCATCAAGTATTTTTCTACCTTCCCCATTTTGAGTTAAGATTTATAAGATTTCTTTTTCTCTATAATTTACCGCTGGAGAGTTATTAATATCAGAAATAAATCATGGTACTTTTACCCATTCAAATTATCTGGAAAGTTAGCATTTGTAATAATAACGTAGGGCTTTGTAGTAGAATAAGCTTGACAAATAAGTGCGAGTATAAAAAGAAAATAGTACCAGTTAAGGTATGCCATCTAGTGGATTGCTAAGGCCCCTACAAGTGGTACCATCCAGGACTAGGCAAATGTAGCAAAAATATCTCTCTGGCTATGGCCATAAAAAGCCAGATACTACTTTATCTATACACCTAAATCAATTATGTTAATTTTATTATAGCAATCATATTCATTCATTCATTCATTCATTCGTCTTTCCATCCACTGTCCATCTATCCATTCATTCACTCAATAAATACAAAGGGTGCCAGAAAAATGTATACACATTTTAAGAAAGGAAAAAAACTATTAAAATTGTAATAGTCAACATATACCAATAACGAAAGATGAATACAAGTCACGTTTCCGTTCTACAATTACAAGAGGTGCTCAAAGTGGTTATCATCAGCGTCTAGACACTTCTGCTTATGGTGAACTACTGCTTGAGCAATGTTGACCAAAGTGTCCACTTGTACACATTTTGGGTTTTGGCACCCTTGGTATTTACTGCCCACCTACTATGACCAGGCTGTATTATTATTTAGAGTTGATTTTGTTCGAAGAAAAGAAAGTTAGTACTATTAAACAAAATTTTATATGGCAAATTTAAGGCAAAAAGGAATCAGCGACTGGTTTATATTAGGCTTGTAATTATAATTTAACACCATAATTTTATGAAACAAATGAAGAAAATTTGTCTATATAAATCAGTACTGTTAGGTTTTTAAAAAAATGAAACACCATGGACATTTTCACTAACTCTTTCCTTGTAGAAAGATAATGATGTGGCATCAGGCAGCTGTGTGTACCAGTAGCCTGAAGATGCCCCACAACTCCAAAGGGGGAACATAACCCCAGAACCAGGAAGTAACCTTAAAAGGACCCTAAACATTCAAAATACACAACACAAAGTCCATGTACCAAATAAAGGTCATTTATTTTACTCCCAATGGAGTCCTTCAGGCCTCAGCTTTGTGCCTTTTTAGTCTTATCAGACAATATAATTCTGACAAGTTTCTCTCTTTTATTCCCAAGTATCAATAATGTAAGGTGGAGGGGACTGCTACATGTAATCACGTTGACATTTGTGAGAAGTGACAGGTGATCACCCATTAATATGCAAAAGCAACAAAAACACAAGAACTTAAGACCCAAAAATCTGCGGCCTGAAATAGACTATCCAGCATATTATTTAATTTTTTGATAACTTAGAATCAGAATTATGCACAGCAATTGTTGAAGGTGCAGCCTCACAGCCATGTAGGAATAAAATAGAGATAAATGAAATTAGATTATCAAATTCAGCTCTACCACTTGACAATTGTGTTATCTTGAAAAAGTGAACCTATCTACAGCGGCAGAGTTGCTGAAATAATCAGAATTAACTTTTATAAAGTGCTCAGCACAAAATAGGCACTCAATAAACACATGGGATGAATGAATGTAACTATTAATACTTTTACAGCATAGTCTAAACACTGAGAGCAAGCACAATCTAATTCCTCATTTTTATACTGATGATCTAACTCATAAGAAAACATCAAATTTCTGTCAAGTGCTACTCTGGAATTATATAACAAATAGTGTTTCTAAGTTTTGGCACTTAAAAGGATGTGACTTAATAATATTAAAAACTCATGTACCCAAAGTGATGGATTTTTTTGAGTTCAAATAGCCTAGATTTTACAAATAGTCACAATCACATTTTAAATTGGCACCAAATCCCTATGTCTATATTCTGATTTATTTCCATCCTAAACTATGTTCTTTACGTCTGTACTAATCTGCATATTTATACCATTCATCTCTTTACTAACAAATCAGCAAAGATTTGTATGACACTGTAGTACTCAAAATGAAAGAAG